>NC_143143.1:15565892-15868214 GCF_059928025.1 Delphinapterus leucas
CTCATTTTACTGATGAGAAAACTGAGGCCCAGAGAGCCATGGCGCTCTTACCTCTATAGTTTTATTAAGTATTCCTGAGGGCACTGGGGAAGCAGGTATTTGAAAGATGCAAAAGAGTTTTCCCACGGGAGAAGGCAGAGGGAACTGCATATGGAGATGTATTTAGGTGGTGAAGTTTGAGAATTGTGGCTGGAGCTAAGGTCGCTGTCGGGAGGGGCACACTGCCCCTGGAGGTGAGGCTGGAAAAGTGGGTTGGGATTAGGTTGTGGACTGACCAGATTGGATGCCTAGGAGATGATTAGTTCTTATCTCTGCATGGTTCACAGTTCCCCATCTGCCGTCTCACCGGATCTCTCATGGCCTGTGAGGCCTATTGGTAACTACTTGTTTAGAGGTGGGGAGACTGAGGTGCAGAGAGGATAAAAAGTGGCTTTTCACCTCATCACTGCCCGCAGGGTTCTAAACTCTGGGAATTAAATCTCTGCATCCCTGGCATTTAGAGCCTGTTCATGCAGCAGGACGTGTCCCGCCCCGTAAATTCAGTAGTAAACAAAGACAAAGACAAGCCTCCCTCACCAGAGCAATGAATCCACTGTGGGGTACTGGGGGCGATATTTGGACCCTGTGAACTTGGAAAAGCAGAGAAATTCAGTTACTAAATAGTTGTTGACCGACATTCTTACAAACTCCTACTATGGAGGAGGCAGAGGCTGTAGACCTGGGTTCGAATACCGCCTCGGAGGTTGATTTGTTCAGTTTGTTTTGGGCACCAAGCATGGTTCTATGTGTAGAGGATACAGAATAATAAAGGTTCCTGGCTCTTTGCCAGCCTAGACTCTCAAGCTGGAGACAGAGAATTAACTGAACCATACAATGTATAAGTGCTAGCAAAGCAATAAGCAGGGGACAGAGGGCAGAAGTTTGGGAGGCAGAGACCCCCTGGCTTTGAGTATTGGCTGTGACTATGACTAGTTTCTTCACTTCTGTGTGCCTCAGTCTCCTTGTCTGAAAAATGGGGGGAAAATAATACTATTTAACTTAGTCTGTTTGGGCTACCATAACAACAACAACATAAATAACAGACTGGGGGGCACAACAGAAATTTATTTCTCACCGTTCTGGAGGTTGAGGTGTCCAAGATCAAGGTGCTGGCCAATTCAGTTCCTGGTGAAGGCTCCTTTCTTGGATCGTATGTGGCCACCTTCTGTCTTAAGTTCTCACATGGCCTTGCTTCCATGCGTGCGCACATTCATCCATAACAAACTCCTAGGCCATCGTGAGGCTTAGCTTGAGTAGCACACATAAGATGCTTCGAATGATACCTGGTCCATGGTAAATTTGCAAGGCATGTCATCCAGATGAGCAACATGAAGGAAGTTAAACAGGAGGGGGATAAAGAGTGATTAGCAGGGGTGCAGATAGCATTAAGAAAGGTGGTCAGGAAAGCCCTCTTTAAGGAGGTGACAGGGAGCTGAGACCCAAGTGGAATCAAAGAGATAGCTACACAAAGCCCCTTGGAAATAATGTTTCTAGCAGAGGAAACTACTAGTGTAGAGTCCCTGAGATGGGAAGGAATTTAAGTCTTTGAGGGGAAAAAGGGGGAGCCTGTGTGGGTAGAGCCTAGTGAGCCAAGGGGAGAGGAGTGGGAGATGGGATAGGGAGGAGTTAGATAGTTCAGGGCCTTGCTTGCCATGGAAAAGATATTGGTCTTTGTCCTGGGAGCAGTGGAAAGTCTCATGATTTGGCTAATAAACCTTAAGTAAATGAAGACTGGTAGAGAAAGAGCCCAGCCCAGGGACCTGAAGACTCGTGTTTGAGTCTGGGCTCCTTGACTAGCTGTGTGTCCTTATGTAAGTTTTTCCCCTTACGGGGGCCTTAATCTCCACATCTGAAAAAGAGGTGTATTAAAAATGCCTCTCTCCTAGAAGCTTCTGAAAACCTAAGGTTCTTAAATGAGTGTTAGTTGGAATGACCCAGAAAGCATGTTTAGAATAGATTTCTGAGTCCTACCCCATGCTCCCTGCATGATTATTTTCATGCAGGGAGTTCACAGAATCACTCTAGGGAGTGGTGGGTGGAAGAGTCCTCCGTGAACAGGGAAGTGAAGAGCTGATGATGGTTTTTTTTGTGTGTGTGTGTGGTACGCGGGCCTCTCACTGTTGTGGCCTCTCCCGTTGCGGAGCACAGGCTCCGGACGCGACGCGCAGGCTCAGCGGCCATGGCTCACAGGCCCAGCTGCTCCGGGGCATGTGGGATCTTCCCGGACGGGGGCACGAACCCGCATCCCCTGCATCGGCAGGCGGACTCTCAACCACTGCGCCACCAGGGAAGACCCTGATGATGGGTTTTTGTTTTTTTTAATATTTACTTTTTTGGTTGCACTGGGTCTTTGTTGCAGCGTGCAGGCTTCTCTAGTTGTGATACGCGGGCTTAGTTGCCCCGTGGCATGTGGGATCTTACTTCCCCGACTAGGAGTCAAACCCACGTCCCCTGCTTTGGAAGGCAGATTCTTAACCACTGGACCACCAGGGAATTCCCAATGGAGGGGTTTTAGACAGGGGCCTAGCGTACCTGACACTTCGTTCTTTATGGAGCTTGTGCCTGGCATGCCCCTACTATTTCCCCTGGGAAGTGCCTTAGGAGGAGGGGTTTACCCCTCCAGCTACCTGGTTTCTGGCTCACAGATGGGCCCAGAGCTTGGAGCCCACGGTTCCAGCCCTCTGAGAGGGAAACAGAAACATAAAGGGTGCTGGCTCTGGTCTCCAGGGACTTCTACAGGAATGAGAGGAGACCAAGGTGTAACCTGAGCTCAGGGTTCTGGTCATCGTGGGGCTGGCCCAGGTAGCAGATAAGCCTGGGAGGGCCCAACTACTCAAGGCGAATTAAACACCTGGATTCAAGTCTCAGCTGCATGAGTTACTAGGTATGTGACCATGGGTTAATCACTAACCTTCTCAGAACCTCAGTTTATTAGTCTGTAAAATGAGGACAATAATCCCTATCTCAGGAAGCTATGAGAGAATTAAATAAGGTTGCACACTCAGCAAGGTGTCTGGCTCTGAGAAGATTCAGTAATTGAGGGCAGTAATTATTCTTATCTCATTCAGCCCTCGCCCAACCCTGTGAGGTAAGTAGTGTTATTACCTCCCTTTTTTCAGATGAGAAAACTGAGGTCCTACAGCATGAAGTAAATTGCACAAGGTCACAGCTAGGAAGTGAGGAAGGTAAGATTCGAAGCCATGCAGTTTGGCTTCGGAGACTGCACTTAATGACAATGCTAAATTGTTTCTCTGGGCCTCAGTTCCCTTATCTGTGAAAGGGGGTAATAACAGAACGTTTTTCATGGTGCTGACATGAAGTGCAAGTAAGTTAACACATTTAAAAAGGTTAGGATGTTGTCTGCTGTTTAGCAAGTGCCCGGTAAATGTGAGCTATCATTTTCTTTTTTTTTTTAATATTTATTTATTTGGTTGCACCAGGTCTTAGTTGTGGCAGGCAGGCTCCTTAGTTATAGCTCCCGGGGTCCTTAGTTGTGGCATGCGAACTCTAAATTGTGGCATGCATGTGGGATCTAGTTCCCTGACCAGGGATGGAACCCGGGCCCCCTCCATTGGGAGCACGGAGTCTTATCCACTGAGCCACCAGGGAAGTCCCAGGCTATCATTTTTATTAAGGAGAAACTTTATCAGACTGTCCAGAGATGATCTAGAAAGGAGGTAGTGAGGGCCTCATCCAAGGATAGGCAGATTCCCTAGAAACTAGGCGGAATTCAAGCCCTGGGGAAGGCTGGGCCTCAAGCCCTTTAACTCACCTTCCAGCCCTAGGATTTAGTGGGAAAAGTGAAAAACCAAGCTGAGGGTGGAACAGAGCTGTGTGGGATGTAGGGCAGAAACCAAAGGGGAGATGCAGGAAGACCTTCCTTTGGGAAGTAAGGCTCTTTTTTTTTTTTTTTTTTTTTTTTCTGTTCGCGGGCCTCTCACTGTTGTGGCCTCTCCTGTTGCGGAGCACAGGCTCCGGACGCACAGGCTCAGCAGCCATGGCTCATGGGCCTAGCCGCTCCACAGCATGTGGGATCTTCCCGGGCCGGGGCACGAACCCGTGTCCCTTGCATCGGCAGGCGGACTCTCAACCACTGCACCACCAGGGAAGCCCGGGAAGTAAGGCTCAAAGGAAGGATTGGTAGGATTCATAACAGCCAGGAAGGACCTGGGAACTTGCGTGGTGTGATGGAAGCCATGAAAAATTCTTGAGCAGGGGACAGAGCATCACATGGTACCTTAGGGAGAAGACTCCGGCTGCCTGTGCACACTAGATTGTGTGTGTAGGGGTGGGAGACTGAGGCAGGGCCACCAGGCAGAAGGGTGCTGATTCTAAAGATGCAGCCCTTGCCAATCACCCGGGGACTCCTGCGTCCTCCCTGGGTCATAACTTAGAAGACACCAACCCCTGAGGTATACAGATGAGGAAACAGGCCTAGAAAGGAGTGCTAGAGTCCAAACCTCCCACCTCCCAGCCCATCTTTTGGACACGCCTGGCTGCCCTCCCCTCTCTATAACATTGTCCTCCCCCCCCGCCCTGGGTGCCCCAGCAGCTGCTGCACCTTAGGTGGGTCTGCTGTAATCCTCTTCCCTTCCTCCCCCGGGGAGGATGAGCTGGTGTTAAGACTAATGCAGCTGTTAATCCTATTTCCTCCCAGCCGTGATCTGCGGGAGCAGCTGGGTGGAGGCTGTCTGGGCTCTGAGCAGAGAAAGAAGGGGCCGTAGCTAGAGTGGGTGTTCCAGGAGGCCAGGCCAGAGAAGATACATTGAGTATGAGACAGAGACTTCTAACTTCTGCTAGCAATGGCTCAAGCTGCTTTGAGAGTAATTGAACTTCCCATTACCAGAGTTATGGGAGCAAGAACCAAAGACCCATTCCAGAGCAGAGGGTGGACCAGGATTCCTATCTGGGGTGGAGTACCTTACAGCTGTGCAAGGCCAGAATTCTGTGTGAACAGTTGCTGCCTCTGAAAGCTAACCAACCAGAGGGGAAAGACAAAATACATACGCTGGGGACCTGTCCCTTCCAGACAGATGGTGCCAATCACCACATTTAGCCCACTGGCTCTGCCTTCTTCTGGACCTACCTCTGTCTTTCCTGAGCACTTGGAGACCTTCAGGCCAGACCCACATCTAGGTAGCCTCCGTGTCTGCAGCCTTGCACAAGGCTTGGATTCTGAGCTGTAGAAGGAAGATGGTGAGATGGACAGAGCCTGGGCCTTCTGGGAATGCCACAAGGTTTGGAGAAGCCCAGAGGCTGGGGAGGGAAGTGCAGGTGGGCATTTCGATGATCCCAGCCTCTCTTAGTTCCTCTGAGGTCACCTGGTCCAGCTCCTTTCATCAGTGAACAGACCAGAGAGGAAACTTGAGCGCAGAGAGACAGGAATGTTTGCGAGGAAGGATGTGCATCCCAGGTGGGAAATGCAGATAAGATAGAGTTCCTTCTGAGGCCTCAGAGGGCTTTGGTGAGGAGACAGGCCTTGGAGAATTGGAAAGGGGTGTGGCTTCTAACTTTGCCTCTCTTGCAGAGAAGCCCCGCCCATCCAGGCCATGGAGGTAGAGTCTTCGGAGGAGAGGTCCCCAGCCCCTGGCTACAAGCGCTCTGGCCGTCGCTATAAGTGCCTGTCCTGTACCAAGACGTTTCCAAATGCACCCCGGGCAGCACGCCATGCTGCCACACATGGGCCTGCAGACTGCACAGAGGAGGTGGCCGAGGCAAAGCTGAAGCCAGAGCCAGACCCCAAAGCAGAGGATGCCAGCGGGGACAAGGTGTCAGGTGCAGCGGCGAAGCCTCGGCCGTATGCGTGCCCGCTGTGCCCCAAGGCCTACAAAACGGCACCAGAGCTGCGCAGTCACGGGCGCAGCCACACGGGCGAGAAGCCCTTCCCTTGCCCCGAGTGCGGTCGCCGCTTCATGCAGCCCGTGTGCCTGCGCGTGCACCTGGCCTCGCACGCCGGCGAGTTGCCCTTCCGCTGCGCGCACTGCCCCAAGGCCTATGGCGCGCTCTCCAAGCTCAAGATCCACCAGCGCGGTCACACCGGCGAGAGGCCCTACGCCTGCGCCGACTGTGGCAAGAGCTTTGCTGACCCCTCGGTGTTCCGCAAGCACCGGCGCACGCATGCAGGCCTGCGGCCCTACAGCTGCGAGCGCTGCGGCAAGGCCTACGCGGAACTCAAGGACCTCCGTAACCACGAGCGGTGAGGGCGCTGGGCTGGCTGGGGGGCAGCCGAAGGGGTTGGGAAGAGCGCACCAATAGCGTGAAGGCGTTGAGTCCCAAAGATCGGAAGGAACCAATGGGAAAGTGAGTGAGGCAGAGCTATGGGGGCAGAGGATGAAACTGGGGTCTGATTGGCCTGGGTTCCTGGACTAGGAAGGGGGTGGGGCTTGAAGTTGGGCTGCTGCCCAGGAGGTACGAGTGGAGGCCGGGTCTGCTGAGTGCAGAGATGGATCTAGAACACCTAGACACCCAGCCTGAAAGATTCTTACTCTGAGGTACAGACCTGTGGCCCTTAGGGGATTGGGCCAAGGCCCCAGCGATGTTAGGGGGCCCTAACGTACAGTACAGACAGGCGGCGGGGGTCGGGCGTTGGGCTGCCACCTTCACTCCGGGCCTCTCCACTCCCACAGGTCCCACACTGGCGAGCGCCCCTTCCTCTGCTCAGAGTGCGGGAAGAGCTTCTCCCGCTCGTCCTCGCTCACGTGCCACCAGCGCATCCATGCGGCGCAAAAGCCCTACCGCTGCCCGGCCTGTGGCAAGGGCTTCACGCAGCTCAGCTCCTACCAGAGCCACGAGCGTACGCACTCTGGCGAGAAGCCCTTCCTCTGCCCCCGCTGCGGCCGCATGTTCTCCGACCCCTCGAGCTTCCGGCGCCACCAGCGGGCGCACGAGGGTGTGAAGCCCTACCGCTGCGAGAAGTGTGGCAAGGACTTCCGGCAGCCGGCCGACCTGGCCATGCATCGGCGGGTGCACACAGGCGACCGGCCGTTCAAGTGCCTGCAGTGTGACAAGACCTTCGTCGCGTCCTGGGACCTCAAGCGACACGCGCTGGTGCACTCCGGCCAGCGACCCTTCCGCTGCGAGGAGTGCGGCCGAGCCTTCGCCGAGCGGGCCAGCCTCACTAAGCACAGCCGGGTGCACTCGGGTGAGCGCCCCTTCCACTGCAACGCGTGCGGAAAGTCCTTCGTGGTCTCGTCAAGCCTGAGGAAGCACGAGCGGACCCATCGCAGTAGCGAGGCCGCAGGGCCTCCCCCGCAGCAGGAGCTGGTGGTGGGGCTGGCGCTGCCGGTCAGCGTGGCAGGCGAGGGCTCAGCAGCCCCGGCAGCAGGGGCTGGGCTCGGGGACCCTGCAGCAGGGCTGCTGGGGCTGCCTCCGGAATCGGGTGGTGTGATGGCCACCCAGTGGCAAGTGGTGGGCATGACGGTGGAGCACGTGGAGTGCCAAGATGCTGGGGTTGGGGAGGCTCCTGGTCCCTTGGGGGGGGCAGGCGAAGTGGGGGGTGAGGAGGTGGACGAGAAACCACCACAGTTTGTATGCCGGGAGTGCAAGGAGACGTTCTCCACGCTGACGTTGCTGCGACGGCACGAGCGCTCGCACCCAGAGCTCCGGCCCTTCCCCTGCACCCAGTGCGGCAAGAGCTTCTCAGACCGGGCTGGGCTGCGCAAGCACAGCCGCACCCACAGCTCTGTGCGCCCCTACACCTGCCCCCACTGCCCCAAGGCCTTCTTGAGTGCCAGCGACCTGCGCAAGCACGAACGTACCCACCCTGTGCCCATCGGGACCCCCACGCCCCTCGAGCCCCTCGTGGCTTTGCTAGGAATGCCTGAAGAGGGGCCAGCCTGAGTCCCAGGCCCCCTCTGCCACACTCCTGGGAGCTCCGCCCCTACAGGGTGCTTCCTGAACCTCCCTTTGCCTCAGCTCACTCTTAGACTCCAGATCCATCCCTTCACCCCAGGCAGCTAGCTCACCTTCCTGACAAAGAGCTGGGGACAGTGGAGGCTGGCAGCAGCCTCTGAGAGACATGGCTCCCTCTGAGCACCACTCATTAAAGCATTCGCTTTGACACTGGGTTGCCTTCTGTGTTCTGGTCGGGGGTAAGTAATGGGAATTTGGGCATCAGATAAGGTTCAGTGGAGATCCCTGGATTGACAAATTAGAAACTAGAAGGGTTTTTGGGTGCACTGTTTTCTCTACGTTTCAGAATGTCTTGTGACAAAGGGTTCCACGGTCAAGTAAGTACAGGAAATTCCTGTACCCTTATTGGGGATTCTTGGTGATCAAAGTATATTAAAGTCATCGATAAGTCCTGCAATGAACAAATCTATTTCGCTTTGTTTAGCCCACACTTACTTGACCTGTTACTGAGTAGCTCTACTTCTGTCTTTTTGCAGATAATAAACTGAGGCCCAAAGTTAGTATATTTCCCACAAATTGCAATAACAAATTAGAAAATACACTTGGGGTCCCATTCACAATAACAACAAAACCCATAAACTACAAAGGAGTAAATCTCACAAAAAACATGCAAACCCTGTGTGAAGAAAATAGTATCTTTGTCCTGAAGGATATAAGACCTAATTAAATGGAGATATACCATGTACCCGAGTGGAAAGTTATTATTAAAAGATGTTGATTCTCCAGTTTAATCCTTAAGTTCATTGCCATCCAAAAGAATTTTTTAACAAAACTTGAAAATCCTAAATTCCTGTGCAATATATATATTTAAAAACAGTGGAGGGGACTTCCCTGGTGGTCCAATGGTTAAGACTCCGTGCTCTCAATGCAGGGGGCCCGGGTTTGATCCCTGGTCAGGGAACTAGATCCCATATGCCGCAGCTAAGAGCCTGCATGCCACAACAAAGAGCCCGCATGCCGCAGCTAAGACCCAGCACAGCCAAATACATAAATAAATATTTTTAAAAAACCAACAACAGTGAAGCTATCAGGACTTCCCTGGCGGTCCAGTGGTTAAAACTCCGTGCTTCCACTGCAGGGGGCAAGGGTTCGATCCTTGGTCAGGGAACTAAGATCCTGCATGCTGTGTTGCCCAAAACAAAAACAAAAAACCAGTGGAAATGATGTATTTGACACGCTAGATAATCAAACACCAAAGCACTGGAATAAAAACAGGAGATTACTGACACAAGAATAAATTAATAGAGTGGGGGAGAGGGTTCAAAAGCAGCCCTATTTCTGGGAATGTAGTTTATGATAAGTATGATTATTCAAATCGGGAAAAATGTAGGCTGTTAAATAATTTGATAGTTATAGCCATACTCTGGAAGGCTACATAACTTTTAAAGTAATTTTGCAAAGACCAAAAATGGAAAAACAAAAACGAGGCGCCACATTTAGTGTAAACTGGGAAGATGATTTGATGTTTATCAAAAGTTAAATACTTCATGATGTATGTAATCATTATGCTGTACGCCTTAAACATACAGTACTGTATGTCACGTCTCAAAACTGGAAGAGGGGGGAAAAAAGCAAACAAACACATTTTTTTAAAAAAGGTTAAATGCATATACTCTCAGCAAGTACACCTCAAAGAATTTACATCACAGATTTCCTTTTCCAGTTCTGTGGCAAAACTGAAGATGAAAGATTCTTCGGTGCAGCAAAATTTGTGATAACTGGGAACACCCTATATGTCCATTAGCAAAGGACTAACTATATAAGGCCTCTGTAAGATATATTATGCAACAGTTTTTTTTTAAAATGAGGCTTATCAGTAGTGGGAAGCAGCCGCACAGCACAGGGAGATCAGCTCGGTGCTTTGTGACCAAATAGAGGGGTGGGATAGGGAGGGTGGGAGGGAGACACAAGAGGGAGGACATATGGGAATATATGTATATGTATAGCTGATTCACTTTTTTATAAGGCAGAAACAAACACACCACTGTAAACCAATAAAGATGTTAAAAAAAAAAAAAGCCAAGAGAAAGAAAAACACAAAACTCAAAAAAAAAAAAAAAATGAGGCTTATCAGGACTTCCCTGGCGGCGCAGTGGTTAAGAATCCACCTGCCAATGCAGGGGACACGGGTTTGAGCCCTGGTCCGGGAAGATACCACATGCGACAGAGCAACTAAGCCTATGCGCCACAACTACTGAGCCCATGTGCCACAACTACTGAAGCCCGCGTGCCTAGAGCCAGTGCTCCGCAACAAGAGAAGCCACCGCAATGAGAAGCTCACGCACCGCAGCAAAGAGTAGCCCCTGCTCGCCGCAACTAAAGAAAGCCCGCAGGCAGCAATGAAGACCCAACACACACAAAAATAAGTAAATAAAAATTTTTTAAATGTTTAAAAAAATGAGGCTTATTAATCTATGTTGTTGAGCAATATTCAAAAAATATGTCAAGTGTAAAATAGTGAAGTACAAAGCAGTGTGGTTAGTATGCTCCCATTTGGGCCAAATTACACATAAGTGCTCAAATTCCTATAGAATATTTCTAGAAAGATAATCAAGAACTGATTCTGGACTATAAATTCCAACCACCAGGGCCTTCTGCATTTATAAGCCAAAACAAAGCCAAAGGTCAGAGTGAACCAGATCCTTCTTTCTATGCTGTTATCTGTAGACTTGGGGGCCACCAAGTTGGCAGCCTTAGGAAGTGCCTGGTGTGCCACTGCCAGTCATGGGGACTAGGCAGCAGCTGGCTGTAGCCCAGGACTGGTACACCAGGTAGCACCTGGAGCAGAAGTACTAGGTATCCCCTTGGTGTCAGGGGCCTCACTCAGTGTTGTCATGCCCAGGCCCTCATTCCTGTTCTCCACAGCAGAACAAGGGGGCCACATGGCAACAGCAGGGATCAGTGTCATGGCTGCAGAAAGAGGGCACCAGTTTGACCAAGGACACTCACTGCCCATAACCATATCCAGAGCAGGAAAGAAACAGACACCGGACTGAGGGATTGAAAGCAGGGGAACTTTTGTTTACTACTGACTTGAGTTTTGGCCTTGAGCAAGATGATTTATCTTGGGGTTTGGGGAGGCACCTTTTAAAAATAGGTGTAAAGATACCATATACACTAATCAACAGATATCCCTGGGTATCTATCTACAGTGAAGGATGAAGTGGGTTCCCTGGATGTTCAGAACAGATCCACAACTCCTGCTCCCTTTCTGGGCCCAGACAACACACCCATCCCTTGGTCCCTCTCCTCTGACACCCCCAGTATCCCATACCCTAGTTCCTGCTCCCTGAGGACTCAGTCTGACTTTCAAAAAATTAATAGCATTATTAAAATATAATTCATATACCATACAATTAACCTGTCTGAAGTGTACAATTCAGTGTTTTTTTGGTATATTCACAGGGTTATGCAACCATCACAGTCTAATTTTAGAATATTTTCATACCCTCAAAAGAAACTCCATACCCATTAGCTGTCACTTCCTATTGATCCAAGCCCCTCCCCCCACCAACCCTTTTCCCTCAGCCCTCGTCAATGGCTAATCTACTTTCAGTCTCTATAGGTTTGCTTATTGTGGACATTTCATGTAAATGGAGTCATACAATATGTGGTCTTTTGTGACGGATTTTTTACTTGGCATAATGTTCTCAAGGCTCATCCATGTTGTAGTTTGATCAATTCTTCATTCTTTTTTATTGTCAAATAATATTCCATTGTATGGATATGCTACCTTTATTTATCCTTTCATCAGCTGATGGGAATTTGGGTCTCCATTTTTTGTCTATTGTGAGTAATGCTGCTGTGAACATTCATGTACAAGTTGTTTTTTTTTTAAATGAACTAAGTGAGCCTGTCTTTTTTTAAAATACATTTACTTATTTTATTTATTATTTTTGGCTGCACTGGGTCTTCATTGCTGCGCACAGGCTCTCTCTAGTTATGGTGAGCGGGGACTACTCTTCGTTGCAGTGCACGGGCTTCTCATTGCAGTGGCTTCTCTTTGTTGCAGAGCACAGGCTCTAGGTGCGCAGACTTCAGTAGTTGTGGAATGAGGGCTCAGTAGTTGTGGCTTGCGGGCTCGGTAGTTGTGGCTCGCGGGCTGTAGAGCACAGGCTCAGTAGTTGTGGCACACGGGCTTAGTTGCTCCGTGGCATGTGGGATCTTCCCAGACCAGGGATCAAACCCATGTCCCCTGCATTGGCAGGCGGATTCTTAACCACTACGCCACCAGGGAAGTACCTGTACTTTTGGGTGGACAAATTTTTCAATTCTCTGTGTATATATCTAGGAGTGGAATTGCTGGGTCATATGGTAACTCTATGTTTAACCATTTGAGCAACTGTCAGACTGTTTGCCAAAGTGGCTGCATCATTTTACATTCCCACCAACAGGGTATGAATGTTCCAGTTTCTCCACATCTTCACCAACAGTTGTTATTATCTGTCTTTTTTATTACAGCCATCCTAGTAGGTGTAAATTTGTTGTTTTGATTTACATTTCCCTGGCGGCAAATGATGTTGAGGATCTTTTCATGGGCTTATTGGCCATTTGTATATCGTCTTTGGATCAATATCTATTCCAAGTCCTTTGCCCATTATTATTATTATTTTTTAATTTGGCTGTGCTGGGTCTTAGTTGCGGCACGCAGGATCTTTTAGTTGCAGCATGCAAACTCTTAGCTGTGGCATGTGGGATCTAGTTCCCCGACCAGGGATCAAACCCGGACCCCCTGCATTGGGAGCACCAAGTCTTAGCCACTGGACCACCAGGGAAGTCCCCCTTTGCCCATTTTTTAAATTGGATTGATTCTGTTGAGTGGTAAGACTTATGTATTCTACATACAAGTTCCTTATGATTTGCAAAAATTCCCTCCCGTTGTGTGGGTTGTATTTTTACTCTCTTGATGGTGCCCTTTAAAGCACAAACATTTTTAATTTTGATGATGTCCAATTTGTCTATTTTTGTCTATTTTTGCTTGTGCTTTGAGAGCCATATCTAATAACCCATTTCCTAATACAAGGTCGTGAAAATTTATGCCTATATTTTCATCCAAGGGTTTTATAAACATTTACAAAGTTTATAATTTAGTTATAAATGTAAAAGTTTAAAATGCATAAAAGTTTTTTTCAAATAAACTATGTTTTTATAGCTAAAAGCTCTTACATTTAGATTTTTGATCCATTTTGAGTTAATTTTTGTATATGGTTTGAGGTAAGGGTCCAACTTCATTCTTCTGCATGTGGATATCCAATTGTCCCATCTCCATTTATTGAAAAGACTATTTTTTCTCCACTGAATTGTCTTGACTTCATTGTTGAAAATAAACTAACTGTAAATATAAGGGTTTATTTCCAGACTCTCAATTTTATTCCCTGGGTATATATCTTTCTTTATGCCAGTATCACATTGTTTTGCTTACTGTAGCTTGGTAGTAAAATTTTAAATCAGGACCTGTGAGTCTTCCAACTTGTTCTTCTATTTCAAGATTAGTTTTGTTTTTCTAGATCCCTTGCATTTCCATATGAATTTTAGGATCAGCTTGTCAACTTTTGCAAAAAAGAGAAAGAAAAGCAAGCTGTCTGGGATTCTGATAGGGATTGCATTGGCTCCGTAGATCAATTTGAGGAGTACTGTCATCTTGACAATATTAAATCTTCTGACCCATGAACATGGGGTGTTTTTAAATTTATTTAGATTTTAATTTCTTTCAACAGTGTTTTATAGTGTTCAGTGTATAAATCTTACATTTCTTTTGTTAAATTTATATAGAAGTATTTTATTCCTTTTGTTCCTATTGTAAATGGAATTGTTTTCTTTCTTTTTTGGATTGTTCATTGCTAGTGATGAGAAATACAATAGATTTTTGTACATTGTTCTTGTTTTCTGAAACCTTGCTGAACCAGTTTACTAGCTCTAATATTTGTGTGTGTGTGTATTCCTAAGGATTTTCTATATACAAGATCATGTCATCTGTAAAATGAGATTGTTTACTTCTTCTTTTCCAGTCTGGATGCCATTTGTTTCTTTTTATTGCTTACAGGGTTAAATAGAAGTGATGGGAGAAGACATCCTGATCTGAGGGGGAAAACATCCAGTCTTTCATCATTTAAGTATGATGTTAGCTGTGACTTTTTCACAGATGTCCTTTGATAATTAGCAAGTTAAGGAAGTTTCCTCTTATTCCTAGTTTCTTAAGCTTTTTTAAAACATCAAAGTTGTTGGGCTTCCCTGGTGGCACAGTGGTTAAGAATCCACCTGCCAACGCAGGGTACACAGGTTCGAGCTCTGGTCCGGGAAGATACCACATGCCGCAGAGCAACTAAGCCCATGTGCCACAACTACTGAGCCTGCGTGCCACAACTACTGAAGCCTGAACGCCTAGAGCCCATGCTCCTCAACAAGGGAAGCCACCGCAATAAGAAGCCTGTGCACCACAACGAAGAGTAGCCCCGGCTCACCGCAACCAGAGAAAAGCGTTCACACAGCAATGAAGACCCAATGCAGCCAAAAATAAAATAAATTAATTTTTTAAAAAAAGAAAATCGAAGTTGTTGGATTTTGTCAAATGTATTTTCTGGGTCTATTGAGATGATCAGAGGGTTTTTGTTCTTTATTCTACTAATATTCTTTATTACATTAATTGATTTTCAGATGTTAAACCAACCTTGCATTCTTGAGATAAATCCCACTTATATAATCATTTTTATATATTGCTGAATTTTGTTTGCTAGTATTTTGTTGAGGATTTTTACATCTATATTCATAAGAAATAGTGATCTGAAGTTTTCTTTTCTTGTGATGTCTTTGTCCCATTTTGTTATCTGGATAATTCCCAGACAGTCTGACTTTTGGCCCTCAGTTTTCTTCTGCCCCAACTTCCTTTAATTCCCTGACTCTCTGCCAGGACTGTCCCAGGTAGTGAAAGCATCTTGGGAATGCAAAATCATAGGCCCCGCTGCTGGGGCAATAGCTGGCATCACTCCTTAGTCTGTACTTTGGACTTCAGTCATGATCCCCTCCCCAGCTGAATGTCTGCATAAACTGGGACTCCTTGCAGGAGAAAACTCCAGAACCATGGCTGAGGCAGAGGTAAGGGAAGGCAGCAGGCTTTGTAGATGGGGCGGTCATTCTAGATTCAACCAAGGAGATTTGGAGACTTGTTCTCAATTACTTATGCACAGCCCATTCTCAACTAAAAGCCCTCTCCCTGGAGCCTGCTTTCCATTCAAGTCCTATCCCAGCTCTGACCTCATCTCTTACCTACTTTTTACACTCAGCAGGCTCCAGCCATGCTGGCCTTCTGTTTATTTTCTTCCCAGTCTTGGGACCTTTGTACTTGCTGCTTCCTGGGGATGGAACCCACAATCCTAGATTTGCCCATGATGCTCTTTCTGTTCAAGTCTCAGCTCAAATCTTACTGCTTCTACTGCTGCATAATAAATGACCACAAACTTAACATCTTAAAAACAACGTCCGTTTCTTATCTTATGGTTCTATAGATCAGAAGTCCAGGCTGACTCAGCTGGGTCCTCTACTTAGTGTCTCATGAGGATGAAGTCAAGGTCTTGGCCAGTGTGAGCTTTTATCTGGAGGCCCTGGCATAGAATCCACTGCCAGACTCACCTGGGTTATTAACAGAATTCAGTTCCATTTGGCTGTAGGAATGAGGTCCCTGTTTCTTTGTTGGCTGTCAGCCAGTGGTTGTTCTCAGTTTCTAGAGGCCATCTACATTCCCTGGCTAGGAGCCCCTCCCTCTTCAAGATCAGCAATGGCACATTGACTCCTCCTGCTTCAAATTTCTCTGACTTCTGTCTTCCTCTTCTGTAGCTAGCTGGAGAAGCTTTTCAGCTTTTAAGAGCTCATATGATTACATTTGGTCCAGATGAATAATTCAGGACAATCTCCCTATCTTAAGGTCAACTGATCAGTAAACTTAATTACATCTGCAAAGCCCTTTTTCTCATGTTAGGTAACATATTCATAGAGATTAGGGCATGGAATCTTTGGGGGCCATTATTCTCCTTACCACAGTTCACCTTCTAGCCCTCAAAGATTCATGTCTGTCCCACACACAAAATACACTCACTTCCTCTGAGGTCCCTAAAAGTCTCATCCCATTACAGCATCAAGTCAGAGTTAAAAAAAAAAAAAAAAGTCTCATATAAATCTCATCAAACCAAAAGTCCCAAGTCTCATTATCTAAATTATATGCAGACCCATCTGCATATAATCCATCCTGGAGCACAATTCCTCCCATCTGTGGACCTATGAAACTAAAGAAACAAGTCATGTACTCCAACATGCAATGCTGAGACATGCATAGGGTAATAGTTATAGACATTCTGGTTCAAAAAGGGAAGAAATGGAAGGTAAAAAGGAGTCACTGATCCAAAGCAATTTCAAAAGCCGGCCGGGCAAATTTCTTTAGGTGTCCAGGCCTACAAGTAACCCTCCACGGCTCTGCTCTGCCTTCTGAGCTCTCAGTTCTGCCCTTTGGATTAATCACCTCCCCTAAGAAACCATTCCTGACTATCTTTTAGAACAGCCGTCTCCAACCCCTTGTAATTTTTTGTCACAACACACTGCTTAATTTTTTAATAATACATATCCTGGTTTTGGGATGTCTTAGCTATTTCTTTACTTGTCATCTCCACTAAAATATAAACTCCATGAAAGCAGAGACCTTGTCTGAATTTTCACCTCTATTTCTCCAGCACCCGCCATAATGCCTGGTGTGTAAGTCTTGCTCAATAAGTATTTTGGGAATAAATGAAAGAATCAGTTAAATGTGGATTGGGGTGGTGTGGTATGCTGAACAATGGTGCCCCAAATATGTCCACATCCTAATCCCTGGAACCTGAGAATGTTACTTGACATGGTAAAAGGGATTTTGCCAATGTGATTAAGTTAAGGATGGTGAAATGGTAGATTATACTGGAGTATCTGGATAGGCCTAAGGTAATCACAAGGGTCCTTATAAGAGGGAGACAGGAAGGTCAGAGTGGGAGGAGAAGGTGATATGATAGAAGCCAAGGTTGGAATGATGTGCTTTGCAATGGAGGATAGGGCCACTAGCTAAGGAATGCAGGCATCAGTTAGAAACTGAAAAAGGTAAGCAAATGGTTCCTCCAGAAGGAGCCAGCCCAGCCAACTCCTTGACTTTAGCCCAGTGAAACTAATTTTGGATTTCTGACCTCCAGAGCTATAAAAGAATACATGTATGCTGTTTTAAGCCACTAAATTTACGGTAATTTGTGCCAGGAGTAATAAGAAACTCAAGTTACATTGCCTAAAGCAAACCACAGCTGATGTCAGTGGAGTGGGGATATATAATCTTTTCGTATGGAGGGGCCCCACAGGGAAGGCCAATGAGTTTTTGAACAATTGTAAAATCTTCCCCCGTCTGCCCTCTTTGTCACAAATACTGTCTTTTGTGTTTCCTCCACATGCAAAATAAATGCATCCCTGTCTCGAGGCAGACCACCCAAATGACCTATCTAATCATGGCATCAGGCTCAAATCCAGGACCTCTGATAGTCTCTATATCAGGTCCAGATGTGGCATCTCTTGATCCAGAGACCTATGACCCAAAGTAAATAAACAGATAAACAGATAACTAGATAGATAAATAACTAGATAAACAGATCAATCAATCAATCACAAGTTATCTCTGTCCCCTCCACCACATCCAACATATGAAGTGGAACAGGGACAGGATAATAGCAGTAAACACCCTCATTCAGAAGGAAAAATGGGAGACAGAAGTTACTGGTCTATGATAATTCTAAAAATCCCGCTGGGCAGATGTTGAAAAGGACCCCCTCCTTCCCCTGGGAGTGGGACTGCTTCCTGGGACTAGTTCCCTAGTTCATTCTTCTCCATGTCCTTAGCTCTGCCTTTGTTTGTTTATTTGGCTGTCTTAGTTGGGTCTTAGTTGCCCCGTGCGGGATCTCCAGTTGTGGCATGCGGGATCTTTAGTTGCAGCATGTGGGATCTAGTTCCCTGACCAGGGATCGAACCCAGGCCCCTGCATTGGGAGTGCAGAGTCTTAACCGCTGGACCACCAGGGAAGTCCTGGCTCTGCGCTTACAATGGCCCATCCTTTTCCATTTATTCTCCTTGGCCACATTTGAGAACACTTGGAGGTTATGCCTTTCTTTAATAAGGCAGCTTTCTTTCTTTTTTTTTTTTTTGCGGTACGCGGGCCTCTCACTCTTGTGGCCTCTCCCGTTGCGGAGCACAGGCTCCAGACGCGCAGGCTCAGTGGCCATGGCTCACCGGCCTAGCCGCTGTGCGGCATGTGGGATCTTCCCGGACTGGGGCACGACCCCATGTCCCCTGCATTGGCAGGCGGACCCTCAACCACTGCACCACCAGGGAAGCCCCAGACATGCCTCTTTTTCGACTTAGTTGTAGGCAAATGGAGAGTTACACTCTTAATCTCTTTTCCCTGAATCACCTTGTATAACTGAAAGGATTTACTGGAAACCACTTCGACCAAGTCAGAGGTTTTTACATAAGGCATGAGAGCCATATACTTGATATGACCCTTGCCACAAAGATGAGTCTGTTTTTTTACAATAAATTTATTTATTTATTTTATTTTTGGCTGCACTGGGTCTTCATTACTGCGCGTGGGCTTTCTCCAGTTGAGGCGAGCGGGGGCTACTCTTCCTTGCAGTGTGCGGGCTTCTCATTGCAGTGGCTTCTCTTGTTGTGGAGCACAAGCTCTAGGCACGCAGGCTTCGGTAGTTGTGGCTCATGGGCTCTAGAGTGCAGACTCAGTAGTTGTGGCGCACAGGCTTAGCTGCTCCACGGCATGTGGGATCTGCCCCAATCAGGGCTCAAACCTGTATCCCCTGCATTGGCAGGTGGATTCATAACCACTGCGCCACCAGTGAAGTCCCACAAAGATGAATTTTAATAAAACTTTGTGCCTTAACGGCCTTGTCAAGTTGTATCTTTCACTGGTTAAAAATCTGGATCACTTGCCTGGAGTTTCTATATTCTCTTCCATTTCTGCTTAAAAACTGGCCAATTATATTCTGAGTCATCTCTTTCTTACAGTAACTTGTCAAATGCACGCAATAGCAACCAAGGCATGCTACTAATATTCTCTTTCCCCAATTTTTTGCCTAAAGCTCTAAACTCAGTTGGACATTATTTATACTCTTAGTTCTATTCCCAGCTTACAGTTTAAAAAAGTGCTTCACCACTGCATAACACACATCACCATCTTTCCAGCTTCCAATGGTAGTTTCCTCACCAGCCACTGTGCAGCTCCAAAGCCAATGACACACAATTCAGGTTTATTTTTTATTGTAGCAACACCCCACTGCTGGGTAATAATTCTGTAACAGTTGAAAGGACTGTTGATGTGGTAACAACCAACCTCAAAATATCAGTGGCTGACAGCAAGAGAAGTTTCTCATTTACATTACACATCATTTTACAGGTGGGCTACAGTTCAGCTTCATGTCCTGTTAATTCTGGGTTCCAGGCTGAAGAAGTCTTGATCTGGCAACTGACAGTTTCATGGCCAAGGAAAAAGAGAAGGGAAGCTCTCAGAATACTCATTGGTGCTTAAAGCTTCTATTTGGAAGTGGTACTTTGCATTTCTACTCATATTCCACTGGCCATAGCCAAGCCCACTGTAAGTGGGGCATGAATGTATAATCCTCCTAAAGAGAGGGGCCCAGTAGGAAGGACAGCATATATTTGGAACAATAATCTACCACAGGGCTGTACCACAAACTGACATCAATCACTGAACTCGTCCATTCTTGCTTCATATGCACGCTGCTGCAGCGTTTTGTACCACGTAGCACCTCTCATACATCTTGATCAAGGGTAAAATCTTGACTCAAGGTAGACAATTCATAGGTAGGTCAATGTAGCCTGACCTAGACCAGTCAGGTTCCTTTTCTTAAGAATCTGAAGCATGAAATATTCAGCGGGTGAGGGAGTAAGTGGAGAGGGCTTGCAGGTGAAAGGTGATACAACATGATTTGGAAAAGCCACAACTAACACAGGCCATGTTCCCTGAAAGCTGGGCTGACAGCAGCCAAGCCAGGATTTCAGTGCAAAACCTGCCCTTAGCCCCTCACTCAGGTCGGTTTCCCACAGGGAAGGGGTATATGCAGGGAAGCCTGTGAAACCTCCGGTGCACTTGTCTTCTAAGTCTGCTCCAAACTTGCCACTCACCTGTTCAAAAATCTTCTATAGGTCCCCACAGCCCACAGAAAAAGTTCAAATTGTTGAGCCCGGCATGTGAGCCCTCGCTTGGCCATCTAGCCACCTCTTCCAGGAGGTTCTGGATGGCGTCCTGGGTGAGACGGTTAAGCAGCCTTTCAGGGTGGCGCTGTCCAGCACGGCCAAGTGGAAGACACACGCTGCACGTGGACACCCAGCTGCGTAGATGTGGCAGTCTCCGCGTCGCCTTGACAATCTCTATCAGATTCCAGTAGGTACCATGGGTCGTGCAGTTTGATTCTGAAGGCAGAAAAATGGGGGACTGGACAAAGGCGACCAAAAGGACAGGATTTTGCTGAAGAAGCAGGCCGCAAGGGGAAGAGATGGAGAATGGAGAATCAGGGAAGCGCAGAGACCCCGCGTCCAAATCAGTCTTCCCCTGGGGCAGGATCCATCCGGTTCCGCAGTTTCCCCATTGGGTGGGCATCCATAGTGTTCGAACGCTTCTGAAAATGAGGGGTTCCTTCCTGTAGGCGTCTAGAGTTTCTTCTGTACACAGGACACAGGATCTCAGACAGGACGAAGGCGTGGGTAACCTCCCAGACTCGACCAGCCGCAAGTCCCAGCAGCTAGGGAGAGCAACCCGGCCACGCCTTCTCGCGTGAGGTTCTGACTCCCGGCGCACGCCTGCCAGTCTCTCACTGGCCAGCCGCCTTCCGTCTCCTTTGGCGTTTTGATCATGCCCCTTGAGCTCTGTGATCCAATCGCTTTTGGGTGCGACTGAGGAGTCGCTCTGAGGCCCCGCCCACATCAGCGTCCTCTAATTGCTGTTTAATACCCGGTGCTCACTCCTTCAGGACGCCCTACGGACCAATCCTGATGCTCTTCAGGAACAACATTTAGGTCCGCTAGTCAGTCGTTTTCCAAGTGGCGACCGGGCTACCCTTCAGCCACACCCCGTACACTCGGGGCCAAGTGTACTCTCGGATCTGGCGCAGGCACCGAGCAACCGCCATTCTAGGGCCACAGGGAGGCGCTGCAGGCGGGCGCCCAGCCACGGATGGAGGCTGAGCGGTCCTGTCCCACGTCACTGGGGCCCAATCCCGCCCTCTGACCCCTCCCCCATCCCGGGTCCAGGGGCGGGTCCGAGTCTGCACCAACGACCACACAGCTAGCCCTTCATCGCTCGCATCGCCCCGGCACCCGCGTGTGCACCCCATACTTGGTGGCCGAAGCGAGCGGTACTGCAACCAGACGGGCTGGGCTACAGGAGCAGCAGCGGTGACCTGTGGGATCGAAAGTGCGATGGGACAGGGCGGCTGGAACCCGGCTCCCAGACCTTGGTCAGGGTCAGGCACCTCCCTCTTTTTACCAGGCTTCGGAGCCAGGAGCCCTGAAACTAGGTGTCTGGGGACAGGCGCCACACCCAGCTGCAGAAACTAGGCATGGGACTTGGAACTCTTAGACATTTAGAGTGGAAGCCTGGAGCTCAGGTGAGTCATGGAAACCCTGGGGTCAGGCTCCTCTGCCTCCTCTACCCGCTTCAGCCACAAGACCCCTGAGAAACAAGGTGAGCTGATACAGTGCCTGGCTCCATAACCTGAACTCATATAAGAGGCAATGCCTTTTTCTGGGCACAGGGCCTGGCCTGTTGAACCCTTTGCCTGGCAACCTCTTCACTGATTCTTCCCATAACTGGCCCCTCCTCACTTGCCACGCCACTCAAACTTCGCCCCCTCTGAGACAGGCCCTTCTGAGTCCACTATATCCAAAGTAACAGGCTCAATTACTTTTTCATAGTGCCTCTTCTTCTTGGCCTCAGGAATGCCCATAGATCACACACACACACACACACACACACACACACACACACACACACACACACACCCCCCACCTGTGTCCCAGCCTGGCCTGGCTCAGCTTCACTCCTTTGGGGTTAGGTAGTCACAGCCAGATGTGGGTGTTACACCCTCCCGGCCCCACTCATTCTCATGGGAGAGTAGAAGGGCACTGCCAGCCTGGTGTGCTCACAGCACCTACGACAGTCTGATCTGAGCCTGCCTGGGCTGGGCCTGTCCCCAAGGGTGGCCAGGAGGTGGGAGGCTGGTTACCTGGAGGCCCTGGACCAGCCTTTTCAGGAACACACATGCACAGGGGAATCTCCAAGCTTTTTTTTTTTTTTTTTTTTTTTTTAATTTCTTACAAAACCACATGTCCCAGCCAGACAGGACAGTGCAGGCCCGCCCCCAGGCACTGTGGCTGGAGGAGGGAGGCCCCCATGGATGAGGGGCTGCCGACCCCAGAAGGACCGTCTGCCCCTCTGCACAAGGCCAGTGTGAGGAAGGGGTCTGGCTGGAGGCTCTGTCCTGCCCACCCCCAGCTGCTGGGAGAGAAGGTAGACCCAGGGTCCCTGGTGCTCTTAGTGCCTGCAAGGGAAGGAGTGCAGAAGAGGGTCTGAGGGGAGGAGGAAAGGCTGGGGTCAGGGATGGGGCAGGCCAGGGGGCAGGCCCACAGTATCTCACCGAGAATATGCAGCGCTATCAAACCAACGTGGAGACGCTAATGATGACCACCAGGATGAGGACAGTGACGGACAAACAGATGGCAATAAAGACTTTCTTCTGTGGGAGAGGAGTGGGGTCAGGGAAACTCAGGAGGGGAGGGAGGGCCACCCGGGGGGTGAGGTGGGGGGAGGCTGACCTTCCGCGCCTTCTTCTGGCTCTCCAGGGCCATCTTGACATGTTCCTGCCCACGTTCCACATAGTCTGCTGAGCTCAGAATGTTCTTCTCAATTCTGTTGATCGTCTCCCCCTGTTCGGAAGAGGGGGCGGTTCAGGCAGGTAGGAATGACTGGGGGTGGAGGGCCCAGCAGCTCCTCAGTCCGCCCAGCCCAACCACAAATGACTGAAGGACATTCCTGGCAGAGAACACTGCACTAACAAAGATGCGGAGGCAGGCCCACATCTGACCAAAGACCGCTCTCCTGCAGGTGGCTTCGAGGCCCCCTTCCACCACGTGATCCCTTCTGTCCTGCTCCCTCTCCCCATACAACCTCTACTCGCAGTGCTGGCTGGGACCTGAGTGCCTTACATGGCTCCTATCTTTTCACACAGGGTGAACTTTTGTCCCCTCACAAGTCTGTCTGAAGTCGTGTTCTTTAGGCCTGTCTCCCTGCTGCTGTGAAGCTCTCCCTATCCTGGTACTCCTACCGAGTGAAAGCTCTTCCCCATGACTCCCAGCTGCGAAAGAGCATTGGGTCAGCTCCTCCAGGACAGGGCTGGAAGCTCCCTTTATCCTGAGATAAGGGCCGGGGGAAGAATACCACCTCCCACTCCATCCTTGTACAGATTTTAGGAGGCAGGCCTTCTAGGGGGCAGCTGTGGAGCTCTCAGAAGTATGAGGGTAGATTCTGTTGGTGGAGGAGAAGCCAGGGTTGGGGCCATACCTGGGGTGGGCTCAAGTTTGAGGGATGGGGTACAATGTATAGAGGAGTGGCCATCCAAGTAGCTGTTCAGGAGGACGCAATTTGGGGGCACAGCTAAGGATGGAAATAAAGGCCAGCCTGGGGGCTTGGCCCAGTCTGGAGGGGAACAAAAGCCCCGGGGAGAGAGGCTAAGGGTGGAGGTGGGCTGACAGGCACAACACAGTCTCACGTCTGGGGGCTGAATCAAGCCTGGCCAGCTGTCTGGGGTGCCCACCTGCATCTCCACTTCAGTAGCCAGAAAAGTGAAAATCTCATGAAGTTCACGGATACTGCGCTCAAGCTGCTGGATCTCACTGTGCCGGGCCGAGATCTCATTTAGGGCCTGTCGAGTCACCTGTGTGTCCTTCAGTATCTGGAGAGTGGACAGGAGTGAAGGGACAAGTCACAGGGAAACCAGCAGCAGGTTCAGAATTTCCTGTTCGGCTTTGGAGCGGCCCTCAGGCCTAGAACTGGGGCCAGGCCCCTGATGAGTGGTTCCAGGCAGGCTAATTCGTGCCCTTCCGGGCCTCGGGATTCCCTCCATGAAAAAGGGCCAGGACTCAGAGAGGACGGGGGGCCCGGCAGAGGGAGGCTGGCTGCGGCCACTCACATTGGACACAAACACCTCGCTCTGCCCGCTGTCCAGCATCTGCTCCAGCTCCTCGTCAGACACCATTCCAGCATTTGCTGTGAAGGAAAAGGCCAGGCTCAGAGCTGGTCAGGTCACCTGACCCTGTGGGCCGGACGCCGCAACTCACTGATCTTCAGCTGCCTCCGAATCCGCTCCACGTTCTTCTCCCGGTATTCGGACTGCAATGAGTTGCACTTGTTGATGAGCTCCACAAATTGCTGGGACAGGACCCCGTGCTAAGGATGGAGAATAGAAGCTGGGTACTCCTGGGAGGATCCCTGCCCGGTCTGGGCTTCAGCATCCCCGTGGGTACAGTCAGCAAAGAGCATGAGCTCATAGGTGCCTGCTGCCTTGACCACCTTGAAAGGCTCCCCCAGTCTCTCAAAGTAAAAGCCGAAGCCCTTACCAGGACCTGCAAGGCCCTATATGACCCGCCCCTTCCCCCGTTGCCCCTCTGACCTTACCTCCCAACACTGTTCCCTCACCCCTTCCCTCCAACCACAATGGGCTCTTTACTCCTCCCTGAGCAGAGCACAGTCCCACCTCAGGCCTTTACACTTGCGTGCCTTCGGCCTGGAATGCTCAGGCCCCACAAAGGCCTTTAGTCTTTGTTACAATGTCACCTTCTAAGTGAAGTTTTCTCCACCTTATTGCAACCTGCTTTCTCCCGATGTTCTCATTCCCTCTCCTCCTGCTCTTTTCCCTTAATACTTCCTATGTTCTAAAATAATTTACTGATTTATTATGGTGATTGTCTCTCCGCACTGGAATGTAAGCTCTGTGAGGATAGGGATCTTTGGTTCACGGCTGTATCCCAAACAGCTGAAAAAGGGTCTGGCACACAGTAGACCCTCAACAAATATTTGTGGAATGCTTGTTGAACACCAGCCTCACTGCTTAGACTAGAGGTGTGCTGGGATGCCCGGGGGTCATAGCGATTGCCCAGATTTTTACAGGCCCACCTGGGCCATCAGCCTCTCACACCAGTGACTACCACAAGCCCCCCCTCTCCCCCGAAACGCTCTCTCTCCTTGTTCGTTTTGCTGATGTCTAAAATCTGCTTATTCCTTGGAGTTCCTTCCTCAAAGACACATCTGCTCTCTTGGCTTCAGCTGTACCCTTTCAAGATGCCCAAACTGTTCCATCTTCAATCTGGGGTCTTTGCTGAGCTCTGGGCCCACCTACTTCAACTCTGATCTCCAAGAACTCCAAACCATGCCTCACTGCGCATCCAGAGGAGGCTGCTCAGACCACCTCAAATCTCCTTACAAAGCTGGTGCTTCAGTGACCTTCCACCCCAGGGAAGTTCCTCTTCCTGACTTCTTGAATTCTGTCCCTGGGGCAGAGGATGTCCCTGTCACATAGGCAGGGAACCTCCCAGCCATTTGACTGCACCCTCTTCTTCCCTGGGCAGAGCCATTAGCTACCAAGTCCTACCTGAGTAATGTCTTTGTCATCTATTCAAGCTTAACCCCCCATCTTGGCTTCTAGAAAGTATCTCCTACAGCCGAGCCCAGATCATGTCTAGGGACTCAGCAACTTCTCACAGAATGGAGGAGAAGAGGGCAGTGATATAATGGACTGGAAGTCATGAGACCTGGGTTCTTGACCTTGGGTGAATCCTATTCCTCTCTGAGCCTCAGTTTCCCCATTTGGAAAATCATCTGGTTGGACTTGATGATCTCTAAGGGCCCTTCCTTCTCACATCTGCCATCTAATGATCTATAAAACACTAGATGAAATTTCCTAGTTCTGGGAATAATGAACACACCTGGGTTTTTCTCATTCTTGTGTTGACCGAGTTATAGTTCTCATCAGCTTCCTCCTTCTGGGGCTCTATGGCTGTGGAAAGACACAAGAGTATTGGTAGAGCAGGGGAGTTTGACCTGTGGCTTCTGAAATTCGGTTTGGGGACTAGGACTCCAGCCACCCAGCCATACAATAGAGAGGTGCTTATGACCATAGGATGTTTTTTTGGAAATAAAATTTATCATAAAATGACTAATTCTGAGTCTCTGACAGGCAAAAGTATATTTTTCTTTGCAATAAATACATCGGAGAATTCCCACAGGCATGCAGAGGCCTCCTAACAAAACCCCCATCTGCCTGCCCAAAGAATGCACACTGGTCAGCAAGAATTGTAGAAGTACAGCTGATCCTTGCACAACTGCATGGGTCCACTTATACTTGGATATTTAGAAAACAAATGCATGCTACAGAACTACATGATCCACGGTTAGTTGAATCCACCCATGCAGGACCTGGGATATGGAGGGTGGACCATACAGTTATATGCATATTATGACTTGGGGGGTGGGGTGGCAACGCTAACCTCTGCCTCGGTCAAGGGTCAAATGTAAATGGTTTCATTATAAATAAGGGAACCTAAGAGGCAGGCATATGCTGTGGAAAGAACTTTGGACTGGAAGCCAGGAGACGGAGATTCTAGACGTAGGCCTGCTGTGTGACCTGGATATATGTCACTGGCCTCTCTGGGCCACACACTCCCCAGATATACCAGGAGCTGGGCAGGATCAGAGGAAAGTATCTGTCTGAGGTCCTAGAAGCTCACCCTTCAGCTGCGCGCGGATGTCCCTCCCCAGCTGTTTGATCTCGTCGCGCAGGTTCTGCAGGTCCTGCTTCATGCCTGAACAAGAGAAAGCCATGATGCCCAAACAGCAGCCCCTACCTCAACAAATCTCCCTGCCCACCACCTGCGTGGAACTACAATCCCCACAATCCCTCGGGCTGAGCATGCGTTCTACACTCAGGATTTGACTCACTCTCCTCGGGAAGGGGCGTGGCCAGAATGGTGACCTGCTGCTTCTCCAACTCTCGGACTTTATTCTCCAGCTTGACAATAGTTTGCCGAATTGTCCGAACCTGGGGAGGATGACCGAGAGGGCTATAGGAGATATGGGGGTACTCCAGGCCGCTATGCTCCTCGGGTCCTCCAGCCCCCTCGTGAATCCAGGCCGAGACCCCAGCCTCTTACCTTCTGGAAGAATTCATCGTCCGGGCTCCCCAGCCGTGCAGTGCCCGGGTGTACCACCAGCGCGACTCTCTCCTTGTCTTCATCGTCCGAGCTGTCATCCCCCTGCCAGGGCCGGGGTCACTGGCATCACTTCCTTAATATTGCTCTCGCCCAGCAGGACTCACAGACTTCCGGGTCTTTCCTTCCTAGCCCACAGCCACCCCTCCCTGCCCCGAAGACCAGGAGTCCTGCATTCCAGCCAGACCCCACCCCGTCCGCCTGTCCCCAACCCTGCTGCGCCGACTTCTCACCTGCCTCAGCTCGTGGGTCCTGTCCCGCATGGCGGCCCGAGCTCCCTCTCCCCGGCGCCGGAGCCCGGCGGGCCTCAAGATTCTAAGTTTGGAACTCCCGTATCCCACTCACACTCTGACACTCCCCTCCGCCCTCACCCTGCGGACCCCAAAACTGCCCCCTCCACGAGCCGCCAGAGGCTCTTTCCCTGGCACCATCCACAGTCAAGGGGAAGGAGCCGACCTCGGGGACCCCCAAGTTTCCACAGGTTGGAATTCCCTTTTCTTCCCCCCCTCCCGCTCCAGTAGCCTCGGCCCCGCCCCCTCTGGGATGACTGGAGCATGCGCACGGGAGCTCGTCCCTTCCCCACCCGAGGGAAAGGCGGAGGTCGGAAGCAGCAGGTCTCCGAACGGAAGCAAAATTGCCAGGACGTGAGAACCCGCCCACTTCGCCGGAACTATTGCATCTTCAAACGGAAATCTACTTGCCAAAAGGGGTGAGAATGCGTCATTGGTATGTAATCTGAGAGGCCCCTCATCTCACATCACCCCACGGTGCACCTCTCCTCGCGTCACGTGACCGGCGCGGTCCCAGCCTCTCGGACCACAGAACGTGACGCTTGGACTGTCACATGTCTCGGCTCTGTCAACCCCGTCTCTGGAACACCTATCTCCCCACGACGTCCTCGGCACCCCGGTGCCGGAGTTACCTCCCTTCAGCCCCCACGCGGCGGGGAGGGGGCGCTGACTATCCCCAGAGGCAGTGGGTGGTAGGACCCTGGCTGAATTCGGCTTTATTTCTTTTGGGTCCGGGCGTGTTGGGCAGACGACTTAGAATTTGGAGCTGTCAACATGATGAGACCTTGAAATTCAGAAAAGAAAAAGATCCAGCGTCAGAGAGTTGCAGGGTTTTGTAGGCAGAGCATCTGGGGGTGGGAAGTGACCTCACCCGAGGCAGAAATCTCTTCTCCCGCATACTCCTGGCACAGCTTCTGACAGGTGGGCGGCTGGCGCCCGGCTTGAACGCTGCAGTCCCGCTGCACTCACCACCTTCTGAGCAGCGACACCATTTCAGGGCAGCTCAGGCTGAGAAAAGAGTCTATTATATTGAGCAGCATATCACTTAGACCGCCCCACCCCAGACCCCCACCTTGCACCGGAGTCTACCCTCTGGAGCCCACAAAAAAAAAAATTCCACTTTATAGTGGCCTGTGAGCTCTTGAGGTGAGGGCCTGACTGTAGGGTTCTCACCAGAATTCCAGCACCTAGTTCAATACCCAGCACATAGTGGACCCTCAGTAGATATTTGTGTTTTTGGGGTTTTTGTTTTTTTTTTTTTTTGCGGTACACGGGCCTCTCACTTTTGTGGCCTCTCCCGTTGCGGAGCACAGGCTCCAGACGCGCAGGCCCAGTGGCCATGGCGCATGGGCCAAGCCTCTCCGCGGCATGTGGGATATTCCCGGACCGGGGCACGAACCCGTGTCCCCTGCATCGGCAGGCGGACTCTCAACCACTGCGCCACCAGGGAAGCCCAGTAGATATTTGTGGACAGAATCTTAGCCTTTCATATAACTGAAGATGAAGCTTATGGTTCCCTAGTCTTCTCTTTTAGGCTTCAGGCTGTCACGGTGACACTTCCCTAACCCTAGCCCTGTAGACATTCATTCATTCAGTGGATAGTTATTGGGAATCTACTATGGGCCAGACACTGTTCTAGGGCTGGAGATACATGAGGGCGTAACAGACAAGAATGCCTTGCACTTTTGGAACCTACATTCTATAGGAGGAGGCCCCAAGGCCACTGAGTGAGTCTCAGCATAGCCAGGATGAATATTAGTTCTCCTGGATCCCAGGGTTCTTCCCAGGGAGCTTATATGAAGGTCAAGCAAGGGGAGGAAGGGCCCCTCTCTATTATGCCCTACTAAGGAAATCTAGAATTTTTTTTTTTTTTTTTGGCCATGCCGTGCAGCATGCAGGATCTTAGTTCCCAGGGATCGAACCCATGCCCTCTGCAATGGAAGCCAGGGAAGTCCCAAGGAAACCTAGATTTCTGTGACTGAGTTGCTGTGGACTTCTGGAAAGTCACTTCTTATCTCAGGGCCTTGATCTCCCATCTCTACAATAGGTGGCAATAGGGGGATGGGGAGATAGTCTTTATGGGTATTCCCTGCTCTAAAGCTCAATGATAGTGAAACTGTCAAGTGCTGTATCACTCTATGTGAGGGGCTTTGATCCTTCTCCTCTTCCCTTTAGAATTCGGCTCGTCTGGGTTTGGGAATGAAGGAGTGAAGATGGTGCTGCTCTGATCAACCCACAGGGGGAATGAAGGGTTAGAGGCTTAAATGAAGGGTTCAGGAGGCCAAGCCCTGCCCACGGAGTTCCCTGGAAATCAGGAGGAAGAATTGCTCTGCTCTTGGGTCTTTCCTGTTGGCCTCTGCCCCCTGCCCCCCTCCTTTCTTTCCCTCTGTCTCTGTCCCTAGTCTCTCTCTGTCTCTCTGAGTGGTACGGTGGAAGGGCTTTTGGACATCTGACCTTTAGTCCTGTCTTAAATAATTCATTGCTCCTCCGTGGGCCCTAATTTCTCCATTTGACAACTTGGTCTGGTCATTTCTGTTTTGCCTAAGGTAAGAATTGAGCAATATCAGGTGAGGTAAGGAAGGATATGAAAGGGTCTTGCAAAAGCCCCCCTCTGTGGGCTTTTACTACTGTGGATTCCAGGTCTCTCTGGGCCCACCAATCCCACCTGTCTCTCTCTGTTTCGCAGCCTTTTGATGACTTGCCTTCTTGGTTCCAGCTATGATCTGGGTTTGTTGGTGCCTTTGTTAAATTTCCCAGGATTATGATAGTCATCATTTTATTTGTGGTCTCTGGATGGGATCACAGGGCTATGGGATGGTGACTTAAGGGCATACATAGGAGGCTGGGCTCAAAGCCCCATGGAGTAGTGTGTGGAGGAGCTGGGGAGCAGAGGCCATCTAGAGGGAATAGCTCTGGGGATGGAGCTTTCCAGAGCTGAGCCCATATCTCTGTTTCATGGTCCTTTTTGACTCCTCTCAGGCCCTCTGAGCAGCCTTGAAGGGTGCATTAACTATATTGGGCCTCGAATGTGTGGGTGTTGGGGGGTATTTTCCTTTCAGTCTGTGGGAAGGTCAAACCCTACTTGATTTTTTTAAAATTTTATTTTGGCTGTGCGGGCTCTTCGTTGTGGTGCACAGGCTTCTTTAGTTGTGGCGCTTGGGCTCTAGAGCGCATGGGGTCAGTAGTTGCAGCGTGCAGGCTTCTCTCTACTTGCAGCACACAGGCTTAGTTGCCCCGCAGCATGTGGGATCTTAGTTCCCCCACAGCATGTGGGATCTTAGTTCCCCCACCAGGGATTGAACCTGCGTCCCCCGCATCGGAAGGCGGATCCTTAACTGCTGGACCACCAGGGAAGTCCCAAACCCTACTTGATCTTGATGCTTGGCAGCTTGTCCTGTCCCCTCCATCTGCGGGTCCATCTACCAACAGTGGAACCAGATGACCTGGGTTTGAATCCCAGCTCATTCACTTGCTGTATAACTCTGTAAGGCAAGTTACTTAACCTCTCTATGTTAACTCAGTTTCCTCCTTTGAAAAATGGGAACCATAACAGTACCAATCTCATAGGGTTGCCGTAAGGATTCAATGAAATGATATATGTGTAAAGAGAAAGAACAGTATCTGGTATTAGGTGCTAGCTAAGTGTTTGCTGCTATTATATGAGGGTGATGATCACGATTGTCACTCTGATGATGTCAGCAGCCCCAGTGTCTCTGCCAGGGTTTCCACACTGCTGCTCGTCTTCTTTCCCCTATCCATCTCCTGAGCCCCACTGTGCACCAGATCATAGGCTAGCTATCTTGCCAACTCCTGCCCATCTCGCCTGTCTCCACTTGGATCTGACACACCATATATTTTGCTAATTTATTTTATATATTGTCTGCCTCCACCCCTCCTCTCCACTACTAAAATGTAAGCTCCATGAGGACAGGGATTTTCACCTGCATTATTCACTGCCGTGTCCCCAGTGCCTACAACAGTGCCTGGCACATAGTAGCTAGTCAATAAGTATTCACGAAGGAATGAAATTATTTCTTTTTAATTTAATAGTTACCTAGCATTCACTATGTGCCAGGTACCAGTACTAGTACTTTATAAATATTTGCTCATTTCATTCTCATATCAATTCTATGAGAAAGTACTATTATTGTCCTCATTTTACAGAGGAGGAAACTGAGGCACAGGGATGTTAAGTAATTTGGCCAAAGTTACACACTAGTAAATGCAAGGGCCAGGATTTGGAAGCAGAAAGGAAGCTCCAGACTCTATGCTCTTTTTTTAAAAATTATTTTATTACTTTATTTATTTATTTTTGGCTGCTTTGGGTCTTCATTGCTGCGCGGGCTTCTCAGTGCAGTGGCTTCTCTTGTTGCGGAGCATGGGCTCTAGGCATGCGGGCTTCAGTAGTTGCGACACGCAGGTTCAGTAGTTGTGGTGCATGGGCTTAGTTGCTCCGCGGCATGTGGGATCTTCCCAGACCAGGGCTCAAACCCGTGTCCCCTGCATTGGCAGGCAGATTCTTAACCACTGCGCCACCAGGGAAGCCCCAGATTCTATGCTCTTAGCCAGTTCACTAGGATCCAAGGAAAATGCCAGCCAGGGATGGCTCCCTGGGTTCCACCCACCTTTGGGGAGTTGTTGCTACCTATTGATGCTCTGCTTTGGATCATCTGTGGGGGGAGGAGGGGGCCGACTGCAAGACTGAGCCTTTTTCCTTCCCCCATCACAGGGTCTCTCTTCCACACCTGTTGGGTTGGGGCGGACTGCCGGGGAGGTTGTTGGTCCTCCTCCCATTCCCTGTTTGCCGTCTCCCCAGGAACTAAAGATGTCCATGCGTGTATTACATAAAGGGCTTCTCTTCACCCTACAGATGTCTCTGAGGCTGGTTTTGTGCCCAAGCCCCAGGGGCTACAGAGATGAAGCCCACACAGCTCTCTCCTCATGATATGTCTTGAGCCTGACCTTGGTCACTCCCTAGAGCGCCATCTGAGAACCTCCCTTCTTTAAACTCTACACACATTCTCGTGGCTTTAACTGACATCGTATTTGGCTCCCAAGCCCACGTCTTCAGCCCCCAATTTTCTCATAAGCTCTAGACCCCTGAATCCACTTGCCTCCTGGACATCCCCTCCTCCCCTCTTGGAGGTCCCATGAATGTCTTAAACTCACCATGTCCCAAACACCATGCATCATCTCCCCCTGAGAATGTCCTAAACCAGCTTCTGTTCCTCCTGTTTCCTCTCCATGTGGACGACACGGGGTCACCCATGCCATAACCTTGGCCTTGAACTTCATTCTAAAGGTGATGCTTCACACAACTTGTCAGGATAACCTCCATAAAAATACTAGAAGAGGGCTTCTCTGGTGGTGCAGTGGTTAAAGAATCTGCCTGCCAATGCAGGGGACACAGGTTCGAGCCCTGGTCCGGGAAGATCCCACATGCTGCGGAGCAACTAAGCCCGTGCGCCACAGCTACTGAGCCTGTACTCTAGAGCCCGCGAGCCGCAACTACTGAGCCCACGTGCCACAACTACTGAAGCCCGTGCTCCGCAGCAAGAGAAGCCACCACAATGAGAAGCCTGCGCACCGCAGTGAAGAGTATCCCCCGCTCGCCGCAACTAGAGAAAACCCGCACACAGCAACAAAGACCCAACCCAGCCAAAATTTTAAAAATTAAAAAAATAAAATACTAGAAGAAAATATGGGCAAAATTCTTTATAATTCTTAGAGTGAGGAAGGCCTTTCCAACTACAACTCAAAATTCAGAAACTAAATATTTTGTAATAACCTATAAGGGAAAAAAATCTGAAAAAAAAAGATATATATATATGTATAACTGAATCGCTTTGCTGTTCATCTGAAACTAACACAACTTTGTAAATCAACCAAACTTCAGTAAAAAAAATAAAAACACATTACCAATGGATATGAAAAATTCAGAAACTATAAAATAAAAGATTAATATATTGTCTACGTGAAAAAATTCTGCATGGCAAAAAAAGTCAAAGCAAAATCAAAGGACAATAAACTGGGAAAAAATATTTGCAATCCTTATATACAAAGGGCTAATCGCCCTACTATTTAAAGAGCTCCCATATATCGATAAGAAAGAACAACAGTTCAATAAAAAAAATGGGCAAAGAACATGACAGATCACAAAAAGACAATAAAGACAAACAAATGTTCATCTTTGTGCATAATAAAAGGTGAAAATTAAGATAATACTGAGATATTATTTTTTAATTCATTGCACTAGCAAAATTCATATGTTTTTTTTCTTCTTTTTTTTTTTTTTTTGGCCACACTGCGCAGCTTGTGGGATCCCAGTTCCCCGACCAGTGATAGAACCCGTGCCCCCTGCAATGGAAGTGCGGAGTCTTAACCACTGGACCGCCAGGGAAGTCCAGCAAAATCCATATGTTTGACAACATAGTCTTTTGGCAAAACTGGGGGGAAACAGGGACTTTCACTCACTGGTGGGGCTGCAAAATGATACAACCCAGACCATAGTTATCAAGATTCTGAATGTATATATTGTTTCTGAATTCTGAATGCATATATTGTGTCTCCAGAGTCTAAGAATGGCTGGGTGCTTTTTCTGCCCATCTTACCTTAGATTACTCAGCAGCGGTCAGCTTGCCCCTTGGCTGGAGTTGGATGGCCCACGATGACCTCTCGCACACTTACAGGTCTGGGAGCTAAGCTCTGATGGTCCAGTTGACCAGGATGGCTGAGCCACTCTCTCTCTATGGTATTTCATCCTGGGTTTCTTCATAGCATAGTGGCCTCAGAGTTCCGAGAGGGTGAGAGTAGAAGCTGCAAGGTCTCTTGAGGCCCTCCGGCACAACCTTACTTGCACCATATTCTATTAGTTAGAGCAAGTCACAAGTCCATGAGGGCTGCAAAGGGTGAAGAAATGGAATTTTAATTCACCAGATCTGCACACGTGTGAAATGACACATACATCAATGTTATTCATTGGATATTGTTTGCAGTACATCCGAAACTTGTCCATTAGCGGGTATGCAGCCATCAAAAAGAATGAAGATATTCATTATGTATAAATATGAAAACATTTCAAAATATATTGTTAGTTAAATGTTAGAATGAGTGTATCATGCTACCGTTGTATAAGAAAGAAAGTGTGCACGTGAGTGTGTGTGTGTGCGCAGGCATACGTACGTGTTTTTCCTGGAACCTCATAAAGAAATCCTGGAAAGTTGTGCATAAACAAATAGAAGTGGTTCCTGTGGGTGGTTTGTGAGACTAAGGTAGTGAGTACAATTGTTAGAGTAAGAATTTTCACTGGAAGCCTTTTGTATAATTTAGATTTTTGGACCATGTGAAAGTATTATTTTTTATTTTATTTCTTTTGCGGTACGCGGGCCTCTCACCGCTGTGGCCTCTCCCGTTGCGGAGCACAGGCTCCGGACGCGCAGGCTCAGCGGCCATGGTTCACGGGCCCAGCCGCTCCGCGGCATGTGGGATCTTCCCGGACTGGGGCACGAACCCGTGTCCCCTGCATCGGCAGGCAGACTCTCAACCACTGCGCCACGAGGGAAGCCCTTATTTATTTTTATTTATTTGTTTTATTTATTTATTTTTGGCTGCGTTGGGTCTTTGTTGCTGCACGCGGGCTTTGTCTAGTTGCGGTGAGTGGGGGCTACTCTTCGTTGCAGTGCTTCTCACTGCAGTGGCTTCTCTTGTTGCAGAGCACGTGCTCTTGGCGCACGGGCTTCAGTAGTTGTGGCGCACGGGCTCAGTAGTTGTGGCTTGTGGGCTCTAGAGCGCAGGCTCAGTAGTTGTGGCGCATGGGGTTAGTTGCTCCGCGGCATGTGGAATCTTCCCAGACCAGGGCTCGAACCTGTGTCCCCTGCATTGGCAGGCGGATTCTTAACCACTGAGACACCAGGGAAGCCCAGTATTATTTGTTTTAAATAATTATATCAAAGAAAGAATGGTAAAGGCATACCTTTGAATAATTTTAAGCAAAGGAATATGTCTTAGCTTGGGCTGCTCTAGCAAAAAGCCATATACTTGGTGGCTTAAACAACAGACATTTATTTCTCACAGTTCTGGAGGCTGGAAAGTCCAAGGTCAAGGTGCCAACAGAGGGAGTTCCCTGGCGGTCCAGTGGTTAGGACTCTGCGCTCTCACTGCCCAGGGCCAGGGTTCGATCCCTGGTTGGGGAACTGAGATCCCACAAGCAGCGTGGTGCGGCCAAAAAAAAAGGTGCCAACAGATTTAGTTATTGGTAAGGGCTCTCTTCCTAGCTTGTACTCACTGTGTCTTCACATGGCAGAAAGAGAAAGTTCTGCTGTCTCTTCCTTTTCTTATAAGGGCACTAATCCCACCAGGGGCTCCACCCTCATGACCTGATCTAAACCTGATTACCTCCCAAAGGCCTCATCTTCTGCTACCATTACATTGGGAATTAGGGCTTCAAAATATGAATTTTGGGGGGACACAGCCAGCCAGCCCCTGATAGAACACCATGATCAAACTTTCATTTTACAGAGATACCCTCTGGTGGCCACATGCAAGGCCACCACAGATGACTGTGCCAGTGTGCACTACACAAGGCACCACACAAAAGGGCCACCAAGTACATGTAGACACCATGTATTTGAACATTTATTACAACAGTTATCTGACAGATGGAGGTAGAGTGTCCTGGGAAAGGACACCTTTCTCTATTTGCACAAGGGTGCAGTAAGTATTGACTATAGTGAAGGTTGATTGGGAGATCAGTTAGGAATCAGGCCAAAAATAATGAGGCCTGAAGTTAGGGATGCAACATTCACTAAAGAGACAGATCTATCAGACACAGTTGCAGATTGGAAGGGATGGTGAGGGAGGAGGAGGGTCCTAGAGCACTCCTCAGTCTCTGGCCCTTGCTGTATGTGGAGGCAAGTTTGCGGGAATAAGAGAAATACCTTAAAATAAATTGCCATTATAAATCATAGCAACAAACTATTAGGAAATGTAAAAACACCATTTACAGAAATATATGATGCCTGGGACTTCCCTGGTGGTCCAGTGGCTAAGACTCCACGCTCCCAATGTAGGGAACCCAGGTTCAATCCCTGGTCAGGGAACTAGATCCCGCGCACCACAACTAAAAAGATCCCACATGCCACGAAGAAAATCCTGCATGCGGCAATGAAAATCCCACATGCCACAATGAAGACCCAGCACAGCCAAATAAATAAATATTAAAAAAAAAGAAATATATGGTGCCTAAATAAATCTTTTAAGAATATGTCAATGGCCTTTATGAGAGAACATTTTTAAATTTTATTGAAAGACTTTAAAGAAGTCCTAAACTAATGGCTAGATATACCACGTACATGGATAGGAAGACTCAATATTATAACGCCATCGGTTCTCCCAAAACACATCTACGAAGTCAGTGCCATGATCTAGTCTCTGCTGCATGATGTTGACTCTGGTTTTGATGGAGAGAAGGGCTAGAATGAGCCCACTGGGAGGCAGATACCAGTCGATCAGGAGAATGTTTCAGTAGTCCAGGATTTCTGCCTGGTTTGAATCCTAGCTCCTGTCTCGAGTAAGTTACTTAAACTCTTTTACTTCAGTTTCCTTATCTGTAAATGGAGATAATAATAACAGTAATCCCAGATGGTTTTTGTGAAGATTAAATGAATTAACACTTAAACAGGGACTTAGAAGTTAGGTAAGTGGCTCCATGGGGACAGGTTGATGTTTGTTTTGCCCTCTTCTGTGTCTGTAGCCACAGAGCATAGTCCTGGCACAAAGAGCAGGGCCTCAGTAAATACTGGTTAATGGATAAATAGGTCAAATGGGTATTCCTTCTTTTGTTCCTGAGCAAGCAGGTGTGATAGGTCCTGTGCCAGGTACCATGGGGAGGCAGAGATTAATCAGATGGGGTCCTTGAATATGAGGCACTCGGAGTCCAATGGGTTGTTAAGCTGCATTTAAATTTTGCCACCTGAAGCACTGAGTCTTCCTTGAAGGATAGATGCTCTGGGAAGTAACCCAAGCCCACTACAAAAATGAACCTTTGTTGTGTTAAATCACTGAGATTTGGGAGGTATTTGTTATGTAGCATAACCTAGCCTTAGCCTTGCCTATCTGATATACTGTGGTTCCCAAACTTGACTGAAAATAAGAATTGCTAAAAACCCAGATCTACTGACTCAGAATTTCCAAGGAAGAGACCTGGTCATCTGTATATGTAACAGGCTTGCCCTCCAGCTTCGGGAGGGTCAAGAAAGACTCCTGCAGCTCACCTTGAAAGGAAGAGTAGGAGTTGGACTTGGAGATGGAAGAGGGAAAGGTATTCCAAGGGTCAGGAACAACATGAAGAAAGGCATGGAGGTGGGGAGACGCAGGAACTACCTTGGGACCAGAATCAGGTACATGGGGAATGGTGGTACGTGCTAAAGTGGGAAGTCAGGTGAGAAAGTCTGCGCTTTATCTCATCAGCAACGGGAAACTGGAGAGGTTTTCTGAGCAGGGGCTGGCCTGGTGATATTGATGCTCTAGAAAGGCCACTCAGTCAGGGAGACTGCATAGGAGGCTGGTGTGTGGTCCAGGCAACCCACCTCACATTGTTACTGAGTGGACTTTAAGTGAGCATGGATGTATTGAGCTCAAAATCACTGACCCGTGAGACGGATTACCATTGTCATCACATCGTGTGTGCTTATATGTGTCCTTAGAGCCGCAGCCAGATTTGAATTGTGCATCTTTCACACATTCACTCATTTAATGAATATTTACTTTTTTCTGTTTTTTTTATTTAACTAATATTTATTGAGCACCTACTATGTGCCAGGTGCCATAGTGCCACTGGAGAACCAGCAATGGACAAAACAAGCAAAAACCCCTGCCTTGAAGACCTGAATAAACACTTCTCCAAACAGGATATACAGATTGCCAACAGGCACATAAAAAAGATGTTCAACATCACTATCATCAGGGAAACGCAAATCAAAACCATCATGAGATATCACCTCACACCTGTCAGAATGGCTATCATCAAAAAGAACACCGATAGCAAATATTGGCGAGGAGAAAAGGGAACCCTTGTACACTGTTGGTGAGAATGTAAATTGCTGCAGCCACTACAGAAAACAGTATGGAGGTTTCTCAAAAAACTAAAAATAGAACTACCATATGACCCATCAATTCCACTCCTTGGTATATTTCCAAACAACAACAATTAAAAAAACTAATTCAAAAAGATAATTGCACCCCAATGTTCACAGCAGCATTGTTTACAATTACCAAGATATGGAAGCAACCTAAGTGTCCATCAACAAATGAGTGGATAAAGAATATGTGGTACACACACACACACACACACACACACACACATACACACACACCGGAATACTACTCAGCCATAAAAAATAATGAAATTTTGTCATTTGCAACAATATGGATGGACTTGGAGGGTATTATGCTAAGTGAAATAAGTCGGGCAGAGGAAGACAAATACTGTATATATCACTTATATGTAGAATCTGGAAAATACAACAAACTAGTGAATATAACAAAAAAGAAGCAGACTCACAGTTATAGAGAACAAACTAGTGGTTACCAGTGGGGAGAGGGAGGGGGAGGGACAATATAGGGGTAGGGGATTAAGAGGTACAAACTATTATGTATAAAATGACTAAGCTATGAGGATATATTGTACAACATAGGGAATATGGCCAATATTATATAATGACTACAAATGGAGTATAATCTTTAAAAATTGTGAATCTCTATAGTGTACACCCGTAACTTATACTGTACATCAATTATATTTCAATTTTTAGAAAATCCCTGCTTTCATGGAACTTATTTTCTTTGTCTTTTTTTTTTTTTTGCGGTACGCGGGCCTCTCACTGTTGTGGCCTCTCCCGTTGTGGAGGGAGGCCTCTCCCAGGCTCTGGATGCACAGGCTCAGCGGCCATGGATCACGGGCCCAGCCACTCCGCGGCATGTAGGATCTTCCCGGACCGGGGCACGAACTCGTGTCCCTTGCATCGGCAGGCGGACTCTCAACCACTGCGCCACCAGGGAAGCCCCCTTCTTTGTCTTTATGCTGGGATAAAGGTGTGAGGGAATATGCCATTCAGTCATTCATCTCTTCATTCAGGTTTTTAGTGAATGTCTACTTTGTGCCTCACCTCATGTTAGCTGCTGGGGAGAAGCAGAAATGAGTCAGCCCCATGGGACTCCCATGGGAGTCCAGTGGTTAGGACTCCGTGCCTCCACTGCAGGGGGCACGGGTTCCATCCCTGGTGGGGGAAGTAAGATCCTACAAGTTGTGGGGTGGCCAAAAAAAAAAAAAGAAATGAGTCTAGTGTGGAAGCAGACACAGCCCACGGCTCATGAGGCTGTCAGCCTGGACTGCCGGGAGAGGCTTGAACTGGGTCTTGAAGGATGAGAAGGCTGACTATCAATGAAGGGACGAAACAGCGTACTGGGTGGAGGAAAAGACACAGCAAAAGACTCCAAGGTGTTTGGGGTCCATGATTCCTTGGTGTCGTTAAGGCCTGGGGTCCATGGAACAGGGAGGGAAGTGGTAGGAGAGATGAGGTGATGGGGACCAAATGCCAGAGCAGCGATTGAGTGTAATCCGGAAAGTTGTGGGGCGTTGACTTTGTTGAGGTAGGGGACTGATTTTATCTCATTTCTTTGGGGGGTAATCACACTAGCACCTGGGTAGAAAACTGGATGTGAAGGAAAAGGGCTGCAGGTGGGAAGACCAGAAAGGAGGCTGTTCTTTCTTTCTCTCTCTCTCCTTCCTTCCTTCCTTCCTTCCTTCCTTTCTTTCTTTTCTTTCTTTCCTTTCCTTTCTTTCTTTGCCATGCCGCACGGCTTGCAGAATCTTAGTTCCCCAGTCAGGGATTGAACCCCGGGCCATGGCAGTGAAAGTGCCAAGTCCTAACCAACCACTGGATGGCCAGGGAATTCCCCAAAAGGAGGCTGTTCTGATGGCCCAGGTCAGTCACCCCTAGACTGACCAGGGGTGGTGGGGATGGAGGGGACCCAGGAGACAGGTCTGGATTTGGCAGTTGAGGGAGGGGCTGGAACCTTGTGGTCTTACGAGAATGAGCTTTGTAATCAAAAAATGCAGGCAAGAGCCCCAGCCCTGTCCTTTACTAACTGTTATTTAACCATTCCAAGCCTATTTCCTGATCTGGGCACTTGGGATAATAGCAGTAGCTGTCCTGAGGTTGGAAGGATTATGGGGGCTACTCAGTGGAGCACCAGGGACTTGGTGGATGCTCGGAACATGGTAGCATTCTTTGGATGGGGGAGGGAGCCAAGGACAGCTTTCTGTGTGCTTTGAGTGACTGGGTGGACGGAGATGCCCTCTCTGATGGAGAGCACTTTGGGGGAAAGCGAGGCCACCACAGTCTTTGTGGTCAGCGTCAAAGCCCTGGCCTCGCTTACGATAGTTATGGATCCACATGTCTCTGAGTGCATCTTTGGTCTCTGTTCTTGGTGCTCAGCTCAGTGCTCAGGCATACAGCAGGTACTGCCCTTGAGGAGCAGGACCTGGCTTGCAGGTATAGATGTGGATATTGCAGGCATGTAGGCGCGGCTGAACCTGGGGAGGTGACAGGGTATAAAAAGAAGAGAGGGCTTCCCTGGTGGTGCAGTGGTTGAGAGTCCGCCTGCCAATGCAGGGTACGCGGGTTCGTGCCCCAGTCCGGGAAGATCCCACATGCCGTGGAGCAGCTGGGCCCGTGAGCCATGGCTGCTGAGCCTGCGCGTCCGGAGCCTGTGCTCCGCAACGGGAGAGGCCACAACAGTGAGAGCCCCGTGTACCGCAAAAAAAAAAAAAAAAAAGAAGAGAAACTGGGGCGGGGGGGCCCGGAAACCCTGCTGCTGCGGGGATGTGGAAGAAAGCGGGGTGGGCGGTCTGGAAGGAGGCTGGGAAACAACATCCAGAGTTTGGAGGGGGAGGGCATGGGAGGCAGGAGGCAGGTGGGAGCCAAGGTGGGAAGGATTTCAAGAAGAGAGGGGTCATCAGTGTCGTATATCCTCCAATCATGATCACGGAGGATAAGGCCTGGCAAGTGGTCCATGGATTCAGCATAGAGGAGGTCACTGGGTAACTTGGCAGAAGCAGGTTCGAGGCCTGTTAGAGGCCAAAGCCCCATTGCAGGGGTAGAGGACTTGATGTGACATTAAGACGTGGAGATGGGAAGAGGTGAGGCAGGCATTAAGGAGAGGGATGGACCCTCGGGGGGACCAGAACTCCTCTCCCAATAAGGACAAGTTTTGTTTTGATAGTCAGAGCCATCTAAAGATAGGCCAGGAGGTCCCCGGAGGTGGTGAGCACCCTGTCCCTGGAGGTAGACAAGCAGAGCTCTGTGACCCACACTGTCCGGGGACTCTCACACTTAGAGTGGGGAAGGCTGTGCAAAAAAACAAGCCCCATGTCCTTCTCAGCTAGGCTTGGCCGATTCCTTGCATCACAAAAGCCACCTAGAGGGTCACTCTTGCTATTTCTAGTGTCCAGAGAGCCTCCCGCAGGGACACACACACAGAGGTGGTCATGCACAGATTCACACAGATGCTCCCAAACACAAACTATAAAATCTATCTATATCTCCTGGTGTAAAGGGATCCACAGCTCCTCTCCCCAGGCTATTCCCTTAATTCATTCCCTTACCCCTTCTTTCTGCCATTCCACCGTCACCCCCGTCCCACAGCAGCATCCCTGTGCCGCCTGCCACATCTCCGTCTCTCCGCATCTCTCCCTCCTTCTGTGGCTCTGCCCTTCCCCACCCCCCTCTAGGCCTCTCCAGTCTCCCTCCCTCCTGGGTCCCCCTCCCCGGACTACAACCCCCAGGCGCCCCCAGCCCCGGGCGCTGCGCATGCCCCCTGCTCCCCGCCCCCTCCCGGTTCCCCCCTCCCTCCCTTCCTCCTTACCTCCCTCCTCCCCCCTCCCCCGCGCTTCAGCTCCCGCATCCCTCCATCCAAGCCTGTGCCGCAGCCGCATCGCCACCGCATACCCGGCAGAGCCGAGCCAGGCCCAGGCCCCTGCCCCTGCCCGGCCCTCAGCCCGCCCCCGCCCGCGGGCCCCCCTACAGCGGCCTCGGCGCCCCCCCGCCGGCGCCCCCAGACTCAGGACTCCAGCACCGAGGCAGGAGGCAGGGAGCAGAAGCAGAGGCAGGAGAACGAGGAGGAGGAGGAGGAGGAGGAGGAGCCGTCGCAGGATGAAGGATCGGACTCAGGAGCTGCGGAGTGTGAGCCTGGGGGTGGGGAAAACGGGGGGGCGGGACCCCAGTATTGGGGAGCGCGTGGGGGCAGATATGAGACTGGAGGTTGGTGGCAGGGGCACCCCGATATGTGAAGGCACCTGATGTCTCCAATGAGCCTGCATTTTAGGGACAGTGGCTAGAAGGGGTTGGAGGCCATTAAGACACAAGGGGGCAGGAGAGGTCTCAGGGGCCCTGGACACCCTACATTACCAGGAGGACCCTGGGGTCTAATCTGGGGATGGAAAAGAGTGAGTGTGGGAGAGAATTGGAGGGTGCTGTCATCCGCTGGGCAGATTTGCTGAATTAGAAGGATGTGGGCAGTTCCTGGGCCAGGCTGAGCCCAGCGAGACCCAGATTTGGGGGATGCTGTGGGGAAGGACACACGTTGGGACTGACTGAGATGCCAGCACCTGGCAGTGAATGAAGCGTGTGTGTGTGTGTGTGTGTGTGTGTGTGTTGCTCTCCGTGGGGAGGGGGCACCTCTCAGAGACAAGGAGGGAAGGGGTGGCCTCAGGAGATAGCCAGAGGGCCGGGGCCTGAGATAGGGTGACTCCAGAGGTGGGAGAGGGGGTTGCAGGGGAGACCGGGAGGAGGTTCCATGCACAGGGCCATGGAACTGGGCTGTATGACGGGGATCGGGCTCCACTGAGGAGAACTGGGGCATCCTAAGCGGGTAGGGGCGGGCTGGCGTGGGCCTCTGGTCTGCAGGCCTGAAGAGGCCCAGCTCCAGGAGTCGGGCCAGGCAGTTAGCTGTGTTCGGGTGACGGGGGAGGAGGGTGACACTGGTGTCTGCAGTGAAGGCTGCCATTTGGAGGGGCTGGGGAGTGGGGGCTTGTTAAGAGTGGCCCCTGGGCCTGGGGGGATGTGGTGGGGTGGAGGGTTGTAGAAATGACCTGGGGCCCCGAGGAGGCAGAGCTGACAGCCTGCTGTGGGGTTATGTTAATAAAGTACTAGACCCAACTGATGTAAGCCTGACACACTTCACCAGGAGCCTATTGGTTATTACCCTGGGGTTGTTATCCCATTTGACAGATGAGGAGATTGAGGTTCAGCAATGGGCAGGAACTTGCCCAAGGTCACCAAGCAAGTGGCTGGGAACATCAGACAGGAATCTGGGTTTCCCCATCTGCAAAGTTGATATGCGTCTCTGCTTTTTTAGCCTTTGAAAGAGAAGTCTCGATACTGGGGGTAAAAAGCTCTGTCTTTGGAGAGCCCCCTGGATTTGGGGGTGGGGAACCTGCTCGCAGAAAGACAAGAGGAAGGGGCTTAGAGGCAAGTGACTGTTGTCTCTGGGAGAGGTGGGTTGGCAGGTGGGAAGGAAGGAGGAACTGGTGGTTGGGGGAGGGAATTTTGAAGGTTTATTTTTTTAAATTAAACTTTGAGTGAATATACGCTTAGGCATCAGGAAAATGACGGTGATAAAAATAACCAACACTCATGTGCCAGACAGTTCTAAGTGTTTTATACACTCATTTCGCTCCTCACAGCAACCGTAGGAGACTGGTACTAGTATTATCCCATTTTATAGATAGGAAAACCGAGGCCCAGAGAGGTTAAGTAACTTGACCAAAGTCACACAGCTAATTAAAGGCAAGCAGGCAGGCTGACTCCAGTGTTGGTGCTCTTAACTCCCTTTCTGTCCCCGTTTTCATCCAAAGCAGGTTGCCATCCATAATCTCATTAGACCCTCACCTGGTAAGGTAGGGAGACTGGGCGACTACTTCATTTTATAGTGAAGGAAACTGAGGCCCAGTGGTTGAAACTTGCCCAAGGTCACACAGCTAGCAAGTGAGTAGTCCGGATTTGAACCCAGATCCACTGCTGCCAAGACTATGCCATGACTCCAAAATCCCAAGAAATGGAAAGTGGGTCAGGGTGAGGTGGTGGTGGAATTGTGGTGTGATTAGAGAGAGGGGGAGGGAAAAGGCGAAGACAGGGGTGCAGGGAAGGCAGGGGCTGGGAGTTCTCATCTGAGTGGATCAGGGACCCCCTGCCCAGAGGGGAGGAATCCTGTCTGCTGGGGCTGCTGGGGGCAGCAGATGGGGGAGGTGGGAGGTGGGGTGGAGGGGCAGAGGGGGCTGAGTGAATGCTGATGGCTCTGGTGTTAGTCATGGCTTAGGGAAACTGGAGATTTGGGAGGGCATGTGTGGGGCGGAAAAAAAGCTTCCAGATACAGGGAGTACGGGGGTCTCCCTGCCAGAGTTGAGAATGAGGAGGCTGGGAGGCAGGAGAGACTAGGCAGGGTGTGGGAGGCCTGGGAAAGGGGTCTCTGAGAAGCTGAGAGGGAAGGAAAGGCAGTGATGGGCGGGGATGTCAGCCCAGGGGGCCTGATTGTCTTTTTTCAACAGTACTTTGAGTTCCCAAGGGGTTCTCACATCTGTTCATCACATAGCTGTCAAGGGCACAGATTTGGGAGTCAGACTGTCTGGGTTCAAACCCTAGCTTTGCTACTTCCTGTGTGACCTTGGGTAAGTTGCTTAACCTCTCTGGTCCTCACTTTCTTCATGTGTGAATTGGGAGTAATAACGGGACCTGCTTCAGATGGCTGTCCTGAGGCTTGAAATTATGCTGGAAGCGCCTAGAAAGAGGCCTCGTGCTCAGCATTGCTCCATGAGTGTTTGTTATTCCACAGCTGACTCATTCATTTCTCTTGAGTCTCACATCAGCCCCCTGAGATGGGCAAGATGGGACCCCTAATTTATTGGAGTAAATTGAGGGCCACAGCGGTAACCTGACTTGCCCAAGGTCATACAGCTGTTAATGGTGGAGCCAGCGTTGAACCAGGGTTTTCTGTTTCCAGTTCACCAGGCACCTTCGGTCAGCAACTGGGAGGCACTGGGCTGGAGTGGAGGCTGCGACGGGGAGTCAGTTGGCTGGATGGGTGTCCCAGCATCCAAGAAATGGGTCCAGGGATGGGGCTGAAGAGGAGAGCAAGGGAGCAAGTGAGGTGGAGAGGAAGGTTGCGGGGAGAGAGAAGCCACAAGGGGACGTGTTGTGGGCCGGAGCCTGAGAGGCAGCTGTGGAGTGGGAAGGCGGGGGTGGGGGTGGATGGGAGACTGGGAAGTGGGTGGGGGGAGACCTGAGGTGAGGGAGGCTGGAATTTGAGGGCGGCTGTTCTAGGACAAGTCATGCACCCTGAGGGCAGGGACTGGGTCCCAGGTGTAGCCCTTAGGTATGGGATAGGCACAATAGGCACTTTAGAAATGCAGACCTGAAGCAGAAGGAAAGGGCGGCCTCCTGTTTGAGGAGAGCGGGCACGGACCAGGAGAACCCTGGGTGATGGGCTGGTATCCCCCAGCTGCGTGGGGCTTGTTTCTGCCATTCAGACACATCACGTTCCCCCTGCTTGAGGGCCTTTGCACTTGCTGGTGCCTCTGAATGCTGTTCTCTCTGCCTGGACACTGTTCCCTCTGCCTTGAATTCTGTGTGCTCCAGATTGTGGTGCAGTTAACTCCTCAGGCCTTAGCTCAGATGTCAAGGCCCTCCCGAAAGGCCCTCCCTGATGCCCATTTCTCTCTATCACACCTCCTGCTTTATCTCCCTCTTGCTAAGTAGCACCATCTGAAATTGTCTTGTTCATTTTCCATTGTCTGTCTCCCTCCCCTGGAATGTCAGCTCCTTGGAGGCAGGACCCCTTCCTGTCTTGTTCACCATTGTATTCTCCGCAGCACCCAGAAGAGAACTGGACACCGATCAGAGATATTTGTCAGATGACTGAAGGGCTCAGTGGGGCAGAGGGAGGGTGAGGAAGGGAGTCGGTCGGGGAAGGCAGGGAGGGCGGAGGAGAGAGGTTGGGATGGGAGGACTGGGCTGGATGCTGGGAGTGCGCAGAGGCCTGGGTCAGGGAGACAGATGGACAGAAGCAGGGGGTGCGGTGGAGAGAGGCTGCTGCCTCTAGATCAAAGGATGCTCATGCCCCTGAGAAGCAGGTGTCAGCACGTGTGTGTTGTATGCGTGGGCATGCATATGTATTTACACACACACACACACACACACACACACACACACACACACACACACATATACTCTGTAACTTTTTTCTTTTTGGCCACACCACGCGGCATGCTGGGATCTTATTTCCCCTACCAGGGATCAAACCCGCAGACGCTGCATTGGAAGCATGGATTCCCAACCACTGGACTGCCAGGGAAGTGCCCACTCTGACTTTTCTATCACCCAATTCCAGTCTCTTTCCACCTCTGTTTTAGTCACCCTCTCGTTTGTCTCTGTTGACTTCCTGGCTCACGTTGTCCCACTCCCTCCATCCACGCATCTGTCTATGTTGTCTCCCTGCCACTGACACTCCTATGAAGACCTCCGGTGTCTCTGATGGGGAAGGACTGAAGCTAGAGGCTTGGATCTGATGCCCCCTCTCCTCAAGGCGGTTCCAGAAGGTGCCCAGGGCCTCCACGGTCTCCCATTTCATCCTCCTGAGCTTGAGGAGCTGCCAATCCGTAAAGAGCAGCGTGCCTGGGTTCCAACCCAGCGCCATTGTGTCAGCACCCCATCAGCGTATGATCATAGGCAAATTACTTAATCTCTCTCTGCCTCATCCATCAGATGGGAATAAGAATAGTATCTACTTCATGGAGTGAGTGGCTGTAAGGATTAAACGAGAAATGCAAAGCACTTGTAACAGAGCCCGACGCATGGTAATTGCTACCTACTTGTTGGGTATATATGATTCTTACTTTCTTCATTTCGCACAGGAGGAAACTGAGGCTTGAATTGTCCATATAGTGGATGGGAGCACATTTGGTCATCTTTTCTGAGGTAGTCTCATTTGCCCTCAGCCTGTTTTCTTTTAGTCTGGCCAGCTTCTTCCAGAAATGGAGGCCGTGCTCATTATGAAACACACACCTCAGAGCAGGGAGGGCCCACCCATTTCACAGATAAGCCGGGGCCCAGAGAGGGTCTGAGAGTCACACAGCAAGTCAAATGGAGGCTACAACAGCTGGCTTCCTGTCTGGGCTCTTCCTTGCAGCCTGGCACGTCTTACTGGTTTTCTGTCCCAGCCACAGGAGTTCAGTGGTACTGAGGACACAGCAGAGCAGACTCTTTAGGGGCCAGGAAGGAATAGAGAGACAGAAGGGAAAGAGCCTGAGATTTAGCACCAGGACAATTCAGGTCCCACCTCTGGCCTTATTTCCTGTGAAGCCTTAGGCAGGGTCAGACAACCTCTCTGAAGCGGTTTCCTCATCTGTAACATGGGGGAGGCAGTGGGTAACAGCCAAGCCTCTCTGAGCACTTATTCTCTCAGGCAGCATCAGGCATTTTTACTGCCTCGTCTCACTGGCTCCTTCTGCCCACCATTTAGGGAGGACTTTCTCGCCATTCAGCAAATGCAGAGACTGAAACTCAGAGGGAAGAAGGCGTGTGGCCTTCCAGCTGCTCACCTGGGCAAGCTCGTTAGCCTCTCTGTGACTCAGTTTCCCTACCTATAAAAGGCAGCTATTGTAAGAATGAAATGGATAAACGCAGTATGCTTTAGAACCGTGCCCAGCACGTTATCAAATGCTGTGTAAATGTTTTCCACAATTACAGTTATGTTGACCAATGATCCTTACAGAGTTTTAATGAAGATTAAATGAGATAACAAGAATGCAAGACCTAGGCCAGAGGTGCTATCACACGCTAGTATTTTGCTAGGTTTTCGGGGCGCAGAGCCTCGCCCAGATTGTGCCTTGTCAGGAGGGGACCTGAGAAGGGAAATCTCTGGTGGCAGAGTGGCCAGTAGGAGGCAGCCTGGTCTCAAGCCTCAGAAGGGACTATGGGAGGGAATTCCCTGGTGGTCCAGTGGTTAAGACTCCACGCTTCCAATGCAGGGGACACAGGTTTGTCCCTGGTCAGGGAACTAAGATCCCGCATGCTGCACAGTGAGGCCAAAGAGAAAAAAAAAAGAAAGAAAGAAAGAAAGAAAGGAGGGGCTATGGGAGGAGGCATGTCTTAGATGTCTCTGATTTCCTGGCCCCTTTCAGCCTGGGTGCCCTTGAGCAAGTCCATTTCCTCTTCCCCCTCAGACCTCCTGTTCCCCTCATCTTAAAATGGGGACAGCTTTTCTCGAGGGCTATGGTAGTGAGGATCAGAAGAGATTATAGATGTAAAAGTGTCTGTCAACTGGAGAGGACTTTAGCTGTCAGCTGTCTGTAATTATTACACCAACTAAGTCATCCTTGGGCACTCTACCTTTCTTCCTCTCTCAAGGGCAAGTAAACAGGCAGCCAGGGACGCCCCAGGGCAGAATCAGGGATCTGGCCCTGGGAACCAAAGGAGAGAGGGAGAGAAATGAGACTTGAGGAAGTCTAAAGTCAGCCTGGGGAGGGGAAAGAGAGAACAGGAAAAGTTCCCAGATACCTGGGCCAGCGAGAGGCCTCATGACCTGTGGGCAGCCAAGCTGAGGGCCAAGTGCTTGAAGGCAGAGAAGGGACAGAGGCGGCGGTGGTGGTGTGGGTGGGTAAATCCCTTGTGTGTCTCTGAGCCCTGGGGGGTGGAGGGCTGAGCAGCTGCAGCTTGGCTCTAGGGGAAGGGGAATCTCGTGAGGCAACTGGCTTTTTGAGGATAGAACATCATGGGAGGCCGGTGGGTCCTCAGAGATGAGCCGAGCATCCCAGAGCCTCATGGAGCCAAGGTCTGTTGGTGTGGTTCCGGGTCAGGTGGAAGCTTGAGAAGCCAGAAGTCCCATCAGGGTCGCCAAGCCCCACCTGGTACCACCCCTCCTTCTGGGGGCAGCTCAAATGGAGGCTAGAACAGCTGGCTTCCTGTCTGGGCTCTTCCTTGCAGCCTGGCATGTCTTACTGTTGGGCAGAGAAAGAAGAGCCTCCCTTTCCTGGGAGATATTTGGAGCTTAAATGGAAGTGCTGAAAGTATTCCCCAACATGGTGAGGGGAGGATCCCTGGGGACCATCTGAGCCGGGCTTGGGTGGGAAGCTGGGGTACCTTCGAGAGGGTCCAGCTGGACGTCTCTGAGCTCACGGTTCCTCGGGGTGCTGTCGGACCTCTCTGATTCCAAGTTCACTTCGCTGTCTAGATCACATCTAGGTCCCATCTGGCCCAGTCTAGGTTCGATCTGAGCTGTCTGCCATCAGTCTGCGCGGAGTCTGGTTCGGTCTGAGCTGTCTGGTTTCTGTCAGGTCCTGTCTGCGATCTTGTCGAGGCCCTGTGCAAGCTCTTCTCTTTAGATCCCAAATGGCAATACCCCCCGCTAGACGCTGTGTGGATCCCATCTTGATTTCATTCAGGCTCTGGCCATGAGATTCTGTCTGAGTTTTGGCTCGGTTTTTTCTGGAAATCAAGGTGAACTGTTTTGTTTGTTTGTTTGTTTGTTTGCGGTACGCGGGCCTCTCACCGCTGTGGCCTCTCCTGTTGCGGAGCACAGGCTCCGGACGCGCAGGCTCAGCGGCCATGGCTCACGGGCACAGCCGCTCCGCAGCATGTGGGATCTTCCCGGACCGGGGCACGAACCCGTGTCCCCTGCATCGGCAGGCGGACTCTCAACCACTGCGCCACCAGGGAAGCCCAGGGTGAACTGTTTTAAGTTTCTGTGGAGGCTGATTAGGGCCCCAGATGTAATTAAGCTTGATGCGCTCAGCTTTTGCCCTCAGACTTCTGTCCCGAGCAGAGTCTTGAGACTGGAGTTTGGAGCACTGGGGAGCCCTTCCTAACCCCCTTCCTCCTTCCCAGCTCTGAGTGACTGTGCAGACCGGATGCTCAGAGAGACTGGGAGAAGAGCCCCAGAGGGCCCTCCCGAATGTCCCTGGGGGCAGAGGGACCGCTGCACGTCTGTGTGTCCACATGTGTCGGCAGGCAGCTTTGCTGTGGGTCTGTGTGGGTGTCAGTGGGCCTATTTCTGTGTGCCTTGTGTGTCAGCCCTTCTGTCTATGTCACTGGCCCGTCTGGTGGCGGCAGTGGCAGTGCGGGTGGGTAAGTCCCTTGTGTCTCTGAGCCCCGGGGGTGGAGGGCTGAGCAGCTGCAGGTTTTGCAACTGGGAAATCCAAGCAAGTGAGAGTAGGTGGGTGTGAAGTTGGAAGAGGCTGGATGAAAGCAAGTGAATACACGGAGGAGAGTGGGCGGAGGGGAAGAGAGTGGGGGGGAGGAGGGAGGTCGGGGTGCTGACTGTGTCTCTCATCCAGCCCTCCCCTGGCCGACTGCTTGCTTAACTCGGCGCCTGCCGCTGGCAGTGAAGTGACCTTGCATAGGGGACTAGGGGACGTGGCTGGTCGCGTTGGAGGCTGGAGGGGAAGAGAAGGGAGCAAATTGAAGCCTGGCAGGAGCGGCTGGGGGGATGGTGGAGGGGGGGTCAGGCTCCTGGGACGCTATTCCAGACCCCTTCTCGCAGCCCAGAGCCAATTACCGCAAGGCTGACATTTAGCTGGTTGCTACAATATCGAAATACTTCCATACTGGTTGGTTAAAGCATCTGTCCAGTGTGCCACCCGCCTCCAGGGTGACTGCACTCACAGGACCACGTCTACCCTTGAAACGGTGCCTTTGGCTAATTCCCTCCAAGGTGTCCTTTGGGCTGTCAGGTACCCGGCCTCCGGGACTCTGTGCCACAAGACACCCAGGATTCGTTGTGACTGCTTGGTGCCCCGGCCCCCTGCATGTGACCCTTCCCAGGACCCCCGCTCTGAGCCCAGAGCTGGGAGCATCGGGATTGCGCACAGACTGCCTTTCTTTGCCTCCCAGGCGAAAGACAGCGATGATGAGGAGGAGGTGGTCCATGTGGACCGGGACCACTTCATGGATGAGTTCTTTGAACAGGTAACAGAACCTAGCCCCCAGCCAACAACTTCCTTCTCCCCGGCCCCCGGCCCCCACCCTGCTCTCTACTCCTCCATCCCCTTGGCCTTTTACCAACCCCTCTGGGTCTGGCCCGTTTCCCTGAACCCTGACTGAGCCCCCTGAATCCCTTTGTCTGGCCCGACGACTTGGCTGGGTATAGCCGATTTGCTGCCCCAGGTGGAAGAGATCCGGGGCTGCATTGAGAAGCTGTCAGAGGATGTGGAACAAGTGAAAAAACAGCATAGTGCCATCCTGGCCGCCCCCAACCCGGATGAGAGTAAGTGCTGCTGCCGGGTGGCTGGGGGCTGCGGGCAGGAGTCTGGGGTCCCACCCAGACATCTCACCCGCCCCTCACCTCCCCTCAGAGACCAAACAGGAGCTGGAGGACCTCACTGCAGACATCAAGAAGACGGCCAACAAGGTTCGATCCAAGTTGAAAGGTAAGGAATGCCATCCCCTGCCTAAGGAGGAAGAAAACTCTGCCCTCCATTGGACTAAACAGGCCTCTCTATGAGGAGTGTCTGCAGGCTTCCAGGAGCCAGATTCCTAAACACTGAGAAAGCATAAAACCCGACATTTCCCAGCTTGCTCCAGATGCCTTGGAGAAAGATATAGACATGACAGGGAAATCACAGAGAGGAGGCTTTCTGTCCAAATTGCATCTGAGCTCTGCTGGCTCCATCAGCAGGAAGGTCCACCAGGAAAATACAGTCTTCCAGGTGGGTTTAATTTCACGAAGGCCTCATTTCTCCAGAACAGTTGCCGGACATAGCGCTAAGCACCCAGTAGGTGGGCTCAGCAAATGCTTCTGAATTGGTATCCTTAGCGCGGGACAGATTGGACTGTGTGGCTGACATCAGGGCCTGGCAAACTTTCAGGAGGGACTTGCCAAATGCTCATGTATTCACTCTAATTTAAGGACTTGGGCGCTGGTAATAACCACCTTCCCCCAAATCACTGTGGGTTGGGAACCTCCTTGTCTGCTGGTGCCAGGGGAATAGCAGTGTTACCATGATGCTAATTTGTATGCTCATGGTAATTCAGCATCAGAAAACATTTGCCGAGCACGTTGAGGCACATTGCTGGGCTTTGGGGGAAAGGAGTCATGTCAGATGCCTGGCCCCGAGCGCAATGACCTTGGTCCAGAGGGATGAGGACAGGGACTCCGTGCCCTCCTGGACTCAACAGGAGGCCATATGTGAGCCTCCAGTGCTGATCTGTAAGCCCTTTGCACTCAGGAGAGCGTGCTAGAAAGCAAAATGATCCAAACTGGGAGCACACTGATTGCAAATCCAGACAGAGGGAGCCCACTTCCATCACCAGCTCATTCTGGACAAGTACCCTACCCTCAGTCCCTCATCAGTACAGTAAGAACTACTAAAGCAATTTCAAAGCCAGATGTTTTTGTTGTTGGTTTTTGTTTTTTGGTAGCAAAATCTTTTTTTCCCAAGTGAAATCTTACCCCAAATTCCAATACATACAACACATAAAAGTCAAGCTGTTCTGGCTGACCTGGGGTTGGGAGACCCAGAGCCCTACCTGCCTAGCCTCCTCATCACCCCCAGCAACAGACCCCTCTGAGGTTCCTTCTCAGAAGCAGGGTTCTGTGGGACACAAGTTGAAAAATCCCTGGGCTCAGCAATCTCTTTGAGCCCATTGAGCTCTGACATTAACACTCTTCATAAGACCATGAGGAGGGCTGTATGGTTTAGGAGTTCAGGAATAGACCAAGAAAGAAGCTAGGAAAAGTGGCAGTGGCTCAGAGGAGCTGACCCTCCAGAGCTCCAGAAAAAGAGAGATCATCTTCTCCATCTTTCTCGAGCTCTGTGGTGGCATGAGCTCCGGCATTGTGTGTGACCTTGAATGAGTTGTTTTCTCTATTTCAACCTCAGTTTCTAGTCTGAAACCTGGACTGAACTCCCAGGATTACTGTAAGAAGTCAATAAGACCCTTTAAAGGATCCCTTCCTCCTGGGCTTGGCCCCAGCCCCAAGTCTGACAACAGGGTCCCAGTCTGAGCCAGAGATTCCAACATTCCTGGGTGTGTGTTTCTGGACTTTTCCCATAACAGCTGGGCCAGAGCTGTCGCTCAGTCCCTGTCCCGCCATCGCTGGCGGGGGAGCGTTGGGGTGCCATCCAGCACCATACCTCCACCGCTGCCAGGAACGGAGAAGCAATGTTCTTGGGAGTGGCCTGGAGGCTCTTCCAGGTCTGAGAGGGCCTGGTGATTCATCCCTGCTGCATTTTCCGAGCACAGTAGATCTTACCCTCAAGCTCTTTTTTAGAAAATCTAAGTAAGTGTGGGGAGTGCATGATCTAGAAGCAGTAATCCCAGTTAATCTGTGTGCTTTTCCAGAACATCCTTTAGAAGTGGGGATTCCTGGGACAGGGATCACTTTGTAAGGCGGGGGGAGCTATTTTCTCTGTTGGAACATCCATCCACTTACCCTAGAATTTTCCAAGGAAAGGGCAGCCACTAGAACCTGACCCACTTGAAAGTGCTTGCCCTCTACCAGATAAATCCCAGGGTGGGTTCCTGACCCTTTTCTGAGGCTGCAAAAAGCAGAGAGTTCTCCCGCCCCCCATACAGGGGATGTGGACTGAGGGGCTGGGCAGGAGTTACAGCTGTGGGACTTTCCAAGACGCAATCCTTCCACCAGAACAAATAGCCCCCTTCTGTCTGGTGACCGACTGACCCTCAATATCCCCTCCTACCTGGTTTCCAGGCCCCCTGAAACATTGGTCCCTTTACCCGCTGGCCTCCTGCCTCCCCACCCTAGACTCTTTACTGTCTGCCCTCGCCTGGGTGTGACATCTGTTCACGGGCCTGGGGGGCCTGCCTCGGGGTGTCCACCCTTCATATGTCCCAGACCCCCGCCCCACATGCGCCGGGTCTCTCGCCCTCCCGTCACTGCGTCCTCTCTCCCGCAGCGATCGAGCAAAGCATTGAACAGGAGGAGGGGCTGAATCGTTCCTCCGCGGACCTGCGCATCCGCAAGACCCAGGTAGGAGGCAGCGGTCAGGCACGGTCAGGGTCGGGGCCGGGACCAAACCGCACTGGACCGGACAGGGGAGGGGCCCAGGCTGGAGCCCTGCCTGTTGGGCGTGGGCGGGCCAGAGCAGGCACTAGCGTGGGGCGTGGCCAAGGGGGAGCCTGGGCAGGGGCGGGGCTTGGGGCGGGACTACAGCGGAGGTCGGAACCCGGCTACATCTCAGTGCCCTAGCCCGGCCTTGGCTGGCTTGGGCGTAGGATGGGGGTGCTGGGGTATGGGACTGCACACTTGCGAGGGCTTGGGATCGTGGCATGAGCTGAAGAAGGGGCCGTAGGCTAACTCAGCCCCTCCCGCCCACTCCATCCCTCCACGGTCTCTGCTCCCTGCCTCCTGATGTGTCTGTACCCCCCACCACAGCACTCCACACTCTCCCGGAAGTTCGTGGAGGTAATGACTGAATATAACGCGACCCAGTCCAAGTACCGCGACCGCTGCAAGGACCGGATCCAGAGGCAGCTGGAGATCAGTGCGTGTGACATCTCTCCCCCGCAAACTCCCCAGACCTGTCCCATACTCCTTCCAGGCCCTTCCCCTCCGTGGAGGGGACTCGTGGCCTGAGGCCGGATGGGAGGGTGGGCTCCCGGGTCCCTGCCACATCCCACCACCTTAGGTGTCCAGGCTGGCCCAGTCGCTGAGCAGCGAGTCGTTTCTCCCCACAGCTGGAAGGACCACGACCAACGAAGAACTGGAAGACATGCTGGAGAGTGGGAAGTTGGCCATCTTCACTGACGATGTAAGCCCCGCGTGGGGGTGGGGTCTGTTTTTGGAAAGCATTCGCCTTTCCTTCCCAAGCGTAGGCTGAACTCAAGGTCCTAAGTCCGCCGTGAAATAACAAACATCAGGAAGTCTGAACCTGGAACTGGGGAATTCCATGGGGGCAGAGCAGGAAGTACCCTCATAAAAATGGCAAACAGTAAGGTGCCAGGCCCCGTTCTAAGCACATTTACCTACTAAACTCATTTAATCCTCGCCACAAGCCTCTGAGGGAGTCGTGTTTCACAGATGAGGTAACCTGATCCAGAAAGGTTAAATGACTTGCCGAGGTCACACAGCTACAGGCAGAGCAAGGATCTGAACCCACAGTCAGGACTCTTCAGTGCTAAGTGCTAAGATACACTTCTCCCTAGTGATGTGGCTCATTTCACCAAGTGACTAATTTGCCTACGTTTTGAAGGTTTTCTAAAAAATCAGTTTTAGTTTTGCTGAAGTTTGGCACACTGCCCTGCGCTTGTCATCTTATATGTGAAAGAGATGGGCTTTCCCCAACTGTAGTTCTTCTTTCTCTTTCTTGACTTTCGCCCTGGCTGACAGGTTCTATCTCCCTTTCAGCTTCTGGTGGCAGAATGACTCTGGTTTAGGTTTCTAGACCAGCGTTAAAGTACGTTCAATGACCGTCTAGCAGTTTTCAGCAAATTGCTATTTAGAGAATTGATCTTTGTTAAATTAGCTTTGAGCAAATTGATAATGGGCCAGTTAGCCCGGAGCCCTCCCAAACAGCTCTGCCCAGGCTGTCAGTCTGTCTGAGAGTGGCGGGAAACCTGGTGAGGGGTTCTAAGGGGATAGAGCTGATCCCTGCCAGTTAACCCGCCATCATTACGATGCAGGGTGGTCGGTACCTTGCCCGAGGGCTGAACAAGATGCAGACAGGCCCTACGGTCATAGTTAACTTCTAGGGCCGGGAAAGGCTTCCTGGGGGAGGTGGCATTGAGTTGTGTGCCTTAAGAGACAGGGAGCATTTGGACACGGGGAGATGGGCAGAGGACATTCCAGAAAAAGGGGACAGACTGAACAAAAACAGAGAGAGTGGACCACTTGCCAAAGAGCCATTGGATGATTTGGGCTCTTAGGATTTGGGGAGGTGAGGACAGAAAGGGAGATGGGGCCTTGACTGCTAAGGTCAAGGTGTGTAGCCTGTGGGTGGTGGGGAGCCTCGGAGGGCTTTAGAGCAGAAGAGTGTCTGGATGTGGTCTAAACAGTGAGTGGTCTGGCTTCCGTGGGGAGGAGATATATCTGACTATGGGTTAGAGTCTCTCCCACTGACTCTTGAGGGCTGCAGAGCATTTCCTTATTATCTCTCCCCCGGCCCATATCATGGGGGCTCCAGGGCACACTGTCTTCTCATCTGGGCCTCCTTTTCTGCTTCCACTCTCTACTGTGTCCCCTTCCATTATCCTGTCTGCCTTTGACCAGACGGTGTCCCCCAATCCTGACAGGGGTCCAGGACCCCTGTCTCCCTTCCCAGGGCCTCCCTGGTGTGTGTGATAGAGACAGCCCTGGGCTGAGATGGCGGGCTCAGGGCAAGTTTTCCTTCTTGTAATTTAACAGACGTCTCTTTAGTGCTTCCTGTGTGCCAGGTACTATTCTAATTGATACACACATAGTCATTCACTTAGTCTTCGCACAACCTTGTGAGGTGTGAAGTATCTGCATTTTCTGGGTGGGGAAACTGAGGCCTGAAGAGGTTAAACAATTTGCCCATGGTTACAGCTAGTAAACACCAGCCAGGTTCGAACCCAGACGCTCTGGCTGCAGAATCCAAGCTCTTCCGGGAGTGAAGGGTGGTCTGCAGCTCTCCTCCCTCTTCCCCCCGCCCCTCCCCTTTCACCCTAGATCAAAATGGACTCACAGATGACAAAGCAGGCGCTGAATGAAATCGAGACAAGGCACAACGAGATCATCAAACTGGAAACCAGCATCCGTGAGCTGCACGACATGTTTGTGGACATGGCCATGCTTGTGGAGAGCCAGGTACTGCCTCTGCCACAGCCCTCGGGGAACCTCACCCGGGTCCCCGGGATCCCCTCTTCCAGCCCAGCTCCCACCTCATCCTATGCATGTATCCTCTGCAGGGCGAAATGATTGACCGCATTGAGTACAACGTGGAACATTCCGTGGACTACGTGGAGCGAGCCGTGTCTGACACCAAGAAAGCTGTGAAATATCAGAGCAAGGCCCGGAGGGTGAGCCGGGGCAGGCGGGCCTGTGGAGCAGGTGGGCTGGAGCCGAGCGGGCGGGGCTGGGCTCAGGCCAGGGCTGAGGTGAGTGATGAAATCCCGCAAGAGGCCTTATCTCTGGTTCTGACCTCTTCCTTTTTCTGTTTTCTCTCCCTCACACCCTCCTCCCCGTCTGTCTGTCGTTTGTCTGTCTCTTTACCCCTCTGTCTCTGTCTCCTCCCTCCCTATCGCCCTTCCTGCCTGCAGAAGAAAATCATGATCATCATTTGCTGTGTGGTGCTGGGGGTGGTCTTGGCGTCATCCATTGGGGGGACGCTGGGCTTGTAGGCCCCCCACCCCTGTCCGTCCCAGACCCTTCCCCACCACATCGGGAGCAATACCCCCACCACCCCTTCACTCCATCCCCTGCTCCAGGCTCACCCTCAAGACAGACCCGGGCAGCACCTGCAACCTTTACCGCCTGTCAGACCCTGGAGTCCCTGGACCTCCCCCCGCCATGGACCACCCCCCGACCCCGCACGTAGATAGCAGCAGGCGTGATTACACGTGCACACCAACATGCATGCCGCCGGCACATGCTCGAGACGTGTGGACTCCCCAGCGTGTGTGTGTGTGTACGTGTGTAGATGTGTGTAGAAGCACCAAATCGCCCTTTCTGCCCCCCACCTCAAGTCTGTGTGTCGTCTGAGCTTTCCCCCTTCCCCTGGGTTGTTGTGTAGACTGTGGCTGGGTGTGACACAGCAGCCATCAAGCCCCACTCTTCTGTCTTCTGTGAATTGGTGTGTGTGTGTGTGTCTGTGTGTGTGTGGCGCCACAGATCCGTGGACACACAGTTTGCCTACATGGAATTTTGTGTTTGAGTGTTTAAATCCAATGTAACAGCACCTCCTCCACTGACACCCCCCCTCCCCCATGTCTGCTACAGATGTGGCAGGTTGTGAGTGTACAGAGGCTCACACCAACATTCCCAGAGGATCCAGGCACAATACACACACAGGCCATGGCAGACACCCCAGCGTGATGTTGAGCAAACCCTCCTGGCTTAGTCACCCCGGGACTGACATGTCCTGGGGAACATGTGTGTGTGTGTGTGTGTGGAGTTCAGTCGAGGCGAGTGGAAGAATACACGTGTCAATAACCTAGCTTGGCCTGTATATCCATGTGCATTTCCCCCAATAGGTGATGTGAGGGACGTGTTTGTGTGTGTGTGTGTGTGTCTAGGATGTGCCTGAAGTGTCAGTAGGTCTTCTCCTGAGACAGAGCCCTCCACATCTTGCACTGGACATCTGTTTTGGGTGGGCACAGAAATCTATATTTCTACGCTATCTAGAGTACGCCTGCGCGAGTGTGTGTGTGTGTGTGTGTGTGTAGAGGATTTCTACGTAGTGTGTTTCTACCCCCCTGTGTATTATACACACACGTTTACCTTCAAGGACCTGTGCCCCATCCAGGTTTGTCTATCCAGATTATTTGCCCCCTCCCTTTCTCCCCAGAGCTGCTGGCCGCTATCTGGTGTGGCCACACACTGCTACATCAACATCGTGCAACTGCAGCTTCCTGCCCTGCGTGGTTGGATCCCCTGTGCATACATGCCCACGTGCTTATCTTTCTCGGTCAGATAGGCCTGTACATGTGGAAGCCGGGACACCTCAGTGTGCTCCCACCCGCCCCGGCAGATGAGGCCACACCCAGGCACACACATGCACACAGGGGCCGGCGTATGCGGACGCTGGCGCTGGCACGGTGCCTGTTCAGGCGGGCACTCGTTTGCACATGAATGCCTCCCGGAAGGGCTATTGATGGGAAACATTACTGATCACGGGAATGTCAAGGGCTGCCCCAGGCTCTCAGAAATAAGCTTCTTGAGCACTAACCTCAGAACTGAGAGGCCAGCGATGGTCCCCACCGCCCCATCTGATGCTCTGGCCTTTGCCTCAGGAACCTTGGATTTAGGGAACTGTTTATTTCCAACGTACTGGAGTGGGCTAAGTCCTGGGGCCCATGCCCTGGACACATCTCCTGCTGAAATGTCACCAATATCTGTTCCCCTGCAGGCTGAGACTGAGGGTGGGACACGGGCCTGAGTTTCTGATGGTGAGGAAGAGGCCAGCTCCTCCCTTGTTGCGTAGACAACACATGCATGAGTGGGTTTGTGCGTTGGGTGGCAGGTGGGAGGTATGTGGGCAAAGGACAGTGTTAGAAGCCTCCCACTCCACTGGCCCAGGAACGCGGACCCACATATACAGGATTGAACACACAAGTACAGGAATGCACCCTGCCTTGGGGTCCGACATCCGTGTGCACAGGGTGGAGTACTTTGGTGTGTGTGCAGATCGTTTCCTGGAGTCCCTCTTCATGTGAAGCGTGTATGTGTGAGAGAGAGACAGTGCAGATGCGACCTTCTGGAACATAGTACCCCACTCCCACCCCAGCTCAGATAGCCAACCTCTTCCCTACCTGGCTGGGCCCTGCCTGTGTGTGGCCAATATATATATATATATATATATATATATATATATGTATATATATATATATATATATATATATATATATATATATATATATGTAAACCCCAAGGTGGGCTGTCTGTTCCCACAGTGCCCTTTGTCAGGACGGGAAGTTTGCCCCGGTATCTGACTTCAGCCCTCCTGCTCCCACTCAGGCTTCTTTGGGGACGTCAGAGCAGGCCCCAGCACCCCCCACCCCAGCCTTTTTCCTTCCTGCGGTCCAGCCAGGATACCCTTTCATACCAGGCGTTTCGGGAATTCCCACAGCCTTGGGGCCACAAGGAGAAGGGTGGAGCCATGGCTGGAGTGATGCAACTGCCTCATTGACTGGTATTAGGCCCGTAGCTGCCCATCTCTGGGCCTCAGATGGACCAGAGCATCCCTGAGGGTCTGTTCTGCCCCAGCTTCTCTAAGTCCCACACATCACATGATGTGTTTGCTTGTTGGCTGCTGTGTCTGTATGTGTCCTGGAATGTTGTCTGGGGGCTGGTGTCTTTTGCATGTTCTCAGACAGTGTGTGCTGCCCGCCCGCCAAGCACCTACAACCATCAAGCCCCTGTGTGCCCGTGGGTGGTCCCGGACCTGGCCAGGGCTCGCTGCTTCCCCTCCCCCTTTCTCCCTCCCCCTGCCTCTCACAAAGCACACTGCGTGTCTGTCCCATGTGCCTGTGGGTTGATGCACGCTCTTGCCACGCCTCGAGCGTGCGTACATGATGTGTTCTATGCATTCACCCTGCCCCATTCCCAGCCTGCCCCGCAGAGGACAAGATGGGTGGCCCCCGGCTCTCTCCTCCCCCACCCCGCCTGCTGTGCAGCCGTGTGCGTTGGCGTTTCTGTGTCGCTGGCGTGTCACGTGATATAGCCGTGTTTGCTGACATGAGCCCCTGCCCCTTCTGTTTCTCCGTTGGTTTCTAGAGCTCTTTCCCTCTCCTCCCCAGAGGGAACAGGACTCCTGGGGCCTGGCTGGGGGCCCAGAGCCAGGCCACCCTCTCCTGTTAGCCCTCAGAGTCCCATTTCTCTCTATTGGTGACCAAGTTGCAAATGGATAAAACACAGGAAAATTCTGCCCCCCTCCCAGCCCTGCATGTCCTGTCCTGTCCCCAGAGCCCCTCACCCCCACCCCGGGCCGGGTCGGGCCCCGTGGGACGGGAGAAATAGCAACCAATCCAACAGCGGGCATGCTGTGTGCTCACTTCCTTCTGTCCCCACACGGGACGGGCGCCGTGGGGAGTGGGAGACATGGGGGAGGCGGGTGTGGGAGCTGGACAGGTGGATGGACACGGGCTCGGAGAAGGAGCTTTAATCCAGGGCTTGGACTGGTACAGCATTACTGGGGCATCCTCAGGCAGAGATCAAACAGTGCTGCAGGAACTGACTTGGGTAGAGGGGTGGCAAGAGGTGAAAATACACAGATTTCCTCAGCCTTCGTTGAAGAGAATTAAAAGATAAATGTCCAAGGGTAATAAATGTTTTAAAATAATGGGACTATGAACCCCAAGGAGGGACAAAGGTGGTGGGAGGAGCCAGAAAGCATCTTCACTCTGAACCTGGGTCTGAGGATCACACCTGGATATCCGAGGTCCAGCACGAGGCCCTGTGGAACTTCTACCCACTTCCTGCTTGAAAAGCCAGAAATGGATTGGACCGTGGAGAACGCCAGGGGAATCAGACCCTCGCCAACCAGCCGCCAGGCCTGGGTTGAGAGTGAAGACACACTTGCTCCAAAACCCTGCCCTAGAGCTGAGGGCTATTAGGACACAGGCTCAAGGCTCATGAATTACAATGTGGAGAGCTCTAGGACAGCCAGTCTGGCACCAGACCCCTCCTCCTCTGGCTCTAGAATGTAGCCCTCCCTCCCCACCAGGGTCTGAGGGCTCTGGACCTGGATGGCTGTGCCATGCTGGCCTCCAGGCCCAGCTCCACCATCACTGGGCTGAGCCCTCCACGGCCTGCACCCAGCGGATGGTGCGGGTCCTGCTCTCCTCCCAGGAGAACAGGGGCTCATAGCCAAAATGGCGCCGAGCCTTGTCGGTGCTGACGGTGAAGGTGGTGTTGGCCATAGCCAGCGTGTAGGGGTTGAGCAGGGGCGCATAGAGCAGCAGCGGCCGCAGCAGCCACTGCAGCAGGACATTGAGGGCAGCCAGAAACAACAGCAGCCAGTAGGGCAACAGTGGGCGGGTGCCCACCAGCCGGAGTCCACAGGGGCCCAGGAACTCCATGTTGAAGTCCTCATAGCTCTTGTAGGGTGAGTTGTCATAGCAGAAGTACACCTGGCCACCCATGAGTGCAGCTCGGTGCTCTAGCTCCCGGGCCACCAGGACGTGCATCCAGGCCACGTTACCTGTGGGTAGCGGGGGAGAGGGGGTGCCGAGAGAACCGGGGGCGGATATGTCCTTGAATGCCCTTGCAACCATGTAGATACTGCTCTATTCTGGGCCAGGGCATGGACAAGCCACCCCGTCCTTGGGCCCATGTAGATGCTGCCCACATAACTACGGCCCTGCTGAAGGCTGCTTTCTTCCAGGCCCCTGTAGCCATTTACTCTCCCAGGCCAGCCTATATGGATGCTACTCCTTCTTCTGTTAGTCCTGGGTAGATGCTCCCCCTCTCCTCTCCTGGGAAGATGCTGCTCACAAAACTGCAACCCTTTCCTCAGCCTATGACACAGTATCGATCTCAGCCTTCCCAACTGGCATGGACACTGTTTTGTCTGTGGCCCCTGCGGACGATGCCCACATATCATAGTCTGCTCTGGCCCATGTATAGACCATCCTTTTTTAGCCAGAGTATAGAACACCCCCTTGCCCCAGTACCATGTGGGTCCTGCCCTGTTTTTTTAGCCTCCCCCAACGCCTAGCCCGGGCCTCACCCACGTAGACCCGGCCATGCTCCACAGAGGCTGGAATGGCCCGGAAGAGCCGACCCCCCAGGCGCAGGCCCTGGTGGTAGAAGTCCCTCATGATCTGGTGGCCTTCGCCGTAGATACCGGTGGGACGCAGGGCACATGTCACGAGGGGCAAGCCCCCAAGGACCTGGGGGCAAAAGGCAGGCACTTCTAAGACCTAGGACCCGGTGGTTTGCCCTCTGCCCTGATCTCCTCAAGCTGGAGATGGAAGGAATCCAGGGCAGGATGCAAAGGAGCCCACAGTAAGAAATGAACAAACAAAACACCAGGGGCTGCCCTGGTGGTCCAATGGTTAATACTCTGCCCTTCCACCGCAGGGGGCTGGGGTTCGATTCCCTGGTGGGGGAACTAAGATCCCGCATGCCGTGCAGTGCGGCCAAAAGAGGAAAAAAAAAGAGGAGCCCACAGGCCCTGGCTCTGCCTCTGCCTGGCAGCCCTTTCCGCCCCCGTCTCCTACATCTCATCTTCTCCAGTCTCACCTTCCTCCCATTGGCTTCCAGGACGAGCTGCTCAGCTAGGGCCTTGCTGCAAGGATAGGGGTGTCTGTGTACTGCTTCGTATGGGGTATTCTCATTGCCCCTAGTCGGGGGAGAGGGAAGATTCTTAATGCTGAGGGGAGATGGGGCCCTTGAAGTATTGGGGGAAGCTCAGCTCACCTGTAAAAGGGCTGGCCTTTGATGTTGGGACCCACAACTTCCATGCTGCTTGTGTAGACCAGGAAGCGTGTTCCAGTCTGCACACAAGCCTCAATCACATTCCGCGTGCCTGGGGGAAGGCGAGAGTGTATCCAAGCTGAAGCTTCCTCCCCCTCTGCGTCTTTCCCCTCCCCATCCCAAAGCTGGATGAGGACACGTGCCTTCTTTCCCCAGGCCCAGGGAGAACCACAGCAGGTCAGTGAGGGCCGGCCTGCCATGACAGGGGCAGAAGTGTCCACAGGACAGATTGTCACAGGAGAATCACAGAGGTCAAGGTCAAAGAGGGGGGCAGGAAACAAGCAACCAAGATCAGGCCACGTGCCAGGGGGTATTGAGGACATTGTCAGAACAGGTAGGGAGCATCTGACCCTGCACGTTGACCTCATGGATGGTCTCAGGACTGGTTTTCCCAAACACGTCCACCAGCCCAGCTGTGTGGATGACCACGTGGGCTCCGGCCACAGCTGCTGCCACCTCGTGGGCCTGGGTCACGTCCCCCTGGATGGCAGTCACCTGCACGGGCCCTGGGAGTGGGTAGGGGCAACCAGAGGCAATGTCAGAGCTGAGGCCGTCAGCCAGCTGCTGGGTTCGGCCCACACCCTTGGGAGCCACACTTTCCCAGTGTGACTCATTCATCCTATCCATTCGCACTGGAGAACATAACAGGCATCATCTTTTCCACAAGGAAGGGAGTCCACACCCTCCCCCGCCCCCACCCCCACCCCGTCCCCACCAGTCACCTGTCTTCAGCTCCTCCAGCCAGGGACCCAGGTGTAGGTCAAAGATGCGCAGCTCACGGAGCTGGGGTTCCTGCTGCAGCAGCATGCGGACCACATGTTCCCCCAGGAAGCCACAGCCACCTGTGACCAGGTACACCAGCTTCTGGGCTTGTGCAGAGTCTGCCATGCCTGGCTGGGGAGAGAGACACTGGCGCGCCTGGGCTGTCAGTCACCAACTGCCCCAGCACCAGCGGCCCCGTGACTCCTAGGAGGGGCCCCTGGCTGAGTGGCCTGGAGCAGTGACCCAGAGGCCAGAGCTGTTTCTGGAGGCTGTAGCTGTCGGTGCAGTGGCCAGGCTACCTGCCCTCTGACCCTGCCGGCTGCAGTTACTGAGATAAGGGGGAGGGCTTGGCCTGCAGGAAGGGGTCAGGGTTTGAGGTGGAGGGAGAGGTTCTGGGACAGAAAACGAAGGGTGGTTGGCAGGGAGCTGGGGAGGCAGAGTAGAGGAAGGCGAAGAGAGCTGGGATTGGAGGAAGGGACCCCCGGGCCCTGGCATCACCACTGCCTACCTGCAGCCACGGTCCCAGGCCGCCCAAACCGGCCACCGGAGGCCGTCTTCTACAGGCTCCTGGGCCAGCGACACACCGTCCCCTTCCGCTTGCTCCTCCTCCCTCCCGGCCCATTCCAGCAACAGAGACCAGCCCAGCCTCCACCTCTCCGCCCCCCACACTCTTGCCACAGGGCACCCTCTGGTGGCCGCTCCGGGCTGCACTGGCATCTGGTTCCAGCAACACTTGGGCAAGAGGGGTGGGGGAGCCAGAGCCTGCCGGGTGGGTGCTGAGTAGGGTTTTCAGCCACAGAATGGAGCAGGCAGGGTGACCTCACTCCCGGTGCATGATATCAGCCTTTCCCTCTTGCTGGATTTCCCAGGAGGCCAGAAGCCCAGCAGCAGCTGTAGTTCTGGGAAGGGAAGGGAGGCCTGACCTTGGCCCCACTCTCTGGCTGGCCTTGGCGGGGGATTTCTGGATGGCTCTTGCAGCCTGTCTGCTGGCCCAAAGTGATGGTGGCTGAGTCTGCAGGTCTGGGATCTTGCCCAAAAGCCCCTCTACCCACCCCAAACGTCAGGCCACCTATTTCCCTGTCTTCACCTGCCCCACCCTCTGTCCTCAACCCCCATCCCACCCTGCTCTTCCCCAAAGATACTGACAAGGCCCTTTTGTAACAATAAAGTTTAATCACAATTATAAAAATGTGGCGTTGGGTTCGCGCTATTAACATATGTACAGTCCAGCCCAACAGGAAGGGCCCGCCCCCCACCATCCGGGCCTGGCGAAGCCGGAGCTTCCAGACACCAGGGTGGGAGGGTGACCCACAGGGTCTGGCAGGAACAAAAGACGAGGCAGGGTTCCAGGCACAGAGTCCCCAGGACTGGGGGCGCAGGGCCCCCCTCCAGGGGGAGAACATGGCCACTGCCCCTAGAGACCCCTAAACTGGGGAGGGGTGCACGCAGGGCACAGAGGGGAAGTCCCCACTAACACAAAGCAAGGGGGCTATGCAGCCCCCCCCAAGAACAGGATCTGTACAGGCCGGCACCCCAGGTTTCCACAGGAAACAGCTGCTGGCAGCTACAAAACATTTACAGCTTCTTCTCCGCAAAGAAAAAAAATCGGGGTGGGTGGGCAGGGGCAAGAAGGGAAGCGGAAGTTGCCTCAAGGGGCTGAGGCTCCCTCGCTAGGCTCGGGGCCCAACCCCACATTTGGAGATGCGGCATGTGGGCCCTGCTGAGCCCACTAAGGCTGGGTGGGCTGGGGGCTCAGGGCACCAAGGGGAATAAATAGGGGTGGGGGCACCAGTCCTGCCCCACCTCAGTTGAGGGAGCCACGGCAGCTCTCGGTGCCACACAGACAAGGGATCTTGTTGTCCTCCAGCGGGAACTTGTAGTCATAGGTGATCTCCTCATCCACGCCGATGGGCTGCTTGGAGTAGATCACGATCTTCTTCTGGGACTCGATGGTGATCACCTTGGCATAGCAGTTGGGCTACAGGAAGAGGGCAGCGTGAGTCACGCCGCCCCCTCGGCCCCTGCCCCGTCTGCTCCCCCCCAGTCCGGCCCCCTGCGCACCGTGCAGCAGTGGTTGATGAACCTCGCCAGGTTGCCACACTTGGTGGCGTCGATGATGGTGTCATGGTCCACCCGGAACAGGTAGCTGCTGCCAATGCCCTCTTGAACGTAGCGCTTCTCCCGCATGTCGGCCACCATCTAACAGAGGACAGGGTGCGATGCTCAGGGGGCTTCCCCTCAGCTTCCTGCCGGGCTAGGCCTGACCCCACCAGCCCCTGTGATGGGGGGCCCGGAGTCTCCCAGCTGCCACCCTGGGAGCCTCGCTGGCCTGTCCTGGATCCACAGCTCTCCCTCTGGCACCTGCTACCCCAAGGCGCTGACTCCTGACTTTGCTTCCAGGACCCCCACCTCCCAATACCTTTGTCTGCCGTTATGACAAAGTCACCCACAGGACCCCAGGGAAGTCTGCACTGGCCACTGGGCAGGAGAAGCAGTCACTGTCTCCTCCTGGAGTGTCTGCCTGGCCCATGGGACAGCCCGTGGAGACTGGGTCGGTTCCTGAGATGACAGTGGCCGTTTCACGGACTGAATCCTACTCATCCCTTCTCCCAGGACCCTCTCTCCAAAACAGGCGCCCACGGCTGCTGCTGTCCACGCCAGGGCCCACATTCTTGGGTAGAGGGAGGACCTCATTTCCCAGCAAACAGGACGATAAACCCTCTGCACACTCCCCTTGGGTGAACTCGCTCTCTTCCAGGGCTTCAACTGCCAGCTAAGTGGTGGGAACGCCTCCCAAACTTCCATCTCCAGCCAAATCCACCTCAGTGGAACTGCTGGGCGACACCCAGTAGATGTCCCCCGGTCACTGCAACTTCACATGTCCTGACAGGAGCTCATCTTGACCACACATCCGCTCCTCCTCGCTCCCTATCCCACTGGCAGCCCTACCTACTCCCAGCCGCTAAAGGCAGCTCCGAGAAACCATCTCGCCTTGGTCCTCGCCCTCATTCCCCAGAACCAACTCGTTGCCTGGTCCTGCCAGCTACCTTGGACCCACAGACTCCTGCTACCTTGGACCCACTGCCTAGTCCAAGCCACCCCCGCCTTCGGCTAGGATCTCTGCAACAGCCCCACCCCGCCGTCTCAGCCTCCAGTTCTCTCTGCACGCTGCAGTCAGATGGAACTTAGTAACTTCCAAAGTCCTCTCCTGCTTAACGCTTCGCAGCCACTTTTCTCCTCTCACCATTGGTCCAAACTCATTAACGTGGCTCCCAAACTCTGCGGCGTCCGGCCTCCACCGGCCCCTACCAGCCTCACGTTGCTGCCACTGGCCCTAGTTTTTCCAAGTGGCCATACTGACCTCCTTGCCCTAAGACCATCCTGCATCCAGGTCTTTGCATGTGCCGTCCTACAGTGGAGAGCACCCTCCCCCTCACCCGGGCCTGGGAGTTGCTCAGCATCCTTCAGCCCCTGGTTTAAACATCACTGTGCTCCCACCTCCCCTGCCTCCCTGAACACTGCCTTTCGTATCAACCCAACACCACCCTTATGTTTCTTGCTGGATCATTAACATCTAGTTTACTAGTACCCATTACTAGTTGTTGAAGGAAGGAAGAGAAAAAAAAGAAAAGCAGGTTTCACTGGCTAAGTCTCAGAGCCAGGAGGAACCCCGAGGGCCGGGTGGTTCTCATGTTGGCATCCCAGGCTGCCGTCAGGTCAGGCAGGGGCTGGGCGTGGGGCCTCACCTGGCGGATGTTCTGACCCACGTATTCGATGACCATCTCGTCAGCTGCGATGGGTTCCATGGCAAAGAGCCCCCACTCATGGATCCGGCTCCGGCCGAATCGGAGCTTCTTCTTCCGAAACTAGAGGGCGGAAGGCAGACTGTGCTGCTGGACGTCCCCCTCAACCTAGCTGCTGCTTGCCTCTCCTCAGACCTCGGGGCAGGAGGGTGTTCTGGCCACTCGCCGCCGGCCCACCCCTAGGGGGCTCCACAACGCTGTCTTCCAGTGGCGCCCCTTCCCTCCTCAGTCCCCACTCCTCACCTTGAGCTGGTTTAACTTCAGCAGGTCACTGTCCATGATGGCAGAGGTGCCGATGGCGCTCAGGAGCCGCCGCTGCTCAGAACGGCGCTCCGAAAGCACACGGTTAGTCCCCTGTGAGGTGCAGGCCAGGGAGGAGGTAAGTGGCAGGAGAACTAATGGGAAGAAGATGCCGCCAGTGGGCAGGTACCAGGGCAGAGCCTCACCTGAGTGTCCGCTCCTTCCAGTTGCCGGGCCGAGACGGGGCACACGTCCAGGTACCTGTCCTTCTCCTTCTTGCTGATGGGGTAGTAGCCCTCGCTGCGGGCCGAGCCTGTCTGGTGCTCGCGGGGCCCATCCTGGGGCCGCCGCTTGCGTTTCGGAGTGCTCAGGTTGGTGAGTGCAGGGTGTTAAGGAAGAGAACGGGGTCCTCACCAGCCAGATCCCTGGGGCTCCGCTCCTCTCTCCCCCGCAGTCCCAGCCCAAGGAAAGGGCGACTGACCTTAGCTGGAGGTCCTGAGCATACTCAGTGTGAGGACAGAGAGATGGAGAGAAATAAGTCTTAGACCCCACCTTTCCTGCCACAAAATCTCTGGGAGGCAGAAAAGAGGCACAAAACAGAGAGCAATGGTGGCTTGGTAGCCAGGGGAGAAATAAATACCCAAGCTGAACATGGCAGAGAACTGGACAGGGAAGGAGGCCAATGCAGACCCTAGGAACGATCTCAGGAGGACAGTGCCTGGCTGAGCGACCGCAGGGAAGCCCCCCCGCCCCCCCGGGCCTGCCTCCCTGTCCTGAGAAGGCCAGCCTCCGGGGCTCAGGATATTGGTGTGATGGACCCAGTGGGTGTCGTTAAGCCAATCAGCCCCACTAGTCTGCTGCAGCAGCCGCTCGTATGTGAGCCGCAGGTAGCCCATGTCCTCCAAGTCCAGGCCCGAGTTCCAAATGTCATACAGGATGGTCATCTGCTCAAACTCGCTGCGGGGCTCGAAGGTGGGGGGGGGCGGGGGCGGGGGCGGTGGGGGCGGCCGCCGGCGCCGGGTGTGGGAGCGGAGGCTGCGCCGCCGGGTGGCCCCCTCGCCGTCGCTGCTGCTGCTGCTGCTGCTCTCCGATGACTCCGACTCCTCTTCCTCCTCCTCCTCCCCATCCTCTTGCTGCTGCTGCTGCTGCTTTGGCTCCTCTGCCTCAGCCACCACCACCTCAGGGGCCTCCAGGACCTCGTCTGCCGGGGAGCTGAAGAGGGCTGCAGGGGCAGGAACTGGCTCCAGGGGCCGAGGGGCCGGCGTGGAGGGTGGCGGCTTGACAGCCAGGGCGTAGTTGTGCTCCAGGAGGATGTGGCTGAGCAGGGGGCCCGGGCGGTCCACCTCGTCCAATGTCTCTGTGGCCTCTGAGTCGTCGCCAGTGGGCAGGGCGGGCAGCCCGCGTCGGGCTGGGGTCAGAGCCAGGTCGGCCAGCACGGCCAGGTCCACTTCTGTCCCTGGCTCAGCCTCCTCTTCCTCGGTGGAGCGGCATCGGCCTCCAGCCCGGCTCCGGCCTCCTCGGGACACCTCCTCAGGCCAGCTCTTGACCAGAGACGCGTGGTCCAGGGGCAGGTTGCGAATGGTCCGCTCCACGGCCCGGGGGACTTTGCGGGAGGCGGGGCCGGGAGACTTGACCTGCGGTGGGGCAGTGGGGGGAGGCTCTGGGGCCGGCACCTCCTCCACCGCAGAGAAGGAGACGGTTTTCCGGCGTTTCTTGGGTGGGGGCAGGAGGGGGATGGGAGAGGAGGGGCGCTCTTCGGGGCCGGGGGCAGGGGCCGGGGGTCCAGCCGGTGGCTCTGGGGTTGGCTGGGGCACACTGGGGGGCGGTTCCTCCGTGAAACCTGGGGAGGGAAGCACACGGGAAAAGGAGAGGGTCAGCTTCTCGGCCGAACGTCATCACAGATTCGCTACCGGCAAGAACCTGGCCAGCCTCCCTGGGGAGTCCACACCCCAGCTGCCCTCACTCCTCAGCTCCCTACAGACACTCCTGCCCTCACAGAACTTCTAGTTCGATGGAGACAATCACATGAAACACATGTGCAGCCCGATCTCTGAAGGGCGGGGGTAGGGGCTCAAAGGAAACAAACACTTGGACTCTAGTCTTTTTACCAAGCCTGGCGGTGACAGGACCACATCCAACAACTAGACACAGAGATCAGACGACCTTTTGTCAGCTGCATTTTATAACCAGGATGTAGTTGTCCAGATCTGAATTAAAGCATCCATTATTTTGACTACAAACAATATTCTTTGTTCAGTGAGGTGAAAAAGATACAATGTTAAGAAACTGAATCTTTTCATTAAACTATTTTATAAAATTGCACTGTGGACCTGCCCAAGTGAGAAACGGGTCAGGAAGTCTCCCCTCAAGAAGCTGAGGGTGGGACTTCCCTGGTGGCGCAGTGGATAAGAATCTGCCTGCCACTGCAGGGGTCATGGGTTCAATCCCTGGTCCAGCAAGATCTCACATGCTGCGGAGCAGCTAAGCCCGTGTGCCACAAAGACTGAGCCTGCACTCTAGAGCTCACGAGCCACAACTACTGAGCCTGCGAGCCACAACTACTGAGCCCGCGTGACGCAAGTAGTGAAGCCTGCACACCTAGAGCCCGTGCTCTGCAACAAGAGAAGCCACCGCAATGAGAAGCCCGCGCACCGCAATGAAGAGTAGCCTCTGCTCACCGCAACTAGAGAAAGCCTGGGAGCAGCAACGAAGACCCAACACAGCCAAAAATAAATAAATAAATAAAAAGAAGCTGAGGGTGAAGCTGAGGTCCCAAGGATGAGGAGCAGGCAGTGCTGTCTCTCCCCAGCTAATAGGGATGGGGAGCAAATCCTCCCTCTGTGGACACCCCCAGGCCTGCTGCTGAGTGCTGGGGTCTGAACATTGCTCAAGGCATGCATAGCCCTTTCCCCAGGGCCCAACCCTGTCCTGCAGACCTGACCCATCCCCATGACCGGTCCACAGCCTTGCCCTCTCATCCTAGGTTTTAGCCAGTCAAACAGGCATGGCCTTTCAGGCCCCCGGCCCTTTGCTCTCATGGTTCCCTTTGTTCACATGGTTCCCTTTGTTCACATGGTTCCCTTTGTTCACATGGTTCCCTTTGTTCACATGGTTCCCTTTGTTCACATGGTTCCCTTTGTTCGGAATGCCTCTCTCCTCTTGCCCATCCAGAAAGCCCACACGCAGATTTTGGACCCAGCTCAATGACACCACCTTTGTAAAGACTTCCCCAGTTTCCTCAGACATTGGTAACATCTTCCTCTCAGAACCAGAAGGCTGGTGGTTCTCAACTGCCATCTTCAAATTGGCTGCAGCGGATTAACAGCTAGAATTTTGTGCCAAGCACCAATCTAAGCCTTTCACATACAGTTAGTACTCACTTAATTCTCATAATGATGCTATGAGGTAAGTACTATTATTAATGCCTTCTTACAGATACGGAAGTCAAGACAGAGAGAGGCTGATAACCTGCCCAAAGTCACCCAGCTAGCAAGTGACAGAACAAGACCTGCATCCCAGGGCAGCCTGGGTTGAGATCGGGGTCTTACCCACTGCCCTGCGCTGCTTTGGACCTCCTAGCCTGGGACTCAGCGGCTACAGGTCTGGCCCTACCACCCACAGAGCTAAAGGGCAGCCAGCACCAGGCCTGGCCTGAGCAGGCAGTGATCAACATGTGTCCACTGCCTCAACCGACACACCCTCAGCCTCCTGTCTCCCGAGGGTCTGGACACCCTTGGGCTCTCAGCCAGGAGTAACCCACGCTCTGAAGCTAGTGAGGTCCCAGGTGCTGGTCCCCGGTCCCCCAGGTCCTAGGAGTCCTCTCACATCCTCTCCTCTCCAGCGCTTTGGGGCGGACCTCTCCTCTGATCCATCCTCCCAACCTAGCCCACTGGGCCCTCTGGAAGCCTGGGCCTTGAGAACAAATTCCACCCCGCCACCCCCGACTCAGCTTCTTCCCACAGACTTCCCTTTTGCTCCCCGTCCTGAAGGAAAGCTGGCAGGGCCTTTCATCATTTAGGGAGGCAATTTTCAGGTTACCTGCCCAGTCTACACAACTCCCAGAAGCCACTGTTTCTACGGCATGACCTACCCCACTCCCTCCCTGTCCCCCGGCCATCATTAACTGATGGCTAAATGACCCAAGCCAGCCCAGCCAGAAACTTCCCTAAGGATAAGGTTCTAAGATAGAAGGCGGTGGGACTTCCTGGTGGTCCAGTGGGTAAGACTCCACACTCCCAATGCAGGGGGCCGGGGTTCGAACCCTGGTCGGGGAACTAGATCCCACATGCATGCCGCAACTAAGAGTCCACATGCTGCAACTAAGAAGCCCTCATGCCACAACTAAGACCGCATGCCGCAAGTAAAAGATCCCGCATGCTGCAATGAAGATCCCACGTGCCACAACTAAGACCCGGTGCAGCCAAAATAAATAAATAAATAAAAATAAATCATAAAAAAAAAAAAGACAGGAGGGAGTCTGTCTGTGGGGGCAGACCTCCTCTGATGGAATGGAGAAGGAAGACCATTTGCAGGAGAGAGGGATGAACCAGAGGGGAAGACAGAAGAAGAGCAAGTCCTAAAGGTGTCCAGGCCCCTGTCCCTGGGATCTACCAGACAAGCCCTCTCCTAGGCTCCTGCCATTGGGCCACACAGGCCTCTATCCAGTTGTGTCCTTGGTAGCTCGGTTTTCCCTACCATTCTCTAAAAGCCAAGGGACCGGCCTTAATTTTCCTCTCCTCTCCCACCTCTGCCATCTACCTAAGGGACTCTGATAGCCCACCTGTTTGCCAGATTCTCACATTCACTCATCCTCAGCTACCCTCCACCAGTCACACACCCGACCCTGTCACCCCCTCCACGTTGGACGGTGACACTCTGACCACAGTTCCCCAGGTCCTTTCAGTTCACCCCACTGTACCTGTTCAATTTCCCATCCTCTATCGCCCCGCCCTCTAGCCCACCACCCTCCCCCTAAATTAACTTCATTCTGGGTTGTGCCCAGACCACAGCGGCCCTTGCTTTGTCCTCTCCTTTCGAGCTACTTTCCGCAGCCTTCCACCACTTCCACCCTGTAGACCCCTAACCCGGAATCCACCCAACCACCTGCCTTCTCTCCTCCCTCACCCCAACCCCCGGCCTCAGCAGGGCTTCTGAGTTGCTGGCGATCCTAGTCAGCTTTCATCCTCACTCCCCACCCTCCTCATACTCCAGGCTTCTACTCCACTCATGCCCCCTCATGCTCAGAAATGTCCTGCCTTCCTACTGAAGAGAGGAAAAGGAGGCCTTCGACTGAAACCCCACAATTCCCTGCTTCCCCATTTACGGAGAGATCTGCATCCGACCTAGAGGGTCCATCCCCCCTAGGTGTGCTGCTCCAGCAAGGATTCCTCTCTCTCCTGGTCCATCCACCAGCTCCCTCGTCCCTTCAGTGTATGAACACACTCCAGTCTCACGTACTTTGAAAAGCTAACCCTCCACCAACCCTGCATTTTCTTGCTGTCTCTCCAATTCCAGTTGGGTAACCTTGAACAACTCACTAAGCCTCAAATTCCTCATCTGTAAAATGGGAGTAGCAGAGATGTTGTGAGGAGTAAATGAGAAAGTGAAATTTGCAACTTTGCAACGTGCTAGGGCTGGCACATGGGATCCCGCACATGGGATCTACTCAATTAACGTTAACTAATATCATTAAGTACCACCCCTCAACTGTCTTCTTTCGCAAGCGTAGCTTACCCTTCCAAAAGACTGGTTATCTATCACCTGCCCTCCCTCCTTAACACCCCCTAACTTGAGCCATGCTACTGAAATTGATAAGGTCACCAGTGACTTCCTAACTGACAAATCCAACAGATGCTTTTCCTTTTGTGGCCTTCCAATACAGGCCACTCCCTCCTTTTGAAAACCCGAGCTCCCTGGTTTCCTTCCACCTCTCTGATCACTCCTTTCCAGCCTCCTCTGGCTCCACTCTGCCCCCCTATCTCTTGTAAGACAATTAAGGCTCTGGCCCCCTTCTCTCATTCCATACATCCTTCCAAGGTATACACAAGTGTATTCACACCCATACTTTCAAATACCTATCGCATTTCCAGCCTACTGTTTTCTAGAGCTTCAATCTTTTTTTTTTTTAACTTTTTATATTGGAATATAGTTGATTAACAGTGTTGTGGTAGTTTCAGGTGTAGAGCTTCAGATCTATTGATCCAACAGCCCACTGACTGTTTCTACTTGGAGGCCCCAGAGGGACACGAAACTTAACCCCAATTAAATGCATCAGCCTTCTTCCTAATTCTGGTTCTCGAGTTTCCTTTCCTGGTAAGTAGTTTAACCAAGTGGTTCTATGTCCTAAATTTCTCTGAAACCCTCATCCCCACTTCCACTCCCTGCACCTCACTGTAACCACCCTGGCTTTGGTTCAGGCCCTTCGCTTACCTGCATCCTTTCAAATCGTCTCATGAGCTGCCCCACCTCCCTCCTTACCTCTTCCACATCCCTCCCCCTCCTGCGAGAATGATCTTTCTGAAATGCAAATCTGATCACATCCCACTTTTTCTTCCTACCCTGAAAATGAAAGAGTACTGAGATTGCTGTCCCCTCTTCTGCCACCGACGGACTTCGGAGAGACTGAGGGGCGTCTTAGGATTAAGCAGAACCTCGACTCCTTCTCTCACGGGTTCTGGGCCAGAACAGAACGCCTCAGTGCTAGGAGGTCTTCCTGTGCTCACTGCCTATCTCAGACCATGGATTCTCAATAATGTTCGAGAGAGATCTCTGGAAGGCCACATGCATCTTTGAAGGATAACTTGAAAACTGAGTTAATTTCACCATAAGAGCAACCTACTCCAAGTTACCACCACTGCTTGCCTTACTTCCTGCAAGAGCCTCTTAATCTCCCTGCACAAACTCTGGCCCCTCTCCAAGTTTTCTCTGCACTGCATCTTTTCAAAACACAAATACAACCACGTCAGTCCTCTGATGGCATTCCACTGCCCTCAAGATAAAGCCCAAATTCCTAGTGTGGCCTGCTCATTTTGCATGATCCAGCCCTTGCTAATCTCTCCAGTTTAGGCCACCCCAGCTCCCCCTCACCCTCAGCTCTCCAGAAGATGACCTTTCTTTTTTGTCTCCCAACATGCCACTTACTCTGCCTTGGGGCCTTTGCACATGCTAATCACACCCTCCCGCCTGCTTTGGCTTGATTTCAGCCCAATGGTGCTTCCGCGGAGAAGACTTCCTCACAGATATGCTCAGGTTCTCAGAGTACCCTGTACTTTTCTGTCATGGCTCTTACAGTTTGTAGTCACAGATTTTCTTAAGTAAAGGTTAAACTGTCTCTCCCTATAGACCGTGAGCATCATGACAGTGAAAACAGTGCCTGTTGTGCGTACCATCACATCCCTTGCACCCACTGTAAGGATTCAATAAATAAGTATCTATTGCCTGAAGGAACAGTTCACTCAGCAAGATACATTACGCGTGTGATATAAAATAACAATTGAATGTACAAATCCACAAAGGAAAGCAAAGACAGAATTAAGTTCTGAGTTTATGTTGTTAATAGTTATTATCTATCCAATTTGACCATTTAATCAGGTATATACTACACATTAAGGAAGACGCTTAAGAAAAACTGGTAGGAGAAATTTACTAAGTTGGGAATTCTCTCTTTAACTTATTTGGGAAAAGATCATTCTGTTTTACTTTAGTAGCCAAACACCCTGGTCTAACTCTGAAAACTGTTTATGGCAGTGCAGTTTGAGTGTGTTTAGGACATAAATGTCTCCAAGAGAGGAGTGACAGGAGATAGTGACTTCCATCCAATTCTGTATGTTTTCCAACAAAGTCACACACTTGCATACAATTAATAAACGTCAACCACACTGTTCCCATGAAGACAGACACACACATACACAAAGACTACAACAACAGTTCCATACCACCTACCTGCAGGTCTTGCTGGAGACTTCTGTTCGGGGAGAGGTGTGACTGGGGAGTCTGCAACTCTTTCTGGCTCAGGCTCCTCCGCAGGTGCTGGCAGGGGCACGGGGACATCTCTGGGGGGTGATGGTGCTGAGGGTATGGCTGCTGGCTGCTCCTCTTCCTCTTCTTCTTCAGAGGAGGACTCAGATGATGAGGAGGACGATGAGGAAGAAGATGAAGAAGACGAAGAAGATGAGGAGCTGGATGAGCTGCTGCTCTCAGAGTCCGATGTGCTATCATTCTCACCATCTGAGTCAGCATACAGAGAACATTTGGAGGACGAATCGCTTTCGTCGTCCTCGCCTGGAAATCCAGAAGGGGGAATCAGGCGAGGTGAGAAGACCCCTCACTTGGTCAAGCCGTGGGTTCATTCACTGACTCACTACTAGGGATGTGTTAGGCTCTGTGCTAGGTGCTGGGGATTCCTACCCTCAAGGAGTTGGAGAAGCACCCAATCTGTCCACAGTGTGATAAACTTCAGTATGAAGGGCTAGTGGAACAGGCAAAGGGAAGCCCTGGATTCTGCCTGGTTGATCAAGTCAGGGAAGGCATCCCTGTGAAGGAGATGCTGAAGTCAAGAAGGACAAGAAGGAGTCCGCCCAGCAGACGCGGGGGCTGAGTCGGGACGTCAAAGGTAAGAGAAGATGGTGCCCTTGGAGACTGGCAAGCAGCCTGCCCTAACCACCAAAGGTTTTCCCAAAGTGGGTCTTATAGACACTGCCTGGACAACAGACTCTGAAAAAGGATTCCAGGGTAAAATAAGCTTAGAAAATGTTATATGGTCTATGCCTCTGGGAGTGGTAATACGTTGGAAGGGCTCTAAGAAATTAAGAATTTCAGAGTCTTGGAGGAACATAATCGAATAGGGGTCTGGAGAATGGCAGGATAAAGCTGAACAGATAAACAGGAGCTAGATCACAAATGGCCTAAAGCATCAGGCTGAGAAGTCACCTGTGGAAGACACGGAGCCAGGAAGAGACTTAATGGGGGAGAGTAAAGGGTCAGGTGTGCATTTTAGGAAAGATTCCATCAGCAGGCTAGAAAATGGATTGAAATGAGAGGGATGGAAACAGAAATGGGGAAAACAGTCAAAACTGCTGCACAGGCTTCCCAGGTGGTGCAGTGGTTGAGAATCCACCTGCCAATGCAGGGGGCACCGGTTCGAGCCCTGGTCCGGGAAGATCCCACATGCCATGGAGCAACTAAGCCCGTGCGCCACAACTACTAAGCCTGTGTTCTAGAGCCCACAAGCCACAACTACTGGAGCCCACGTGCCACAACTACTGAAGCCCGCACGCCTAGAGCCCATGCTCTGCAACAAGAGAAGCCACCACATGAGAAACCCGCTCACCACAACCAGAGAAAGCCCGCGCGCAGCAACGAAGAGCCAACACAGACATAAATAAATAAATTAATTAATTAATTAAACAAACAAACAAACAAAAGAAAACTGCTGCAGACTCTGAGTGAGAAAGGCAAGAGAGCAGGAACAAGGGAGGTGACAAATTCAAGAAACACTGAAGCGGTAAAACGGACAGAAATTGGTGACCAAGTGGATGTGTAGGGGTCTGCACCCCTCACTCTTAGCAGATGACCTCGCCCTCTGCTTTCCTGAGCAAGAGGCTCTCAGATCACCGTTCTCATAATTCTGGCCTCTGCTGAAATGGCGCCTCTTGGAGGCATCCCTTCACCATCAGATGTAAAACAGTCCACCTTTCCCCTGTTCCCTGACCCTGTCACTCCCTACCCCGTTACGCTTGTTCATCTTCTTCAAGCAAGTATCTCTACTTGAGGTGCTACTATTTGTCCACTTGTATGTCAATCCCCGCCTCCCCCCCCTCAACCAATCACAAGCTCCAATAAGGCAGGGACCACATGTGTCTTGGTCGTTGATATTTCCCTAACACCTAGAACGGTGCCTGGCACATGGGAAGGGCTCGATATCTATTTCCGAGCAAAGGAATAAAAGAGAGACTGAACCGTGTACTCAAGCCTCAATAAATGTGGAGGAACAGACAGGTGTTCCAACTGAAAAACAGAGCTGTGTCTGGTGCCAGCAGCTGCAGCAAGGGGAAGAAGGAGGCACAGCTCGGTGGCCGGGCCTTAACGGAAGAGCAGTGCCCAAAGGGGCAAAGGCACAGTGGGGCAGCAGAATGCAGCCCCCTTATCTTGAGAAAATAAACGGGCTGTACTGGGTTGTCTTCAGGGGACAGCATGTTTCAGAGGTAAGCAGGAGGGAGTGTTCTGGGTATTGTTTACAGTGGGCCAAAGGTTCCAAAGGATGGGGCTAAAAGGCAGTTGTTTTGGGGGAAGGCAAAGATGGCCAATCAATCCAGCAGGCAGGTTACATGGGCTCGGAAAGGGCTGGACAGGTGGCTGAGTCCCTGCTTCCCCAGAATTTGACTGTACTCTGTGCAGGCTTACCGTCTGATGCCTCTGTCTCCTTCTTTGCAGCATCCATGGCTTCTTCACGCTCTTCATCGTCCTCATCTTCCTCCTCGTCCTCCTCATCCTTAAGGAAAGGGACAAAGGGGAATTAACAGAAGAAGGACAACTGGTCCTCCAGGAAGCACAGCTACCAGGGCTCCAGCCCAGAGAGAAGCTGGCTATGGCGGCAGGAACTCAGGACGTAGGCTCCTGGCAGGGACCGGGTGCCTCAGCTCCTCACCTTCTCTGAGGAGGACTCCTGGGATGCCTCCTCCCCCTCGCTGTCCAGAGCAAAGGACTTGCGGTGCTTGCCCTGGGTCTTGCTTCGCTCTTCATCTCGTTTTGGGGGCTTGGTCCCCGGACGTCCTGGCTCTCCAACCTCCTTCTCTCGCTCAGCGTCTAGGCCCAAATGAGTAGTGCAGTTTACCATCAGCAAGAGTAGCCCAAAAAAATAAATATTAAAATTAAAATTAAAAAAAAAAAAAAAAAAGAGTAGCCGTATCCTGTGAAAGGAGCTCTGCACACACCATCACTGACCTTTCTCACAGTCCCACAACACAGACCTCATTTTACAGACAAGAAGTTGAAGCTCAGCAGAGAAACAAAAAAACTGCACATTTTACTTCACATTTTATACAGTTTTAAACACACTGCACCCATTTTATCTTTCATCTTGTTCTGTGATGGGTGGAAGAGGGAGGTGATTTTGTTATGTCTGGTCCAAGAAAATAGTACTAAGGCCAACGGGTCTCCAGAGAAGCAGATCAGACTCAATAAGGAAGTTTTCCGCCACAGAAGCTGTCAACCTACAGCTCAGACTTAGACAAACTGGTGGGAAGGGTGTAAGAGTGCTTACGCGTTAGATAGTAACCTTGGGTAGAAAACCCGTGTTAACCTCATGATTATTCATAACTCTCTTACGGGGAAAAAGTGAAACACAGAAAACTTACGTCAGCATACCAGAAATAAAAACCACAGCTAAAATCCAGGGATAACCCTACCTGAAGCTTCTCACATCTCAAAGAACTGCTTTACTGTAACCTGTTCCGAATCTTCACTTGGCTCCTTGCCCTCAAGACACCTTCACCCCTTCATCCCTGCCTCCTGCTTTCCTATCAGAATCGAAGCAGCCTTTTTCCTCCTTTCTGCTTCCCCTGACCTCCCACTCACCATCTTCATCTTCCTCGGCTGGAGTAGAAGGCCGGGGCCTCTTTTCCTCACTGGCCTCTGAAATTTCCGAAGGCTCTTTTCGCTTTACCTGGGAGATGAAAAGAGATGGTGCCCTTTAAAACCCAAACACTCACGGTTCCCAAGCACCCTTACTCCAAGGAAGGGAAGCCCCCCTTAACCCCCTCTCCCCACGCAACTAGGCAAGATCACAATCCTGGGTACCTTGAAAGAAGGCAGCCGCAGGGCTCCTCGCAGTCCTGACCCAAAGGCGAAGGCTTCGATGCCGGCGGTACCCCCACTCTTGGCCCAGTCTACCAGGGACAGCAGGCCTGGCTCTTTGAGCTTTGTCTTCTCTTTATCCTCCTCCTTGGCTTGCTGTTTAGCTGCATTCTGGAATGGCTGCAGGCAGTAGGGGGACCGAGCTCCAGAACCCAGGCGCTCCCTCCTGCCTCAGAACTACTCCCAGGCCCCGGGAATACAGAAATGCATCTACTCACTTCTCCATCTGACACACATCTATGCCACACCTCCCTCGCACCAGCCCCTGTACAGGCATTTTCTCGAAAGTCCGCTCATTCAGTCCATCAATCTTATGAAGCTGCTACTATTATTCCCACGCTACAAATGGAGACCCTGCAGATTGATGCCCAGAGAGATTTAAGGGCTTCGTCCACCACAAGGAAGCAGTGGATCCAAGAGAAAGCTCTTCTGACTCTCAGACTCCTGCTTCTTCTACTGTTCTGTGTGCCCCCCAACTCCCCTGAGCCCAGCTGTGCATGCCACCGAATGCCCACAGTCTCTCTCTCCACTTGCCCCAATCACCTCTCTTCTCTATTCTGAGCTGTGTAGCCTGAAGAAGCCGGAGATCTATTCCCTCCAGTGGAGCCCCAGGTCTCCCCAGTCCCAGGCACTGGCCCTCACCTTGGCCTTCTCTTCCTTGCTCTCCCACCACTGGTCAAAGGCTCCAAAGGCCACATTCTCCACCATCTTGCGGTTGAGGTCTCGCTGCATGATGCTCTTCATCTCTTGGACTAGGGTGGCCAGCACACGGCCCACGGTGCCTGCCGATGGCAGGGCCTTGCCCTCTGCCAGCTCTGCATCCTCCCTGGGAGGCAGCCGGGCCTCTTCTCCTGAGACTGACGAGGAGGGCAGGGGCTCGGCTGCCATGGGCAAAGGCAGCTGGTAGGCCTCCCGGGAGTATGCCCCTCGGCCTTCTTGCCCTTGTGTGTACAGAGCATATGGTAGGCCATAGGCTGCCTCTTGTGGGGGCGGGAATGGGAGGAAGGCCTCCCCAAAAGCCCCACCAGGGGGACCAGCTGAGGCAGTGGTCAATCCTTTGCCCTGCCGCAGTTGGTGGAGCCGAGTTAACATCTGGGTCTGCATCTGGAAGGACATGGGCATCCCTCCCCACTGAGCCCCAAGTCGATCCATGAGCTCTAAGGAGTTCACAAAGTCATAGATGTGGGGGGGTGGCGGAGGAGGTGGGGGGTACTCAGGGGGCGGTGGCCCATCAGGTCGGGGTGGGAGGAGATAGGCAGGCTGGTGGGGAGGGTAAGCAAGCGGAAGGGAAGCCAGGTACGGAGGGGGAGGGGGAGGAGGGGGGGGAGGAGGGGGAGGTTGCTGGGGGGGTGTTGGGGCCGGAGGGGGTGAGCCGCCCCTGTCATCGTCGGAGATTTCCATGTCCTCTCCAGAAGAGCATGGAGAAGCCTGTAGGGGTGCAGAGGACGGTCACAGAAAGCTACTGCCTGTTCCTTGGGCTTTTCCTCAAATCTCTGTTCTCTTGCCGAGTTCCCTTCCTTCTCCCAACTCTGCCTCCTGGATCCCAGGGACTTCCCCTGGCTGACCCCAACCCAACCTCACCTGGTTCTGTCCGTTGGCTTTGGGTGACTCCCGGGTAGCTCCTGGTTCCCCACTCCCTGTAGGTGCCACATCCTCAAAATTCGCCGGGGCTGGAGGGGGCGTGCAGGGCCCGTGACCTGACCCAGAAGGAACCTCGCTCCCTGTGTCCCTAGCCCCAGGGCCCGTGGTGCTGTTCTCTTCCTCTTCCTCGGTGTCAGAAGCCAGGAAAGAAAACTTGGAACGCTGCTCCTTCAACAACATCTCAATGCGGGAATCCAGGCTGCTGTGCTGAGCGAAGGGCACACTCTCATTGGTGGTCTCTGGGGCCGGAGAGCCGGAACGGGCAGGTGAGGCTGGGCGGGGGGAGGTCCGAGCTTCTTCCCTCTCAGGGCTGGGCCCCCCACCACCCCCGCCTCCACCAGGTTCTGGAGGCTCTGGGGGTGGAGCTTCTGAGGCAGGGGGCCGGTAGTCCTGGTCAGCAGGCCGGTTGGGCTCAGGGGGCAAGTAGGAGGTGTAGGAAGGTGGGAAGCGCTCAGCTGTATTTTCAGCAAAAGGTGCCCCAGGGGGCTCCTCCCGAGTTGCCCGGCGGGGTGGGTAGGAAGCATGGCGTTGGTAGCGATTCCAGCTTTCATAATATGCTGGGTAGTTTGAGTCAGAACCACGAAAATGAGAGGATGAGGAAGAAGAGGACGATGAAGAGGACGAGGCCAACGAGGAGGAAGAGGAGGAGGATGCGGCGGTGGCCGCAGTGGTGGCGGAGACGGCTGCAGAGGTGGTCGTGGGGGCTGAAGACGCAGAGAAATGGCGGCGGGAGAAGGAATCTTGGTAGCTGTTCTCTGACCGCCGGGGCTTGAAAGAGGCTGAAGTGGTGCTGGAGAAAGCGTGCAGAGGGGTTAGCTGGGTTCAGCTCCGCATGCCCCAACCCCGCTGCCCCGCTGTCAGTACCCAAAACCCCTCTATGCTGCCCCCAAAGGAAGATCTACATACTACTAAGTTCCTAGCTAGAGAGTAAATTCCCTGAGGACAGGGATTTGTTGGCTGGATCCAGAGAAACTAAGACAAATTACTCCCAACCCCCTTAGAGACTCTAGGTTTCTTCTTCCCAGTGGCAGCTCCCAGAATCTGGGGGTCCCAGAGGGTGTTTCCGCTGTACCTGCTGGAGTAGGCAGAATCCTGAGAGTAGGGGGTGCTGCCCCGAGACGTGTAGGGGGTTCCTTGGGAGGACTGTGGGGTGAACTGGCCGAAGGAAGATGGGGTGTCTTGTCGGCTGCTGGAGAAGCTCGTGTCCTGGGAGCAGGGGGTGCCATTGCCAGGAGTGCCCACCACAGCAGTGCCTGCTGGGAAGGCAGCTGTGTCGGAGGAGGAGCGGCGGCGGGATTCAGTCTGGAGGGAGAGAGTGGAGCAGGGAGAAAGGAAAAGAGATCAAGCACTGTTTGACCATATGCCCTTCACCAAACCAAGAACCCCAATTCCCTGCTTTTTGAAAAAAGCTAGGCCTCTTTTCCTTGGCTCTTCCTATACTTAACAATGAAGTCCAGAACCTCGCAAAGGCTGCTTCTGGCATCTAAGCACCGGGCCCATGTGGCTAGGGCTAAAGCAACCACAAGCTTCTCACCGTCTCAGTGGCTGCACCAGAGCCTTGGAACTTCTCACTGAGGGCCTTGCCCCCAGTAGGCACCGTCTGAGGGGTGTAGGAGCCATTGACTATCAGTTCATAGTACTTCATTCGTTGTTGTCCTGGAGGGAGGAAAATGGGAACCAACAGAGTCAGATGGAGGAGACAACTCCTTTCTGATTTCATGTCCCCACACTTCTTTCTTGGGCCTCAAGCTTCCTAAGATTTCTTGGAGTCTTGGGTTTAGGGCTTTCAGTTCTTCTACCTCATCTCTACCTAATAACTACTACAGACAACGTATTGGGTGATATTTCACAGTTTACAAAAATACTTCTAACGTGCGTTACTATGTTGGATGACCACCAGGAGAGAGGAGCATCCGTACCCCTATTTTAATTTATAGGCTTAAAGAAAACTAACCTGCACAAGGTGGTAAAACTAGAATTCAAACCCAGTCGTCTGATGCTACATCCCACCATCCTCTTCATCTTATAAACTAAAGTTGCTGAAGGCAGCCCACTGTTGTGTTTTATTTGCCCCACACAATCACTGAAACTATTGGCAAGGACAAGGGAGGAATGCAACGTTTAAAACCCAGGAGATTTCACACAAGAACCTAGATTTCTGGCTTTAAGAAGAACTATCTATGTTAGTCCTCATTCCCACTTACAAACTGGCTAATGCCAACTAACAGCTGCCTCCTTCCGATGCCACTAGACAGTATGCCACGGTCCCCACCCCTCCCGAAGCCAAGACTGCTTCACTCACCTATACAGGTCCCTAATTCTCAATCCAAAATTTCAAAACCTCGTGTTTTTAGAATTTGGTGTCAAAACCTGGTATCAGGCTATTTACTATAGTTCTTATTCATCCTACCTAGTGTGACTCTTCATAAGTTTTCTTGCAAATACAGTCATACACTAGACTAAAGGGTGCTGCCCCAACCCTGCCAAAGACAATACACAAAAAACCGTATCTGGGGACTTCTTTGGTGGTCCAGTGGTTAAGACTCCACGCTCCCAGTGCAGGGGGCCCGGGTTCGATCCGTGGTCAGGGAACTAGATCCCGCATGCTGCAACTAAGAGCCCGCCATGCCGCAACTAAAGATCCCGCATGCTGCAAGGAAGATCCCACGTGCTGTAACTAAGACCCGGCAGCAGCCAAAATAAATAAGTAAATAAGTAAATAAATAAATAAATGTTAAAAGAACAAAACAAAACAAAACAAAACCCGTATCTGTACCATAAACTCTCTGTAAAATTCTGATATCAGAAACACACCTGGCCCAAAGGTTTCAGATGAGAAATCATGAACCTGATCACCTGCCTGGCCCCAATAGGCATTTGCGTGTACCATCTCTGCCAGAGCCCAACCGTGGGCAGCAGGCGATGGAGAACTCACCTTTGATGTCGAGCTGGGCATGGATGATGTTGCCCATGACGGAGGTAAGGTGGAGGTTTTTGACTGTTTCCTTGGCTCCCCGAGTGCTGGTGAAGAGCACACGGGCTAGGCCCAGGTGCTTGCGAGTACGGGGGTGAAGAAGGATCTCTACCTCTTCCACCTCACCATACTTTCGGCACATGTCCTTCAGGAAGGTCTCCCGCACGTTGTCATTCAGTCTTGCAAAAGTCACTTCTTTCAGTGGGATCTGTCCGATGTAGAATTCATCCAGCTGTGGAAAGGACAGTAGTTACGTCCAGGGTCTCAATACTGACCACTGCTCCTTTGCCCTTTGGGAAATTTTAGCGAGATCCATGAGGCCAAGAGAGATAAAACTGGGAAACTACGAGGCAAGGGAATGGGGAAGGGGGTCCCAACAAGGGATACATCAGTCTTGACCCCTCTCTTCCCTGAATTCTTCTCACCACAGAATAATGACAAGAACCAGGAAAAGAAACGCACAAACTGAAAACTAAACCTCCATGGAAAAAACTAGTTATACGGAAATAATTCACCAGTTCAGCTCTTACTAAGTCATTACCAAGGACTGGTCACTAGGAATACAAAGATGTGAAAAAAAGAGATTCCTATTCAGAAGAGTAGACAAGACAGACACACACAATCGCAACATGACAAAACAAGTGTCAGCAAAGGTGGAGACAGGGTGTTTGGGAGCCCAGAGAAGGAAACCTTTGTTCAGATTGGAGGCAGGAAAGAATTCATAAAGATGGTGTCATTCAAACTGGGCTTTTCCGATAAACTGGAGTTCACCAAAACGACAGGACCTGTAAGGCAGAAAACTATAAAATAACATGGCATTGCCTAGAAACTGCAAAGTGCGCGGCAGGACAGAACACAGGCATGCAGGAGATGAGGCTTGGTCAGATGAATAATCATACACACCAATGCACAAAAAACGTGGACTTGGCAGCAAAAGTAAAATAAAAGAACAGGTCTTCCCTGGTGGCGCAGTGGTTGAGAGTCCGCCTGCCGATGCAGGGGACACGGGTTCGTGCCCCGGTCCGGGAAGACCCCACATGCCACACAGCGGCTGGGCCCGTGAGCCGTGGCCGCTGAGCCTGCGCGTCCGGAGCCTGTGCTCCGCAACGGGAGAGGCCACGACAGTGAGAGGCCCACATACCGCAAAATAAATAAATAAATAAATAAATAAAAATAAAAGAACAGTAAAACCAGAGACAAATGACAGCAATAAAATGGAGAGGAGAACGGAGGCGAGGAAGCCAGGGGAAATAAATACAAGTCTGTATTAAAGGAGTGGCAACAGAGATAGAAAAATTAAGGTAAAAAGAGACGTGTTTAGAAAAAAGAGTCAGCACGACTTGGTGACACATTAAGGACAGAAGAATCATAGGATGACTCCCAGGTTTCTAGCTTGCGCAGCTGAGTAGATAGTGTTGCCATTCATCAATAAAAGGAAAATATAAAGAAGAGTAGGACTAAAGGGATGAAGATAATTGTTTTACATCTCTTGAGCTTGAGGTTTCTATGGGGCCTCCAGATGGAGCTGTCCCTCCACCAAGCGTATAAGTCTGGGGTTCAAGAGACTGATCTTGGCTCAGATCAGAGGTTTGGAAGTCATCAACATTTCAGTAATAGTCAAAGTTGTGGGTGGGAAAGAGATTGTCCAGGACAAGTGTACAAAGTGAAAAAAGAAGAATGAGAGAATCCCACAAGTGACTTATTTAAAAAAGAAGAAGAAGAAAGAATTAGCGAAGGAGACTAAGAACCACCAGTTTCCTAGGACCAGTGCTCCAAGGCCTGATGAGTCTCCTGCCTGGACAGGGACATGGGAATCCTCTGAGGAAACGAGACGGAGGAGGGGCGAGGAACAGAGGACTCCAGGGGTGGAGTCCCTGGTGTTGTCACTCCGCTTAACTGAGAAACTGGGGCGACACACAGGGCACTGTTTTGCTATGTGCTGTCTAGAAGTACACAGTGATAGGTGCAGCAGCTAGACCTGTCTTCATCCTTCAAAAAATTAACACCCCTGCTTGAGACACCTCACCTGTATCTTTCTAGAAAATAAACACACCTCCTGCCCAGAACAACTCAGTCTCACAGTCTCAGAGATTATTAGATCTGGCTGTGATCCTTTCATCGGAAAACCCCCTTTTATTACGCTACACTAAGACTGGACTACCAGGATGGATCCTCCACACCTCCAAGGGCCACCACACCAGGGGACTAGCAGACACATACCTTAAACTTAGGGACTGGGAGGGAAAAGTCTCTGTTTTTGGACCTGACGTGGCAACGGGGGTCTTGGAGGTCTTCCACTGGTATATACTTTGAGTCCTAGGAAGAAAAGCAGAAACAGAAAGACAGCTCAAGGTGAAATCAGTGTTGAGCTCTAGAGCCCATTTGGAGACCCATATGCAAAAGAGCTGGGTGCTGGCTGCCCACTTTAAAGAAGGCAGGCTATGGGTATGGGAGTTCTAGGTGCTGAACAGAGGCAACAGAGAACGGGGCTTGAGTTCCCTAGATGGTAAGGAAAAGCCTGGGGCACTCACGTTGACACTGAAGTGGATTCCATCGTATCGGTACACCTTTTGAGAAGGCCTGCGCAGGGCAGGGTCCAAGGCAGGATCGACGATGAGCTTGTAGTTCCTCCACTGGAAGCTCGGGGCCTTCTGCCCATCTCCCCCACCTTCCTGATCCATCTTTGCTCATTTACACTGTCAGGAAAGAGGAATACGCAAGGGGGCTCAGGACTTAGGCCTGCCTTCCTTGCTGTCCCTCACAGACTAGCCCCGACTCCAGGTACCCCCATCACCCCAGTTTCCACACCTCACCATGACCCGAGGCTCCCCCAGATTTTCTCCCAAGTACCTTCTTTCACCACAACACCCCATTCTCTCTCCACCTCCCAACTCTCTCCTCAAGGCCCCAGGCCCATCTCGCGCCCCCTTACCTTCCCGCTCTCCCTAGCGCGCGCCCCACTTGGCCTCGGCACAAGACCCCTCCCCCGCCCCCTGGCAGGCCCCGCCCCCTCCCGCCTCCTCACCGGCCAGCGGCCCAGGCCAAGCCCGGCTCCGGCTCCCACACACCGGCTCGCGTCCCCGCGCCCCGATCCTCTGGCCAAGAGGTGGCACCTTTTCGGGGCGTTGGAAACACCGCGAGACCGAGCTCGAGACCCGGCTTCGGCCCCGAATCTGGGCGGGGGGTGGGGGGAACGCGCGCCGCTGCTCTCTCCTCCCGCCCCGGCGCGTTCTGCCCCCCCACCTCCGCGCACGCGCGGCGCGGCCCCACTCACCCGCTCGTGGCGAGCGGCTCCCCCTCCCCCCACCCCGCGCGGCACCTCAGCGGCGCGAGGCGGTGGCGGCGGCGGCGACAGCGCGAGACCCGGCCCCGCAGCGGTGGCGGTGGCGGCGCCCCCCCACCACCACCTCCCCGGCGCGCGCACCAAACACCACCGCCACCTGCGCGAGGCCCAGCGGGCACAGCTTCTGTATTCGCACTTTCGCCACGGGCGCCGCCGGGAGACCCACGGGGCCGAAGATAGCGGCTTCGCCTCGGCCGGCGCGCTGTAAGGCTCAAGAGTTGCGGCCCAGGGAGCCTGGAGATTGGCCGCATCCCCCGGAGAGTGGGCTTCACCACGGCTATCCAGCTGCTCTGGCCTGGGGTCCTTGACGAATCGGCGAAGACGAAAGCAGCGACTAATCCCTGAGGATAAGGGGGCGGGGCGGAGAGGAGGAGGCCAGCCAGAGCTGGGGAGATTTGAGTGGCGAGTTGAACAGGCGCAGATTCGTCAGGCGGGCGGGGCGAATCAGTAGACAGGATGCGCGCTCCTTTGCTCCTCTAACCTGCCGCTTCCTCACGCGGCCAAAGGTCTGAGAGGCTGCAGATTTGCCACAAGTCCTGGCCTCAGCTGTTGCCTCCCTTTAACCGCCTCGGTGGAGTCAAGAAAATAATGCCGGGTTAGCCAAGCCCTGTTGGCAGATTGGGCCACTTTTCCTGGATCTTCCTTACTAGCATAACTCAGAGGACTGCTCAGTTCTGACCTGGGAGAAATGGCTACAGAGTCCGATGAGGATTTTCAGCCGAGTATAGAGAGGCCCGAATAATTCTGAGGAGGAGCCGGCCTAGCGAATCTGCGAATTCCTTCGTGGGCGGGGCCAGGGCGCCGCGCGCAGAGGGCGTGGTCAGCGTGTGGAGCCGGGCGTCGCGGGGGCGCTTCCTGTAGGACCCTCCGAAACCGGGGTGGGCTGGGAGCGGCGCCCGGGAGGTGGAAAAATACTACCAACAACGGTGACTCAGGCTGTTTGGCGCCGCACGTAATGCAGGGAGCGTTTAACTCCCGTTATCCTCCTTGGGCCTCTAGCTGTTTAAGATGCCCATTTGACAGATGGGGATACTGAGGCCTTCAGAAGGTGCCGCATTTTGCCCGTACTGGCCCCCCCTTAGTGATTACATCTTAGTCTGTCTTAAAGTTATGTAATAAGGCCGGTGGGCCCTAAAGGACCTTGAACCGGTCCTGTAAGAAACGATAAACTAGGTCGCACTTGAACTTGGGTGGGTTGGTCGATTCCCCGGGCGTCATGGTCCCAGTGCCCGCCGTTTTCAGCTGTGCAACCCTCTGCCCCCCGCCCCCCGCCCCCCTTCGCTTACGCAGTCCCGCCGCTCGAGGGCAGCACCAGCCCGGGCTTAAACTTCGGACCCTGGGGCTGAGGTCGCCCTGATTCTGGGCACCGTTTTTCTTAGGCTTGTTTGCAGGCATCTAGGTCTCAGGGTAATGGCACTCCCAGGCACTGCCTGTGCTGAGGATGCCCTAGGTTCCAGACTTCTCTCAGTACTGTCAGCCCCCTCGATGTATGACCTTGGGCGAGTCATTAACCACCTCTTAAAGCTTCAGATTCTTTCTCTGAAAATGGATGTTAAATACTGTCATGCGGAACTATTGTAGGCATTAAAACAATGTGGGAAAGTCCCTTGAGACCTGGTTCATGCAAATTCACAATTTTAAGGAACAGAGGAAGAGAGATTTGTCCAAAGTCTCACATCAAAAGAATCAATCCTTCTGGGAGAGGATTAGGACCCTTTACAAATTTGAGGAAAATGAGGCTGAAAAAATAAATTTATAATGGAAACATGGGTGATGAGATCAGATTCCTTTCTCTTGTCCCAGTTGAAAGATGTTGGTTCCTTTTCTCAAATAAAACCATTCCCCATGTGATGGTAAAAGTAGTCTAAGTTTTCACTGACTAACTGGGTGGCTTTGGGCAAGATCCTCAGCCTTCTTAGGCTGAAGCTCCCTTATCTCTGAAACAGTAATGATAAAGACTTGCCTCTTGAGGTGATTTTTAAATAAGTTAAGTAGGCTAAATAAGATTACCTATGAGAAGCCCCTAGTATGTAGTAGTCACTCAAGAAAGAAACTTACACTAAAAGAAACTTATACTAAATCCTCAATGGATGAGGTAGAGACCCTGGGCTCAGTAACAAGAGTGCAAAAGCCTTTAGCCTTAGAATAACTCAGTCTCCACATTCAGAAGCTACTGGCCCCTGTCAGCACCACAAGGGGGTCATACCTGGAACCTCCTCTCCTCCACCCCTGCCCTGCCCCCAGGGACACTTGCCTCCACTTGATTCTTAAGAACAAGTCAGCTGTTCCCGACAAGGCCTCCCCTTCACCCCATTCACAGCCACAGGGACATGTGTGAAACAATTTATTATACAAAACTAGGTGCATCAAAAATTCAGTGTCAGAATAGCTCTGTATTCCAAGGGCTATGGACTGGACCTCCTCCCCTAAAACCTCACCCCAACCCTTGCTAGGGATCAGGCTGGGCACACCGACCCCAGCTCTGAACCAGGAGTAGGAACCAGATACAGAAGCATAAGTGTGGGTCTAGGGCAGTGGGGCAGGCATTTGAACTTCCTCCAAATAGGGTGGCTCCTCCTTGGAAAGGCTGGACATAGGCCTAGGGTAGAAACACCCAAATCCCTCTACCCAAACACCAAAGCAAGAGGGTGGAACCCATCAAAATCTGAGGATGAGGAAGAAAAAAAAAGCCAACCATAAAATAGATTTTACAAAAGTATAGCAAGGATTGGCTGCCTTCTGGGGCAGCTGGGTGGGTATGTAAGCTTCTGACCTCCACATTCTATAAGGGGGCAAGTGGCTAAGAGTCAGCACCAAAGGTCTGACAGGGTCTCCCTGCCTCCCCTCTACCTACCGCATGAGCCTTGGACTGAGGACCTTCCGCTTCCTCCCTTGCTCCTCCCAGCCCAGGTGTAGAGTAGACTTTCCAAAACCCATAGGACAGACTGACAGGGAGAATCCCTGGGAATGTGGGAGCTGCCCAAGGCCCAGCCCAAAGGACTCTGAGGGCAGGAATCTGTTCTCTACCTGAGAGTGGCCACAGGAAGTGGCTCCAGGCAGGGCGGGGGATGGGGTCCGTAGACCTGGGGCCTCTGGCTGACCCCTGAGAGAGGCGGTGCTCGCAGCTGTGGCTAACACCGGCCTCACACAGCCTGCAGCTCCCCCTGCAGGCGACTCAGCTCCTCTAGCTCTTGCTTGTGGCGGTCGGTCTTGTGAGCCACTAAGGAGCGGTAGAAATGCAGGGCAAAGGCCATGAACACAAGCCCAACAGGTACCATGATTGCCGTGGAGGCCATGGCTGCTTGCCAGCCTGGTCCATGGGCCCCACCACCGCCACATGCTTGTCGAGGTGGGCAGGCCTCAGGTGGCTCAGCCTGTGACGGGGCTACAGAAGCAGAGGATGGCTTGGAAGCTGGACTAAGGGAGGCGGCCACTGGTGGCAGAGTCTGAGGCACCTGGGAGGCAGGTACCACAGAGCCTGGTGTGCCCAAGGGGGCCCCGATGGGCACAAACTTGACCCAGCCAACCAGGACAACTTCAGCGAGGAAGAGGAAGGTGCCCAAGGCAGTGGAGAAGCCCCAGGCCAGCTCCACGTAGCGGTGGAGTCGCTGGTGTGGAGACTGGTGGACAGAGTTGAGGTTGTGGATGTTGCTGACAGCTTCAATGTGAGGCAGCAGACAGGTGGAGACCATGAGTGCAAAGAGGTGCACAGCCACCAGCACGGTGGTGCAGGCACTGAAGGCCACCAGCAGGCCCGGCGGGTATTCGTGGTTGCTCTCCAGCTGTACCTCTACCATGGCCACCTGTGGGGACAAGAAGGGATGGGTTGAGTGCCCATAACCTCAAGAGTAGAGGGGTTTTCTGTCTCTTGGTGTACATCACTGATGTATCCCTAAGACCTAGAACAGTGCTTGGCAGAGAGAGGGCACCCAGTCTTTGTTGAGTGAATGAATGGGCAGCCTTGGCAAGGCTCTGTCCTGTTCCAGACCTCTGTTTCCCCACCTGGCTATCTAGAGGGCTGGATGGCATGTTTCTGACAGTCTTATCTTGTTATAACATAGGGGTTAAAAAGCACAGATTCTGGAGTGGGGCGGCCTGGGTTCATTTTCAGCTCCATAAGCTGTGCAACCTTGAGCAAGTGGTTTGGTTCTCTCTGTGCCTCAGTCTCCTCACCTGGAAAATAGGGATTGATAACAGCACCCACCTGTCTTATACGGTTGTTTTAAAAATTTAATGAGATAATATATATCAAGTGATAAGAATAGTGTGAGGTACACAGTATGCTCAGGTAAGTGTTTGCTGTTATTATTAGAGTTAACGCTGAAGTCCAAGGCCAGAGTTTGCAAATTGGCATGCCATAAACCCAGGCCAGCTTGCAAACATGTTTTGCTTGGCTCAGACAGTGTGTTTTTTTAAAGAATTACGTTGCCAACTTCTAAAACTCAAGAGATGTCATGTAAATATTCCTATTTCCAGATCCTCTTGGAAACTTGGAAGGTCTGGTTACACCAGGCCCACATTCCTGCATGGCACCGATCAGCTAGGGCTGAGTCATGGCTGCTCCCTTTGGATGGGTGACGAGTGTCTCTTGATAGCCACAGTCCCCACCCAGCCAACTTGGCATCCATATTGCCAAAGGCCTTTGCAAACATTTGAGTTGATGATTCTGTTCTAGGCTTGTATACATTTGGACTCTAGAGCTGGACTGCCTAAATTCAATCCTGCCACTTACTTGCTGTAGAACCCTGGGCAGGTGTCTTAACATCTCTGATCCTCAGTTTTCTCATCTGTAAAATGGTCACAGTAGTGGTACCTACTTCATAGGATAATAGAAGGATGATGCACATAAAAGCCTTAAGCATAGTGTCTGGTACTTAGTGATGGTTCAACACAATTTATATAATGTTATTCTAACCCAGGCCATCTGAATTCCAGAATCGGGATCTTTCCCCATGCCTGGTTCTTGCAAGATCCATTAGGTTGCTCTGGGGCTGGGGGAAGGAGGAAGGTGCAGAGCCAGGAGGGTGGTGGTAGGAAGGCAAGGCTGAATATTTTGGGAAATGGGGCCATGGCGGGTGTTAGCAGGTGTTTTCCACAGACAAGAGATCTGGGCCAGGCCTGGTCCTGGTTTCTCCCACAGCCTGACTCAGGCTTGACCTCCCCTGGCAGGACTGGGGCCAGTCTGGCCCCCAGAACCTACTCAACTGGCCTCTTGATCCTGCAGAGAAGGTCCTGGCCCTTAAGCTGTCACCCCAGCAACGTGCAAGTCCAGCAGCTGGCCGGACTGTCCCCTTGGGAACAGGCTGGACCATGGGGGATATGGGGGTGGGGCAACTCCCTCAGCTAGGTCCACGCGGCTGCTCCCTTCCCTCTGCGGTCTGTACAGGTGAAGGGGAGCCAGCTCCCTGTCCTGAGATGACCCCACATCAGGAAGGGTGAGCGGACCTGCAGATCCGGACCCCCACGTAGAAAACCATAGACCTAGGATGACCCTTAGGGGTAGAAACTTTCCCTCTCATCATTCTAATACAGAGGTTGTAGCACAGAAAGGAGCAGAGACTAACGCAAATCACCTAGTGCTATGACCCCTTTTTATCCTCATGTTGATATCCCCCTCATGTTCCTATGAGGACCCTCCTCCAGCCCATTTTCTCCTTCTTCCTGTCATGATGGTGGGAAACCCTGGATTAACAGTCTAGCGACCCTGGGTCCCAGTTCATCCTATATCCTTCAGCTGATGGGTGCTCTTGGCAGGCAAAGCCACTGCCCCATTCTGAGCCGTGGTTTCCGTTAACAGGTAGTCTGAGGCATTCTGATGTGTGTCTTGCTCTGACATGCTTGGATCTAGGGTTTGATGACAAGAATGAGCTCACCTTGAGACAGCTACTTGGCAAGCTACACAGGTGCACCCTCCATGATCTCACAATTTCCCACTGGCCTGCGAGGAGGCGGAGGCCTGTCCAGGGTTACATAGCTGGCCACAAGCAGGAAAGAGCCAGGACTTGTGTCTGCTAACTGCTCCTCACCCTGGGACCTCCCTCGGTCCCACTTCCTGTGAGGCCTCTGCCCGGGACCGTCAGCGGATATCACCTGCACTTGGGAGTTTATCATCTCCAGAATCCTGCATCAGCTTTCTAAGCAGCTTTTTTCGCTAGGGACTCCCTCACGGGCATCCTCTCTTCTCAGAGCTTTCCTGGGCTACACTAAGCACCCTCTGTGCCTGCTGGGGCCTGGCCGCCCTCCTTTTGGGTGTGACCACTCCATCCAGTTTGTTCTCTCAACCACCCCACCTCCCAGCCCCCACCCAGCTCTGATTTGCTGCTGAACCTCCGGTGGGGATCTAGTAACCACTAATGCTGGACCATGCTCCTTTTGGAGCACTTCGCTTTATCCTTGCATATGTATCCCCCTTGGTGATTGTCTACCCCCATGACGTGACGTGTCCCCTGTGACACCTTTAGGACTTGCTTATCCTCCCCACGGCCCAGTTTATGCTAGGGACCTGTTTATACACACACACCCATAAAAAGGGACTTGCGGAGTCCCTTGGTAACTTGTCTGCTACCCCTCTTGTACCTCTTAAAAACCGGTCCTTCCCTTTCCTCTACCCTGTCTCCCTTGGGTACCCGTTCACTTTGCCCCCAACCCGGTGCCCCCCCCTGCGCTTCACCCCCACCCTGTACGACCCTTCCCTTCCCTCACCATGGCGAAGCCCGAGAGCAGCGCAGACGTGCGGCTGGAAGCTTTCAGCTTGGCCCGACTGAGGTAGAGGCGGCGCCAGCTGAGCGCCCGCAGCGAGTGCTGACTGGCCCCCATCAGGTCCAAGTAGCCGCGGTGCACGAACTCCCGGTAGGTGGCCGAGCCCGCGGGGCTCTCGGCCTCCGGGTTCAGCGGGGCCTGTTCGCCCGGGTCCCCCTCGCCGCCCTTCATCCTGGGGCCGCAGCACCAGGCGGGCCAGTCCATCAAGGCGGGGCCGAGTCGCCTCGGGGACCCCAGCAGGGCCGGCCCAGGCCGGGGGAAGGCCCCATCCCCCGGCGGGACGAGCGGGGTTGCGGACGGTGAGCGCCCAGGAAGACGTGGCCCGGGCGGAGAAGGAAGAGCAGGCGTCTGCGTGGAGCCCTAGGGGCTGAAGCAGGACTGCCGAGGACGAAACAGGAACTGGGGCGGAGGCGGAGTCGGGGCAGCCACATGATGGGGTGGAGCCGGGGGACCGTCCGCAGAGATCCCGAGGGACCCCGAGACCCCAGTCCACTTAGAATATCCTCTAGGTGCCTGAGCCCCGCTGAGTTGAACGCCCAGCCCCAGCCAGTGACTGGGAGTTCCGGGCTCTGGACCACTGCAGGTACACCTGGACACCTCCAACGTCCAGACTCCAAAGCCCTACCTAAACAGTGAACTCCGGGAAAGTGAGCTCATCTAACTGTAGGGACCGCAGGAGACGCTGAATCCTCAATTTCCGGAAGCCCAGTAGGACCTAGGTCCCCCAGATCCATCCAAACAGCCCCCTCCTCCCAGGGCCTCAAAGAACACTCGGGTCATCCCCGCCCTAGTCCCACATCCCCACCGCCGCAGACACACACACGAACTCGGCGGCCCCGGCTGGAAGATTTTGACTTTTATAGCAAACCATATTGTACAGACCCGGGGCCCAGGGGCCCAGCCCGGCTGGGTTCCCCACTTGCCCCCGGCCGGGCTGCCTCCTCCCCCTCCCCCAAGCGGCCCCATCCTCAAGCCTTTTGCGATTCCCAGGACCCCCTCCCCTCCGGCCTTTGGTCCGCCCAGTCCCTCCCCCCACCCGCGCACCTCCCTGTTACCTGAGGTATGTGGATAGATTCCCCCCTCCCCTACATGGTACAACCTGGCTCCCCAGGGAGGCCTGGGCTGAGGGGCGGGACCTGGCCCCGACCCCTCCCCCTGGCTCCCCAAACCCCGCCCCCGCAGTGGAGGAAGGGGCAGGGGAGGGCCGAAAGTCTGTTACTAAGTTCCCACGGCAACTAAGAGGGGCCCTTTCCAGCCTTAGCACTGGCTTTGGGAGGTGTCCATTGGCTGCTAATTCCATGGCAACCAGGAGTGGCAGTTCCCTGGGCAAATGGGATACAAGTTTCCATGACGATGAAAGAGTGGGAAGAGCCAAGCTGGAGGAGTCCCATCTTCCCCATCACTGGGCTGGCACCCCACCCCCACCCCCACCCCAGGTCAGGAGGGGTGGAGCTGCTCAATACAGTAAAGCAAGAGAGAGCCTGGGGGTGGTCCAGTCCAAACTGGGTGCCCACCAGTCCAGTCTCAGTCCAAGCTGGTCCTGTCCCCTCAAGCTCCGGCTCCCCCAGGTCCGAGGTTCCCCCGGTTCAAGTAACACTTCAGTACAGATGAATGTTCAAGTATAGTGCGGGGAGGCAGGTAGGGGGCTGGGGTACCCCTCACCGCTCCCCAGGGCCGCGCCGAACAGCGGGTAGGCCCGCAGCCCCCACTCCTCACAATAGCTGCCATTGTCAGTGACGTTCAAGGAGTCAGGGCTGGGGGGAAGGAACTGAAATCTGGGGAGGGAGGAAGGAGAGGGGTGACCCCGAGGGGGTGCTCCTGCCCCCACCCCTCACTCAGCCCTGCCTTTCCCCTGGCTCCCCGAATCCCCTCATCTCCGACGTCTGGATCCCCAATTGCTCCTCTGGTTTCCCTTTTCGGGCCCCCCCCACCCCACCCCCCAACTCCAAGTATCTGGTCTTTGTTCCCTGAACCCTTGGTGGTCTGCTTTCTGCCCGCCCCCCACCCCCCCGCCCATCCTCCACCTCCCCCAGCCCCCTGGCTCCCAGTATCCTGTGTGCAGATACCCTTTCCCCATTCTCCCTCCCTCAGACTTGCACCTCTGCCCCCCTCCCACCATCCCTTTGGCTCAGCACCCCCCAGTACCTCTGACCCACTCCCCCCAGGGAATGGACAATGAAGCAGGTGGAAGGGGGAGGGGATGGGAAGGAGAGACCCCCAGAGATATCAGTGCAGGGGGTAGAGCGGGGGAGGCTGGCTCAAGTCCCTGGGCAGGAATCCCTAGTCATGAGGTGGGGAACCTGGCCTCCTGGCAGGGGTGAAATGAAGGCCTGAGGTCCAGGCTCCTGATGAGTCCTGGGGGAGGGTGGGGGGCACCCAACTAGCTGTCCTTGAGAAGCAGCTTCTCCTCTGGGCAGCGGAAGGGGCCAGGGGGCCCGGCAGCTGCCAGCCGGGCACAAGCTTCAGGGGAGAGCTGGCGGCAGGAGCGCAGGTCTAGGCGGCGTAGGCGCGGGCAGCGGCGGAACAGCGGGAGGCAGTGGTCCGTGAGGCGGTGGCAACCTGGGGATGGGGCAATGGCAGCTGAGACCAGGAAGGTGAGTAGCGGGTGGGCATGGACCACAGGGACCAAGAGGTTAGCAGGATGGACAGACAAGGGACTACGCTTACCGGCGAGGTTGAGGTGCACCAGGGTCTCTCGGAGCGGGGAGGTGGGGGCCGTGAGGAGGTGGACGCTGGGATCCCCAACGTGGGCGCAGTGGCTCAGGTCCAGGGCGCTCAGCTGGGGTGCGTGGCGCAGCAGAAGCCGCAAGGAGGCATCCGTCAGCTCCAGGCCGGCCAGGCGCAGCTCAGCTACCCCCTGCAGCCGTCCACGGCTCTCCGTTTGCCCTGGGCAGGCAGAGAAGAGGTCAGCCTCCTGGCTGCTGCCATCCCTGCACCAGCTGTGTCTCCACACTCATCCCTTACCACCCCCAAACCTGCTCCCACTATAAGAGAACCTCGACTTGCATTCTCTACGTGGCTCATGGCTTGCTCTTCTCCCCCAAACACACAAAACTCGACATCATTTCATCTGTCCAGTGCTCACACTGCCTCCTCAAGGAGGCCTTCCATGATTACTCCACCTGAAACTGTAACATTCCACATACTCAAACCCCTTCCCTGCACTTTTCCCTCTTTTTCTCACCATCTGACATATTATATATTTTTCCTCTCGTCCCACTAGAATGTCACTTCCATGAAGGCAAGAATTTCTGTCTGTCTTGTTCTTGCTCTGTGCCCAGGAATTGGGGCATAGGTGCTCAATATGTAGCCACTCATCCAACAAATGACATCCCCGATGGAACTGCCATCCCAGCAGGCTCCTCTGGCACATCTCTCTCCTTCCATGATCAGTGGAGTCCCCATCTGGATCCCTTCACCACTGGGGTGACACCACTCCTGCCTGAACTCCTGCCCCAGCCTCCTCACTCACTCATCCAAAGAGAGCCGTTCTCAAATGCAAATGAGACCACATCCCTCCTCTGCTAAAAACTTTCCAAGGGCACCTCAGAGAAGTCCAATCTCCTTGGCAGAACATTCCAGTTCCTACAAGATCTCACCCGTCTCAGCTCCAAACTCCTCTCTCTCCCCGCCAAATACTTGGGCCAAACTCCACAGGGGACCCTACCCCAAGAGATTCTGCCTGGGGCCACCTGTGCTCAATCCCCTGCCTGGCCAGGGTCCCTGGCTTTCTGGTCTGAGCTCAGAGGTCTCCTCTTCCTCTATCTCCAGGGTAGAAGAGCACCCACCCCTTATCTCTGCACCCAAAGCTTTCCATTTATTGTCTCTACCACGATCCTGCATTTCCGTTTTTGGTTTTTGTAACTTAATTCCCTTGGTGCACCAGCAGCCATTGCTTGAGCATGCACTGTGGGCCAGGCACCAACTAAGTGGCTGCCTGCTCCTAGGCCAGTGGCTCTCCAACTGGAGAGGCTTCTGCATCTCCCTGGCAGCTGGCCCCGCCCCCAGAGTTCAGGTAGTCTAAGGTGGGGCCTCAGAGTTTATTTTCCTAATACGTTCTCCAGGGAATTCCCTGGCGGTCCAGTGTTTACAACTGTGCGCTTCCACTGCAGGGTTCGATCCCTGATTGGGGAACTAAGATCCCGCATGCCGCCTGGTGTGGCCAAAAAAAACCAACCAAACCAAAAAAAAACAAGTTCTCCAGCGATGTTGAGCTGCTGGTCCAGCGACCACACTTTAAGAACCACAGCCTTGGGAAACAAGTTCTCTGATCATCATTCCTGTTTACAGATGAGAAAACTGAGGCTTCAAATCACTAAACAATCTATCCAAGATCTGAATTAACAGAGCCAGGACACGAGGCCTTGTGACTCTTAAGTCCAAACTCTTCCCACAGCGCTATCTGCTTCCCAGACACCAGCCTAGCCCCTAAATAAACTAGATCAGATGTCACAAAGTCAGGAAGCTAGCCTACACAAGTGTTCTATGGTGTCTGCATAGTGCTAAAAATTTTCTCAGGGACTGATGCTACATAAAAGGACTTTTTTTTCTTTTTGTTTTTTGCCACTCCACACGGCTTGCAGGATCTTAGTTCACCGACCAAGGATTGAACCTGGGCCCTCAGCAGTGAAAGCTTGGAGTCTTAACCACTGGTCTGCCATGGAATTCCCAAAATGACATTTTTATAAAGAAATTTTTGATGTAGAGCTTTTCCTTGAAAAATTGTCAGCTCTGCCATCACTGGGCTACCCCTTTCACCTGATGATGAAAGCGGCATGGTGTACTCCCTAACGTCCTGCACCAAGCCCACCACTTTTGTAACCTGCCAGGCCACCAAGTCTGTGGGCACCTGACTTGGCAATCTCTGAATTCTACCTCTTTTTTTTTTTCTTTGAGGAGCTGAGAGCCTGGAAAGGGGATATATCTGCAGATGCCCTCAACCTCGGGCCACAGCTAAGAGCCAGTAGAGGGAAGCAGAGGAAAGAGAGCTCACATGTGGCTGGGGCAGGAGAAGTGGGCGTCAGGGAGGATTTCACTGAGGTGGGCCTTTAAGCATTTGAACATGTGGAGAGCGAACATGGGAGGGAAGCGTAGCTAAGCAGAGAACAACAGGGGCAAAAGCAAGGAAGTAGGAAAACTTTGTTTTGCTCCAGGAATGCTGCACGAAGCCAGGGAGCCAAGATGATAAAGGTGGGTGTAAAGTCCCAACGAGAATTTAGGCCTTGGAGGCCTGGACAGCTCACCTTTGCAAGCTCCTGGGAAAGGGGCTTAGACTGAAGTGAATTGAAGCAGGAGGAGATGGAGTCAGTCTGCCAGACAACCGGCACTTTCTCACCTCCTGGAATGCACTGTTCCCAATGCTCAGTCCAACTCCAGTAAGAGTGGGCAGTGGGTGGGTGCTCAGGTCTGGCTCTCAACCCCTCTGGGCCTCTGGGGCCTCATCCAGAAAATGGGAAAAATCCTAGTTCTTCCTCTACTCCCCTTCCAAGACTGCTGTGGAGGGGTATGGGGTGGGAAGAAGGGAGCCATGAAAGAGAGCTGTGAAAGCAAGGTGCTGGGGTGAGCGGATGGTCCTCACCCTCCCTCCTTGTGGGAGGAAACTAATTTTAACCAAATCATTTCACAACTGTACAGTGATATGCTGGGAGGGGACTGTTCTCTAAAAGAGGGACTGTAATCTCAATGGGGGATAAGATCATGGAGGGCTTCTAGGAGGAAGTGACATTTACGCTGAGGCCTGAAAGACAATTAGGTGTTCATCAGGTGAAGGAGGATAGAGCATTCTAAGCAAAGAGGAGTGGGCAAAGGCCCTGGGGCTGGAGGACACTTGGCAAGGAGGCTGAAGTGTAAGGACACCATAGGTCAGTGGGAGCCAGGCCAGGCTTTATCGACTGTGGTAAAATACTGATCTTCATCCAGAGACCACCAGGGAGCAATGAGAACGAGTGTAGAACATGGGATGATGTGGACAGATCTGACCTTCTGGATAGTTCACCGGCTTCATTATGGAGAACAGACTGGTGGGGGCCAGAGAAGATGCCGTGAGTATCCCATCTCCTGGCTAGAGCTAGACAAAGAGCCCCAGGCCTTAGCATCCCCACCTCACACCTCCATATGACCCCCAAAGTGACCAGGCCTGTGCTCACCTGACCAGCCTCAGTTCCCAGCATCCCCCTTTGCCAATATGGTTCTCACATCCCATAAAACTGTTTATTCCTGCCTCACACTCCCTGGGAAAACGCTGTCCCTTTCAGGACTCAGTTCAAATAGCACCCCCTCAAGGAGGGCTTCTCTCACTGCCTTCCTGCCCACCACTCGCCCCCCGCCCCCCGCCCACAGCTCCCACCATGTCACGCCATAACCTTCTACTTCTGAGTCGCTCTCTTCCGCATGACTGGGGTTCCACCTGGGCGGGGAATGGGTCTGACTCAGTTTGAGGTCTCCAGGGCCCTACATAGGGCCAGACCCAGAACTATGTGTGCCATAAAGCTGACTTTACCTGGTGGGGGACTTGGGCCTGACCAGGTGAAGAGGTGGCTGGTCTGACTTGGGAAATGAAACTACCACCGCCACACAACCTCCCAAGTCAACTGGCTCTCTCTTTCTGCTCTGTTCCCTCAGCAAAATCCTTATCCTTTCACTGTAGGACAAGAGGATCTAGGGGCCAAATCTGTTGCTCAGTCATGTTTTTGCTGGGTCCACACATGAATTTTAAAAGAATCTGAATTAATTGCCATCATTTAAAAACCAGGATATTTCACAGAAAATCCTTATTTCTGGCTCCTCTTGAGAAACGGAACTGACCAGCCACATTGGGCCTGCATTCTTCCACAGCGGTCACCGCTGCTCCCTCTGGCGAAGGCTCTCCAGTAGTGCCCGCCACACCCAGAGACTTCACTCACAATCCCCTGGCTTCTCCCAGAATTGTGTCATCCTCCTGTCCTGTATGTGTTTCATCCCATAATCATCTTCCCCCTAGAAGACAGGGGCTACATCCTCCTCATCCTGTTCCCTCAGCTCTGATCACAGGGCCCAGCACACAGCAGGAGAGCGAATGAATGAACAATGGCCAAGCAGGGCCTGTCTACTCAAACTCATGTATCCTGTCCTTTCTTCAAATTCTTTAATACCCAGCAGGAGTCAGAAGAGACCTTGGAGGCCTCATACCCCCACCTTGTCCGACCCTCTTCTACAAAGGAGTGAACAGAGGCTGCACCTGGTTTGGTGTCTGGCGGAGGCAGCAGCAGCTCTCGGAGCTGGGAGTCTTTAACATCCTCGATCCAGCGGAGGTCCAGGAGCCGCAGGGCCGGCAGTGGGGCTGAACCCAGGGCAGAGACGGAGAGCCAGGAGCAGCCAGAGAGCACCAGCTCCTGCAGGCCTGGGGGCGTCGGGAAACTGGTGCTAGGAGGACTCCGTCCTAGGTCTGTCCCCCTCCTCCTCCCAGTCCCACCTCACCACCCGGCACTACCTTGCAGTCGGTTCAGAAGCCACATGAGCTGCTTCTTGGAGACACCTGTCCAGCTGAGGTCCAGAGCTCGAGGCTGGCGACGAACCACACCACTGAGCATGGGCGGGGTCAGTGACTTCCGCCGGCTCAGGTCCATTCGAGGCCACAGACGCTTGTCGTAGCACCTGTCAGCCACAAGGGGAAGACAGAGACCTCAGTCCTCAGCTCTCAGGGAGCCCACAGTTCCCCACCCCCATGCTAACCGGTTCACCCCAGCTCTCTCCTGGTCCATATAAGATAGCGGGGAGGGCAGGAAGCCCCAGGACCCAGGCCAAGAGCATTGGGCTCAGGGGTCAATTCCATCACTAACTGGATGTGAGACCTTGGGCAAGTTCACTCCTCTCTCTGAGCCTCAGAGGCCTTGTAGAGATGACAGTCCAGACTCAGCCTGCCCACAAGGTTGTTGTAAGCTCAAATGGGGTTACTATACTTAGTGGGACTTACAGCTGCTAAAGCGTTCTGCCGTTCTGCCAAAGACACCCCCCCCACACACACACTGTATTTGATGGAGCCCCAAAGAGATCTTTCAGCAGCCCCCCATCCCCTACCCTGGGCTTCTTATGGTGGCTGTGGGCACTTCTCATCCTCTATTAATTTCTGCCCTTGATTCGCGTCTGCCCATCCTGAGGACCAGCTGCCCAAGGCTTGACTTACAGCCCTAGTCTCTCTTTGATTACTGTATCCCTCCAACTAGAATGGAGGCTCCACGAGGCCAGCCCTGGCTTCTTCCCCTCAGCAGCCCCAGTGCCCAGCACCGGGCCAGGTGCATAGTACATTACCTGGTGCACATCTGTTGCATGAATGGATGATGCCAAGCCAGTGTGAACCACTCAAAGCTCCCACAGAACACCCCCTACAACACACCTCATTTATGGCTTCCCATTTATACACTCAGTCAGTGTTTATGGAAGGCCTAGTAGGTCCCAGGTATTGAAACTACAAAGACAAATGAGGCCTCAACAAAGTGAAACAGGTTTGTTTGATCCTGATCCCAGCATTTCTGAGAGCCTTGACTAGGCCAACATGCAGAGACCTGGAAAAGGGCTTCCCAAACTTATTTTACCAGGGAACCCTTCCCCATCTCTCCCAAGGTCATCTACTAATACTTTGTAGTACACTGAAGTTCCTCAAGACTCAGTTTGAAAAGTTTCTTCTAGTACAGTAGTTCAAAGCCATGTCAGGAAATTCCCACTGGGCTAGATGAACTGTGTCAGAAGCAGCAGGGGTGAGCAGGGATGCAGGAAGCTGTCTCTTATCTCCCTCCCAGCCCTCATTCTGGAGGCTTTCCCTTCAAGAAGCCCTGGGCTGGGGCAGTGATGCCCAAACTCTAGTCATTCGCTATCCACTCATCTGCAGAACACGAATTTATGTTTAAATTGATTCCCCTCTTTGAACTTAAAACCAGTATTGTTTCACATAAATATGTTAACCTTAGAAATAAACACCATAGTAACAGGCCAGGGTTACTAAATTCTAGCTAGGTGTTTCTGTGGCTCTTGGCTACTATCTAAAGACTATTTTTATTAAACAGGGAGATAAGTATTAGAAAGGTGTTAAAGATGTAATAGCACCCAATGGAGAGACTTCCTTTTCAAAACTATCAATAATGGAAGGATTACGCCATGTTTTTGTGCCACTTACAACTGCCAGGCACACTCCAGAGTCCCAGGTGACATTTTAGGGAAAGCTGGAAGCACAGACACTAAGCCTTCAATCTGAACAACTCCACCCCTCTGTCCCACCTGCCACCTCCTACCATTTCCCCCCTCTTCTGGCATTCTAGCCTCTCCCTCTCCTGGTTCCGTCCACTCAACCAATAAACATTTGCAAATCTCTCCAATTCTAAAAAGGAAAAGGAAAAAAACAAACCCCAAAGTAACCCACCTTCAACCCAGCTTCTGCCCCTAGGTCCTTTTCTCCATCCTACTCCATCCAAAATCTCTCTGCTCACTCCGACCCAGTCTTGAGTTCCAGCTCAACTGCCGCCACCACCTTGAAGCCCTCCTGTATCTTCCACGGCTAGAAGGGAGCCCTTCCCCCTGGGGGCACACATAGGCCACCAACTGTTTCTATATCGTACTCCACAAGAGCCAGGCCAAACCACCTGCCCGCCTATAGACACACATTGTTTGGTGCCAACGCATTTTGGCACATGTGTGACTGACAGAAATACCATCCACCCCACATCACTCAGGGCTCAGCTCCAGTGCTTCCTCTTCCAGGAAGTCTCTCCTGACTTTTCCTGGCTGTAGCTAATTTGTCCCTTTGCCCTTAGATGACCAGAACACTGGGTTTAAACCTCAGAGTGGCAGCCAACAGTCACTGAGGGCCCTACTGATACTAAGTGTCCAGGCATGGAACAGTGAGAAAACAGGGGAGTGACAGCTAAGTCCACAGTAAGTAAGGCAACAAGGGACATGATAAGAGTCAATGAGAAACTGGGAGGGGGAGCTTCCCAGGGAGACAATGCCTGATCTGAGACTTTAAGGAAGGCAGTAGTTAGGACTTCCCTGGCGGTCCAGTGGTTAGGACTCTGAGCTTCCACTGCAGGGGGCACGGGTTTGATCCCTGGTTGGGGAACTAAGATCCTGCCTGCCACGCAGCGCGGCGAAAAAAAAAAGGAAGGCAGTAGTTATTCCGGTGAGGGGAGGAAGATGATGTGAGTTCCAATGAGGAAGAACCAGTATCCAGGCCCAGTGCACAGAGAGAAAACGGAGAGCTCTGAGAACCTGAGGCAGCAGGAACAAAGGGCAATTCATCATCTCCCCTTAACAATGAGGATGACGATGACAGTCACTCTAGCACTAACATCTAGTGTTCACTGAGGGTTTACTGCATTCTGTGCACTAAGTATTTAACCTCACAACAGTCCTAGGAGGTAAATACTAGCCTCCTTTTTAGAGGTAAGGAAAATGAGGCCCAGGGAGGTTAAGAGACTTATTCAACATCCCACAGCTATTAGTGGTAGCAGAGCCAGGTTGTAAACCAGGCTAGTCTGGGTTGAGAGCCTGAATTCTGAAGTGGAGAAGAGGCAGGGGTGAGGCTAGAGGAGGCCCAGGGTAGGGGTGCCGTGGCAAGGAGGGCTGGAATGCCAGGCTGGACGGCTGTGGCCATAGAGCTCAGAGGTGAGGAGTGTGAGCCGTGGGGATCTAAATCCCAGCTCTGCCACCTCTGTGCTTTGAGTGACCTTAGGCAAGTCACTTGCTCTCTCTGGGCCTCCGCTTTCCATACCATAAAATGGGGTAAAGGCAGCACTTATTTCAAAGGTTTGCTGCATAAATGGAGAGGAAATTAACTATACTTCCAGTTTTTTAAAACAATGATTGAAAAAAATTAAATGAAAGACGTTAAAAAAAAGAAGGGAGGTAGTGCAGGACCCTTCTGAAGGGCTTCTCTAAAAAGAAGAAGTGTTTAGTGTAGTCACTGTTCGTGTCCAGATGTCCAACAGGACCGTGGAAGTTCATTGTGAAAGTGACAGGGAGCCATGGCCAAGTTCCTTCTAGACTAGAGAATGACACTTAGGCAAGAGGTCAGAAGAAGTCTGAGGCCAAAGCATACATCAAGCCAGGGGAGGTAGAACTTTATGTTCAAATGCCTTACCCCATTCCCTTTCCCCCTGACTCAACACCCCTGACCAAGTCAGCACCCTACTAAGTCCACCTCCAAATCCCCAAATTCGAGTGCAAAACCTCCCTCTTGCAGAGGCCCTCTGGGGCCACAGAGCCAGACCAGCCCAAACTGCCACCTGTAAGGAATGCACAGCCTCCTGGCTCCAACCGAAGACAGTTCTTCCTTCTCAGCTCTCTGGACTCCCTGCTGCCACCGCTGTCCTCCAATCTGTCCACCTCTAAGTCTTTACTCCTAACCCCAACTGCCTTGAACCTGGGGTCTAGTTCCCTCCTTGCTCATTTCCTCCAAAGTCCCAACCCTCTTCCCTGCGACTCAGCAGTTCCCCCAGGCCTTGTCCACCCGCCCTCCCTCTGCTCGCCTGGGCAGATCACTCTGCCGCCCGTTTCCAAGAGAAGATGAAAGGCACCAGACAGGAAAGCCTGCAACCTCCTGCTCTCCCACCTATAAATTTCTCTCCCACTCCATCATCACTACCTCTTTCCACATTCTATCCTGATTTCCTCACTTTCATTCATTCACTCATTCAACAAGTGTTTTTTCAGTACCTACTGTATGCCACGTATCTTAGAAACTAGGGACACAGCAGAGAACAAACAGATCAAGTCCAACCTCAACTCCAGGCGACTTGGCTCCAGTGCCCTCACCCCCACGTAGCACAGCCAAAGATATCAACGCCTCCTTGTAGCGAAATCCAACTGCCACTTCTGGTCCTTGGCCTCTCATGACCTCTTGTCAACACCCGACCCTGCGCATCTCTCACTCCTTCCTCAACCTCTCTCCTTCAGGACACACTCGTGCCCTCGATCTCTCTCTGCCTGTTCTTTCTCTAACTCACAAATGCTGACATTCTGATTTCTGCCCTCTTCCTTGAAGTCGCTACCTATAGGTTACAAACTCCCGAACTTGGATATTTCTTTTAAGCATCAGACCTGTACATCCAGCTGCTCTCTCTCCTCTTTGTTCCTGACTGGCCCAAAGGCCTTTCAGACCAAACACGGCAAATCTGAGCTCTTGGCTTTATCCCGGAACCTGCCCCTCCTCAGTATTCCCAAGCCTGGGCCATGGCATTGCTGCCCACCCAGGCTCATGGACCAGAAACTCAGTTGAGAGTCACCCTGCTGCCCCCACAGCCATTCAGTCACCAAATCCAAGCCATTCTGCTTCTTAAAAAGTTCCCAACTCCAGTCCCTCCTCTCCATCCTCACTGCCCCTGCTTCTGTGCCTACGCTGACAGAGACTCCTGACTGGTCCCACTGTGCCCCACGCAGGCCCTTGCTCCGCCTTCCCCTCATCCTTCTCATCAAAAGCCACTACTTTATCGAGTGTTTAGCACCCTTCAGGTACTGTGCTGAGTGTTTTGCAAGAACCACCTCATTTTATCCCCACAAGGTATTGATATGAACCCGGACTACAGACAGGAAAAGGGAGGCCTTGATAGGTATAGTTATCCAGCCATGGCCATTTCATCCAGGAAGTGCAGGAATCACAGCTGATGAAACCCATGGGTGGCAGACTCCAGGGCCCAAGCTGGAAACCACCGTCCAGTCCAGCTTCTCTGCTTCGTCCGCCTCCAGTCACAAGTCTCCCCTTGAGGCAGAAATCAGGTCCTCTTAAAGCTCTGGATCCCACGTGCCAAACACAGGGCTGGCCCTGATGAAGAGGCCTCAGCAAACATTTCCTCAATTATTACTTGAGGCAAGGGCGCTGATCCCCAGCAACTGCTGTAACTATTTGCTTCTATGTTGCAGTTTGACTGGGAGCTCTTCAAGGGCACAGGTCCGTGTTCTGAGGGTGTAAAAGTCTATGCTTTCAGTAAATATGTGTAGCTGAGTGAGTAATAATGATTGCTGTTAAGGCACTGAGAAGTTTCTCTTTCCTAAGTACTGTCCTCAATTTTTTTATGTATATTAGCTTACAAAAACACTAGGAAGTAAATGCCTTGGTTCCCCTGTTTTAACAGATGAAGAAATTGAGGCATAGAGAAGTTAAGGAACTAGCCCGATAGCATACAGCTCATCAGAGAAAGAGTAATTCACCTACAGGTAGTTTACCTCCAGAGCCTACCTTTCTCTCTTCCTAGCTATATAGCTTCCACAGAGACCAGAAAGTATGAACAAGCACCCCAAAATCCTTAGGAAAAGGACTGGGGTTTGAGGTCAGCCACTAACTGCACTGTGCTTTCAGGTGTCCCTCATTCCCCCACCCTGCAGGGCTGTTATTATGAGGAACACATCAGCTAATGTTTACAAAGTGCCCAACAGGATGCCTGGCCCACAGTAAGGGCCTGGGAAAGAGTCCGGATTTACTCATTTAATAAAATGTTTTTTGAGCACCTACACTACCCTTTGTCCTGTGCTGAGAACATGAAGCTGAAACAAATACAGTATCTGCCCTAAACAGTTTCATGGGAACATGAAAGTGAATGAAGCCTTGTCAACATGCAGCAAGCCTCTATGTGCTCTTTTTTTTTGGGGGGGGGGGTATGGAGGGAGGAGTGTTGCAGGAGTTTGATGGAGAGGTGGGGGGGTTGCCAAGGGCAGGACCAAAGAGGAAGACCAGGGGTTTGGGAAGATGACCACCATTTCTGTAGAAACAAGACTCAGAAAGCAGTGGGGGGCTTCCCTGGTGGCGCAGTGCTTGAGAGTGCGCCTGCCGATGCAGGGGACACGGGTTCGTGCCCCGGTCCAGGAAGATCCCACATGCCGTGGAGCGGCTGGGCCCGTGAGCCATGGCATCTGAGCCTGAGCATCCGGAGCCTGTGCTCCGCAACGGGAGAGGCTGCAGCAGTGAGAGGCCCGTGTACGCCAAAAAAAAAAAAAAAAAAAAAAAGCAGTGGGGAGATGGGAGGAGGGTAGGCAGAGGGTGCTGGTGGTGGCTCCAGGCCACAGAGAAGTTCCAAGCAGTATCAGGAGGCCCAAATATGGCTGCCTCTGGGAGGACAGAGGCCACTCGGCAAAGGGCTTTCTTATGGGTAAGTGGGACCAATAATAAGACTGTCCTCAGCAGAGGGAGGTGAAAAGCAAGTGAGATGATGCAGGCACAGCAGTCAGCACTATGCTTGGCACATACTAAGCACTCATAAATGACAGTTATTAAGAGGAAAGGTTCTGGAGCCAGAAGGACTGGGATCAAATTCCTGGTTCTACTGCTTCCTCTCCACATGACCTTGACCTCAGCTTCATCTGAAGAATGGGATAACAGTACCCACCTCACAAAGTTGTGAGGGTTCAGTGAACTCATATATAAAAAGCAACCTGTACATAGTCAACACCGCAGTATGTACATCCTGCAGAAGCATTATCATTACAAAAACAAGGCCCAGGGAGGCTCTGGGATCTGTTACAGGTCACACAGCAAGCAAGGAGCGTGTGGGCAATGGAATCCAGCCCTGTCCAGGCCACTCACCAGCGGCTCCAAGTCCGGCAGACTCGCATGCAAATGCATAGCTCTCGGGGCCCGAGGTGCTGGAAGACTCGAAGCCAGGCGGCTCGGGGCAGGGGGTGGTCGGATCCGGCAGCCAGAGGCAGCGTGTCGGGCTCGGGGCTTCGAGGTGGGGGCCGCACCACGTGCCGCTCCAGCTGTGGGGGCCGGGGCGGGGGGGCGGGGCCCAGGGGCCAGCTGAGGAGGGGTCCCCCACTGCCAGGGCGCACAGCCCGCCGCCCCCCGCGGTTCTCCTTCTCGCCTGAGCTGCCCCGGGCTGGCCGTCGCCCATTCCGGGCCTCCCCAGGAGCCTCATCCTCACTCAGGGATGTGCCTGACGAGTCGGAGTCCGAGTCGGAGTCTGACGAGGACGAGGAGGTGTCAGGCACCCGCTCCAGCAGCTGGCACATCCGCTTGAAACGCTCTAGCTTCTCCCTCTGGGGTGATGGGGACGGCACCGCCGGGCCCTCCGCAGAGGCCAAAGGCGGCTTTGGTTTCTGCGGGGAGAGAGGAAGGCTGTTCTAGGGCCTGACACATACCTCCCCACCCCCTATCCCTGAGGAGTCACCAAGGGATGAACGGCCCGAGGGACAGTCCTGAGTTCCAGCCCTGGCTCTGCTCCTGAGTGACATGAGGCCTCAGTCAAGCCATGGCCCCCTCTGGACTTTTCACTTTCCTTATCTGTCACATGAAGGCGCTGATCCAAAGAATTAAGTCTTATGGGTCTCACTAGCTTATGAGTTTCCAAAAGCAGTGAGGTGTGGAGAACACATACAGGTCTAGTTTTGAGTACTGGCTGGGCTATCCATTCTGTGTGACATTGGGAAGCCCCTTTCTCATCATCTACAACATGGAACGCTGGACCAGACAATTTCAAGTGTCTCTTCAATGATGTGAGAGTAACAATGACTGTCTGGCCCTGGGTGGAGCCTCCCAACCTGACTCATGACATCCTCACAGTGCTGGGATGGAGTGGGCAACTTGGGCCACTCTTTTTAGACATGAGGAAACTTAGGCTCAGAGACTATGGGACTTGCCCAAGGTTACAAACTGATAAATGGCAGAGGCAGAATTTGAACACAATCAGGCAGACCCTGGCATTCAGTGTGTCAGTGCAAAGTGACATCTGAATTCTAGTTTTGCTGTGTAACGTTGGACAAGTCTTTAAACCTCTCTGGGCCTTATTTCCCTAGAATCTAGTACATTTTCAGTTTACAAAGCTCGTTTACTTTAATGTCATTAAACAGCTCGGTGGCATAGATGGGGTAAGGGAGGTAGTATCATCTCCATTTCACAGATGAGGAAACTGAGGCTCAGAGCAGCTGACAAGTTGCCAAGACCAATGAGGGAGTCAGTGGCTGAACAGGGATTTGAACTCAGTTCTTTCCCCTTTAAGGTCTGGAAAGACAAGGCAAATGGGTCAGACGATACCCCAAGGGTTCTTGGGAAATCCGGGGCTCTTGTGGCCTGGCCCCAACCCACTCTCCCCCTCCACTCTTCCCAGAGGCCCAAATGCCCATCATGGCCAAGTGGGGCTAGGGCAGGACAACGTAGGCAGGAAGGGACAGATTTCTGTCTTCAGGGTGGAAGGTGGGGCAAGGAAAGGTGGGAAGGGGAGGGAGGAGGTCCCCAGCACACCTCCCAGTTCTCGGGAGGGAGCCCAGGGTGGCAGGATGAGAAAGCCTGGCTCGGATTCAGAACCCTGGGGGGCAGAAGGCCGGGGCCGCCTGGGTCCGATCCTCGGAGGAGGCAGGCGTCTCCACCCACCTTCTTCAGGTGCCTCTCTCGGCCTCCTTTCACCTACCAAGGCAAGAAGGAGATGGGGGAAAGGGACAGACGCCATTAGCCCCACACTGTCCACAAAACTAAGATCTATGCTCTCCTCTTAAGACTACAAATCCCAGAAGCCCCCATCTCAGGGAGAACTCTGAGCATGCTCACCTTGTAACCAGTAGCTTGGCTCACTGAGCATGCTCTCATCTCCTCTTTCTTCCCCCTCAGGCCCTTTCCAGCCCCTCCTTCCTCCTCTGCAGCAGCTAATTTGAGCATGCTCTCTGCCTCTTCCCTAAAGCACCCAAAGCTTTCCTGTCCAGTGCCATTTGCCTCTCACCTGTACCTCTCCACCATACTGAGCACGCACCATCCTCCCACCAACAACTCCTGAACTACGTCTCCCTACAATCCCTGGGGGAAACCCATGAAGCACTATCTCCCAGGGCCCACTCCCCTCTAAAAGGAACAGGACTACAGCTCCCAGAATCCCTTAGGCTGGACCTAGTGAGCATGCTCCCTGGCTCACCTTTTTCCTTGGGGTAGGGGGCTCATTCCCTGCCTCCCTCTCCTTTCTTTTGGGGGGCCCAGGCACGTCCTCTGGGGGGGGCCCAGCAGGTAGGGAACCCTTGCGCCTGGGTGGGGGTGGTGGAAGTGGCGGCTCCTCCGTCAGCTTCCATCCACTCCCCAGGCTGGCGCCCTCCTCGCCGTTGTCAGCCCTGCGACGGCCTGGTCCCTCACCTGAATCCTGGGGAGATGGAAGCTGGGGGTGAGGTTCTGCACAGATCCCCAACATCCCGCCTACCCAGAGCCTAGCACCCAGACAAGCCCCAGCCCCTACCTTGCTAGTCCGGCCTTCCTGGGTGCAGCGAGGGCACTCCCAGCAGTTGGGGATCTCTGCATTGATGACACCCTCAGCCTTCCCCATCTGCAGGCAGAGGGCAGGGAGTGGATGTCAGGTGCCAGCAAACTCAGAGGCAGCCTAGCCCACCTCCTTGCTCCCCGACAATCTGCCCTACCCCAGCCTCCAGGGTCCCCAGGGCCATCACCTTCAGGCAGCCAGGGTGGACGATCTCATTGCAGATTGTACACTCCATGAGACTCAAACCAAATTTCTCTTCCTCTCCCTCCACTGTGTCCTCCTTCCCAGCCTCCCCACACAAGAGGCATACAGCTGTGTGTGGGAGCACAGGCTGTCGGGGGAGAGAGGGCGTCAGGGACCCCAAAAGCAAGCAGCAGGAGAAATACCCTTCTTTCTGGGGATCCTGGCCAGCTGCTGGATGAGGTTCAGAACCCGTGGGCCAAGTTGGGTCAAATCCTGAATTTGCTCCTTTTTGGCAGTATGACCTTGAGCAACTGATTTAACCTCCTTACATCTCTGTCTCTCCATCTGTAAAATGGGGCTAGGAATTTTTTTCTTGCAAGACTGTCATAAAAATGAGATAATGCAGGAAATGTAGTTGATACATAGCTGTTATTACTGCTGTGATCGTTGCATCTGGATCCAGGGCCTTTGTGACCCTGAAATTGTAGCTGGCTTTGGGAAAGGAAGAAGACTGTAGACAAACGTGACAATAATACCCAGAGAGGGCTGGAGGGAACACAGCAGCAGCTCGGGGTGATTCTGAGTTTGCTCAGTGAGCAGCACAAGGATTGCCCTGGACCCCACAATAAACCCGGTTTTGGCAAGACCCCTGGGAACACTAAAGGCAGCTGGCTGGTCCTAGAAAAAGGAGAGTGGCCTTCAGACAACATGAGTTTGGGAAAATCCGTGGTAATATTGAATCATATCGAGAAAGTTGTGAGGCAGGTTCAAGGAAGCAGCAGGTGGGGAAGAAGGAAGGAAAGTGAGGTAAGGGTTGGGGGAGAAAGGAGGAAAAGGGAGGGGCTGTGGGGTAAAGAGACCAACAAGGAAAGAGTGGCTGCAGGAAAAAAGGGAGGTGGCAGCATGAGGGGGACATAGGATGCAGCTGGCTCCTCATGGCTGCTGGGGAAGGACCACTCTCTGGAGCCCTGGGAAGCTCAAAGGATGAGGAAGCTGGGAGGAAACCCATGTTTCTTGGATACCTACTGTGTGCTGGGCCTTGTAGCAGCTACATTCATATCCATGCTGTTTAACCTTTACAACTCAGCAAAGGAAACATTTCACAGAGAAGGTACCTTGAGGTTCAAAGTGATTTGCTCAAGGTCACACAGCGGGTAAGACTGGCCTCAAATCCAAGACCACTCTAACAGGTGAAAAGGACGCCAAAGAAGGCAAAGACCTATTCACGGGGCCAGCTCTGGGAAGAGGTACAAGAGGGCCTGAGCTTTCTATGGGCCTGTACCTCTGAAAGTTGGGAAAAAGGTGAAGGTACAGCGTGGGATGGATTCTTCTGTACACCCTAACACTGGCCCCAGCTTGAAGCTGAGGACAAAAACAGGCCTGGCGAATATTTGAACAAGCCAGTGAATGAATGAGTGAACAAACAGCAACTTTACATTACACTCTAAGGAGTCACCACCAGCCACCCAGAAAGGCGCTGGGGCTGGCTGGGGAAAGGTGCCCGGAGCCCCAGGCGTGCCCAATACGGCGGGGGCAGAACTCACGGCAGTGCACTGCCGGAGCAGGCACGACTGCTTCATGCGCCCGGGCCCCCCAAACTTCTTCATGTCTCGGCAGAAGTGGCAGTCCCCGCACTCAGTTCGCACACAGGCCCGGCAGCGGCGGCAGCGGGTTCGGCGTCGGCGCGCTCCGGCCCCCGGCCCCCGGCTGCTCGACGACATTGGGGGCGTCAGCAACGCCGAGGGCTGTGGGTGGAGGGTGGCAATGTCAGGGGCCCACTGGGGCCCTGGCCGGGGAGACTCCTGGCAGCTTCCCCCACTCCTAGGCAGCCAGAGCTTGCTTCCTACCCAGGGAGACAAGGACCAAGGTGTCCCTCCTGCAGGGGGTGAGGGGAACCACTCTGTCTAGGCAAGGCCGCTCTCTCCCTGAAGCAGCTCACCCGGGCCCTCTGGGATCCCCGAGAACTGGCTTCCTGAGCTCACTCCTGCTCTGACACTTCATCGTGCCCCCCTGCCTAGGCCAGGGAGGACGAAAGGACACTGAGAGGGACATGGGCCCTCTCCACTGACATCCCCACAGCAAAGCTCCTTGGAAAGCCAGGGGCTCCTTGTCCGTGGAGTTACCTTAGACAGGTCCCAACTCTTCCCGTTACCCAAATGTGCTCCAGCCCATGCGCTCCCCAATCTAAAATGCCCCAGATTTAGCTCCCAAATACCCACAGATTCCTGGGTGGAAGCTCTAGACCTTTCCTACTCCCTCTCTTCTCTCTTTCATAAGCTACTAACACCCAATTTCTCTTCCCCTAAAATCTAGATTTCCTCACCGGATTCAATGGTATCCTTCTTCCCTAACCCAGTCCCTAAAGAGTCACTGTTGCCCAACTTCCCAGTGCTCGGAAACCCTCCCTGAGATGCTGCTTCAGAGCCCCTCCTCAGCCAAAAATCTCAACTCCTCTGCTCCCCACAGAGCTCCGTCTGCTCTAAGACAGCCTCCTCATGGGTCTCTCAGGTTAACCTGGGCAATCTCCCAGATTCCCTGGGATTCTCGAATCCAGCCTGACATCTCCACAGAACTCAAGATGGGCTCAGTCCTACATGTGCACCATCCCCCCCAGCTTCCCAAGCTGCTTTCCACCCCTAATTGTCTAGAATCCCTTGGGTTCCCCTTCCCAGGGAAACCAGATCCTCCAAGATCCCATACAGACTCAGCAGGCCTGGAGGGTCTCTTTATGGCCAGAGTCTTACCCCAGCTTCCCCCTTTCCAGGGACTTCCAGACCCATCCATGGGGGGAAGGGGCCCTCCAGCGCTCCAGGGGAGGGGCCTTGGAGGGCGGCGACTGCAGGCGGGGATGGGGGTCTGCAAGGGGAAGCAGGGTCTAGGAAGGCAGGCCAGTTCCCCAAGGTTGAGAGGTAACAGGAAGGAGGATTAGAGATGAGGAGTTTGGAGCAAAGAGAGGGTGAGCTTGGGGGCGGGTAAGGTAGAGAGAGGCCGGGCTGAGGATGAATGGGACTGGGAGCTGCCCAGGTCTGGGGGTGAGGAGGAGCCGCATGAACCCACCTCACACGTGTCCCGGGAGCCATCTCTCCCTTCTCGGCAGCTCCCGGCGGGTCGGCGGCCATCGGCGGCGGGGGGGCCGGGCGGCACGGGGCGCGAAACGCTCAGAACGCCGGGGTCCACGGCCCCCCGAGGGCGCTCGGCCCCTCCCTCCGGCGGAGGCCGGGACGGCGGCGAGTGGAGATGGGGGGCGCCGGGGGCGAGGCCCTCCCACGGGCTGCGGCGCGGCCCTTCCAGGGGGAGGTCCTGCTCTGGGGGGCTTAGTCCCTCAGCCCCCCCAGGCCAACGGGGGCTCCTCGGGCGCAGGGTGCACAGCTTCTGCCCGGGCCCCACTCAGTCCGGGGGTCCGAGTCCCAGCTCCCCTCCCCCCACCCCGCCCCGCCTCTCCCCGGCGCCCCTGGCCCTTTAACTGGCCCCTTCCCGGCCCCCACGGCCCAGGGGTCCTGGGCCAGGCCTGGGCCCCCGCACCGTTTCCGGGGTTCAAGCCCCGCCCACCGCCGGTTCCCGGGGAGGGGGGGGTCCCTGTAACCTGCCCCCCTCCCCTGGGCCCGCCCCTGGCCTGCGGCCCCCTGCCCGACTGCTACGGGGCGAGCAGAGGGGGGTGAAGGAAGCTGCTCGGCCCCGCCCCCCCAGCCTGCGCGCGCCCCCGCCCTCTCCCCCTCCCCCCAGCGCGCGACCCTCCGGAGATAGGGATTTAAATAAAATTTGAATAAATCCCCTTCCTCAAGCAGGAGGCTGGAAGGAAAGGATGGAAGGGGGCAGGAAAAGGGGGAGGGGGCAATTGGGGTGTCTCAGCCCCCCTGGTCCCCCGGCCCCGCGCTGCTTCGGCCCGGGGCCCTGGCCGCCTCTCTCATCCCTCCTGAGCTCCTTCCTCCTTCCTCCTCTCTTCCCCCTCCCCTCTCTCCTCCTTCCCTCCTCCTCCTCCTCTTTACTCCCTCCTTCTCCCAGAAGAACCCCGCCCCCTGCCCCCTCCGTCCCCCACCACCTCCACTTTCCAGGACTAACACGCGCAGGGCACGACGGAACTCGTGGTCCTGCGGACGCTGGTGCCACCGTGGGAACAATGGGATGTTGGGGCCAGCGGGGACTACAAACAAGATGGTGGAGGACGTGCCAAACCGGGAGCCGAGGGTGCCGGGAGTTATAGTCCGGTTGCCCCGAGGCTCCCCGTTGCAGAGCATAAAGGCAGCGGGAACGATGACTACAAACAACATGGCCTTCTTCCCCGGCCCGACCTCCTTCCCAGGCACTCACACGCCCTCCTGTCCACAACCCTCCGCGTCTGTGGTACCTGACGGGAGTCGCAGTCCATCTGCTGCCTTCCCGTTGCCATTTCTACTCGTCAGGAACAATGGAAAGGTGAAAAGGAACGAGGACTACAAGCAAGATGGCGGAAGAGGGGCGGACACCTGACTAGTAGTCGATCTTATGAGGTGCGATGGGAATAGTAGTTTCTTGGCCTTCTAGCGTTCCTTAAGAATGGCAGATCCAGGAGGATAAGGAGACTACCATAAAGATGGCAGGCTACCTAGCCTCTCCCCATCGCCTCATTCTACCACCTTGGCCATCTCGCCCGCCTGTAATACCGAAATCCCCATCCCGTTGGCGCAGAGCCTGACGGGAGTTGCAGTCTTCCCTGCTCCCCTCTATTATCTTCGGTCGAGACAATGGAAGGGGAAAGGGGCGGGGGCTACCAGCGAAGGTGGCGGCCGATGGAAAGGGGAGGCGGCGACCTGGGATTTGTAGTCCATGCGCTAAGACTACTCCCTACGGAAACGGGGGAAAGGACTACAATAAGATGGCGGCCTATCACTCGCCCTCTGCGCCAGTGCCTGCTGGGGGACGTAGTCCCTTCCTTAGCTCTACAGAGAAAGGACGTGGGCTGTTGAAATATGCATCACGGCCGACACGCTAAATTGAGAGCGGACGGAAACAGAGGGTCTCTTTCCTTCTATCCCCGCCACCCGCTTCTGAACGACCTGCCGGGAAATGTAGTCTCATGCCTTCACTCGCTAGTAGCTGGGGAGAATTTATGTCACCAGTGGGGATCAATGCGGGTGAGGGAGAAAGACGTCCGGGCGATCCAGGAATATATAATATCCGCCTCCCCGTGTGGCGAGGACTTCATCTTTCGGGGGAAGGCTCTTAAAGGAAAGAAACAGAAATCAGTGTTGTCGGGACAAGGGGGGCGTGGTTCTTGCCGAAAGTACCGTTACGCTGTTGTCCCTTGGAAAGCTTCGGCGCCTCACACCCGATGCTTGTTCCCCCAAACCTCAGAGAGTCGGTAGCTTCCAAGTTGTGAGAGCTCCAGGGGAAAGGCTCTGGAGTCATACAAAATCCCCGCCCCTTCTTGGGAAGTCACCAAACCTCGGTTTTTCTCATCTGAAAAATGGGGATAACGATACCTACCTCGAAGCAGAGCTAGGAGTGTTAAGATAATGTTCACGAAAATGCCCAGCTCAGGGCCTGACACGGGGCACGTGTTGGTAGTTCCTTTTTCGAGGTCCCTTCCAGCCCACTTGTTCTGGGATCCCAGGAATCCATCATGCCGGAAGGAGTTAGCTCCTGTGAGAAGAAAACTGTGGCAGGCAGTCTACCCCATCTTGAGCCGCACCCCCTAATCCCCCACCGCTCATCTGGGTCCTCCTGTGTCCAGTACCGAGTACTGCTCCCAGGGGGCGCCCATTCTCCATTTGACTGAGGTCTTACAAACTGACCAGATTCCTCAACCTGAAGTTGTAGGCGCTGCAAATCGCCCAGCCAGTCTTGGAGGCACCTGCCCTCACCCAGACACCTCAGCTGACAAAGCAAATGGAACTGCTTCCTACCTCTGTGCCTTCTTACCTGCCTTCTTGATATTCCTCCTCTGCCTGGAAAACAACTCACTTTTGATCCCTGTGCTTCCCCCTCTCTTCTGTGTTTCAGAGAAGAGGGTTAGAGGGCCCTGCGGAAGACTTGGTGGGTGTGGTTTTTCTGTCAGGAAAGTTAACACAGGCCAGTGTGAGTGAAATCCTAAATTTTCAGGGACTGGCCTCACGCTGAACTGAGACTCCTTCTAGCTCACACTTTATCAGTTAGGAAGTCCTTGGCTCCCAGAATATTATGTCCTCTGCGTCCTCACTGCTCTAGTTTGGGTTTGCATGATTGCCTCAGGACTTTCTCTGGAGGTGGTCCCTCTGCCTGTTAGGCCCTTCCCCTCCACCCTTCCCACTGCTGCACCCAGTTAACTGTTCATCCTTCTGGTCTCTGTCCCAGTGAAACCTTCATGTGTGGAATTCCCAGATGAGGTTCATTTGACTCTTCCCCTAGATTATAAGCTTTATGAAGAGCCCATCTCATATGTGCTTTCAGCATCTCATTTTATCCTCATAAGAATCCTATGAGGTAGAATCCCATTTTATAGATGAGGAAACTGGGAATGGATGTGTGATAGATAGAGCTAGGATTCAAACCCAAGACTCCAGAGCCCATCTTCAGAGCAACTGCAGCATCCGCCAAGTGATCAAATGCAGCCCCTTTGTGTGTTAAGTTTGGCAGAGCAACCACAAATTTCTCCTTTCACTTGAAATCCAGCAGCACTGAGTCTGCATTCCTTGAACAAGAATCGGCTGGAGGGGCTTCCCTGGTGGCGCAGTGGTTAAGAATCCACCTGCCAATGTAGGGCACACGGGTTCGAGTCCTGGTCCAGGAAGATCCCACATGCCGCGGAGCAACTAAGCCCATGAGCCACAACTACTGAGCCTGCAGTCTAGAGCCCGCGAGCCACAACTACTGAAGCCTGCGTACCTAGAGCCCGTGCTCTGCAACAAAAGAAGCCACCGCTTCAATGAAATGAAGAGTAGCTCCAGCTCGCCGCAAGTAGAGATAAGCCCGCACACAGCAACGAAGACCCAGTGCAGCCAAAAATAAATAAATAAATAAATGTATTTTAAAAATAAAGAATCAGCTGGAGCTGAACAGTTGGCTGCCCATTTTGGATAAGACATGTACTCACAAGATCAACACAGTCCCCATCCAGCTTGCTTCAGTCCTAACGTAAGCACTATTGGCCCCACTTCCTTAACTGAGACACGAACATAAGCGTACTGAAGGTCAAGACCATTTTTTACACTGTGTAGAGCACCTCAGTGCCAGGCCCTGGGCCTACACCCCCAGCTGGCTGGGTAGGGAGATGGCTGAGTGAGACTGCATACAGAGATACAGGAAAACTTTTACTTTTCACTTTGTAATTTACTCTGCAGTTTGACATTTTTACCATGAGCAGATATTATTTATATATACTTAAAACATGAGTTGAAAATACTCTAATCCAGCCATGTTGACATTAAAATATAATGACTTCAGACCTTCTCAGACATAAACAAACTCAAGGTATTAGCACCCAAGAGCCCCTTTTCATTTGTACAAAAATAAGGTTTGTCTTCTTTTTTTTTTTTAATTAATTTATTTATTTATCTATTTTTGACTGTGTTGGGTCTTCGTTGCTGCGTGCGGGCTTTCTCTAGTTGCGGCAAGTGGGAGCTACTCTTCATTTCATTGAAGCGGTGGCTTCTCTTGTTGTGGAGCACTGGCTGCAGGCTTCTGGGCTTCAGTAGTTGTGGCACGCGGGCTCAGTAGTTGTGGCTCACGGGCTCTAGAGCGCAGGCTCAGTAGTTGTGGCGTACGGGCTTAGTTGCTCCGCGGCACGTAGGGTCTTCCTGGACCAGGGATCGAACCCGTGTCCCCTGCATTGTCAGACAGATTCTTAACCACTGCGCCACCAGGGAAGTCCCAGCATCTACTTTTAAAATATGTGATTAATAGATGAGTCCATCTTTCATGTTTTTCAAAATCATTTTTTCTTAACCTTAGAGAAATATTATATGAAAAAAATGTCATTTGTGCTGCACACCAGAATCTAACACGATATTGTAAACCAACTATACTTCACTTTAAACTTTTTAATAAAAAATTTTAAAATGTTTAAAAATAAATGTCATTTGTAGTGAGGAAACATTTCTCTGAAGTTCCATCATCCTTTCAGTTCCGTTTCCATTTCCTTTTTTTCTGTTAAATTCAAATAAAGTTAAATACAATGTTTTTGTTTTGAAATAGGACATATTGTGTGAATTGTTATAAATTTTTTCTTTATTTACTTATGAAATATCTAGAGTGATGTTCTCCAAATGTTAATGCAGTAATGACTATTTCTGGATGGTGAACTAGGGTAGTTTGTTGGTTTCTTCTTTGTTCTTTTCTGGTTTGCTTCAATTTTTATAATGAACAGGTATCATTTTAACAAAAATGATAAAGTCATTAGTCTTTTAAATGTATATATTTTAAATTAATTTATTTATTTTTGGCTGCGTTGGGTCTTCGTTGCTGTGCACGGGCTTCTTATTGTGGTGGCTTCTTTTGTTGCGGAGCACAGTCTCTAGGTGTGTGGGCTCAGTAGTTGTGGCACATGGGCTTAGTTGCTCTGTGGCATGTGGGATCTTCCCAGACCAGGGCTCGAACCTGTGTCCCCTGCACTGGCAGGCGGATGCTTAACCACTGCACCACCAGGGAAGCCCTAAATATATACTTTAAAGAATGTAAGTGGCAGACTTGACATTTCTCCAAAAAAGATATACAAATGGCCAGCAGCACATGGCAAGATGTTCAACATCATTAGTCATTTGGGAAATGCAGATCAAAACCACAATGAGATACCACTTCACACCCCTTAGGATGGCTATTATTTAAAAACAAACAGGGACTTCCCTGGCGGTCCAGTGGTTAAGACTGGGGCACAGTTCGATCCCTGGTCAGGGAACTAAGATCCCTCATGCCACGCGGCATAGCCGAAAAAAATAATAATAAAAATAAAAACAAACAGAAAATAAGTGTTGACAAAGATGGGGAGAAATTAGAATCCTGTGCATTGCTGGTGGAAATGTAAAATAGTCCAGCCACTGTGGATGACAGTATGGTGGGCCCTCAAAAAATTAAACATTAATTAATTAAACATTAATGTTTAATTAATAATAATTAATAAAAATTAATTAATTAAACATTAATGTTTAATTAATTAATCAAACGTAGAATTACTAGGGACTTCCCCGGTGGTCTAGTGGTTAAGACTCTGGGTTCCCAATACAGGGGACATGGGTTTGATCCCTGGTCGGGGAACTAAGATCCCACATGCCAAAAAAAATGGCACAGCCAAAAAAAAAAAAAAAAAAATTAGAATTACTATATGGTCTAGCAATTCCAATTCTGGGAATTGAAAGCAGAGACTTAAACAGATATTTGTACACCCAGGTTCATAGCAGCATATTCACGATAGCTAAAAGGTAGAAGCAAGCTTAAGTGTCCATTGATGAATGATTGGATAAATAAAATGTGGCATATATGAATATCACAAGGGGATATCATTCAACCTTAATAAGGAATAAATTCTAATACATGCTACAACATGGATGAATCTTGAAAACAGTATGCTAAGTGAAGCAAACCAGACACTAAAGGACAAATACTGTATGATTCCACTGATATGAGGTCCCTAGAATAGCCAAATTCATAGAGACAGAAAGTGGAATGATGTTTACGAGGGCCCAGGGGAGGGGGAATGGGGACTTAGTGCTTAATCGGTACAGAGTTTCAATTTGGGAAGTTGAAAAAGTTCTGGAGATTGATAGTGGTGATGATTGTATAACATTGTGAATGTACTTAATGCCACTTAACTGCACTTAAAAATTGTTCAAATGGTAAATTTTGTGTTATGTATATTTACCACAACAAACCACTATACTGTAAGGGGCGGGGAGAAGAATGTAACGGCAACAGGTTTTCTAGTTTAGAATGGATATAGAAGATACGGGTTTTATTTATGCAATGAACTCAAAATATTACCTAGAAATTTTTAAAATTTATATTCCAGTAACTTGCCACTTTCTTTTTTTAAGTTTTTTAAAGCAAAGTTGAAGGAGAAGGGAGCCCTTTTGCATTAACGCCTGCATCTGAGGACTGAAACCGGCTAGTATTTCAATGTCTCAGTCAGTAATTTCTCTCTTTTTTAAAATTAAATTTATTTGCTTATTTTGTCTGCGTTGGGTCTTTGTTGCTGCGCACGGGCTTTCTCTAGTTGTGGCGAGCGGGGTCTACTCATCGTTGCGATGCGCAGGCTTCTCATCGTGGTGGTTTCTCTTCTTGCAGAGCACGGGCTGTAGGCACTCGGGCTTCAGTAATGGCTCACGGGCTCTAGAGCGCAGGCTCAGTAGTTGTGGCTCCCCCGCTTAGTTGCTTGGGGGCATGTGTCATCTTCCCCGACCAGGGCTCTGGCGTGTCTCCTGCATTACCAGGCGGATTCTTAACCACTGCTCCACCAGGGAAGACCTCCACTTTCTTATAAAGATAGAATATATAGATATAATTGTGGTTTAAAAACAAACAACTGGTATGGAATGATTATGAGCAACACTGTGAAATTTAAAAAGCAAGATGCAGAACAGTGTGTGTGGTTTGCTACTGTTTGTTTTAAAAAGGCAAACGCCAAACATACATATTTCATGACATATACATAAAATGTCCTGAAAGTATTCAGAAGAAGCAAGTATCCATGGTTCCCTCCAGGGAGGGGAACTGGGAGGCTGGGGAAGAGAGGTGGGAGGAAAGCCTTTCACTGAACAGATGCCTTTTTGGCCCTTTTGAATATTGAACCAGAAAAATGACTGCACTACCTTGGCAAAAAATTGCACACAATTATTAAAAAATGATGTTAAAAGCTTTCTGAAAAATTCTGATATGCACATCTGCTTGGTTGAGGACCACTACCACTAAATGGAATAAATGGGTATTAAGCATCTCTGGTGTGCCATGCCCCATGCTAGGCAGCTATGATGCAAAATTCCTGACCTAATCCAGAATGAGGAGGGAGCCTCAGGCCTTTGTTCATTTAGAGATGAGGGTTTGAGATTTAGTCTCCTCATAATCTAGGATCTGTAAGTCTGTGGCCTCCTGCACAATACTGCATTCTTCCAAAGCTCCGTGGAGAGACCTGAATCCTCGTGTAATACTTCCACCAGCTGCTACTAGGCCTCCTGCCTTCATTCCCTTTCTGAAATGGGCCCAGCTTCACCACCCCTCTAGGCGCAGGCCAAGCCCTAAATTCCAGCCAGTCCTACACAGATATTAGGAAACCCTGAGGGCTTAGATTTCTGCTGCCCAAAGCTCTCTCTTCCACTAGATTGACCTGAATTCCACTTGCTTTGGTTAAGCAAGGGTCAGGGGTCAGCTGCCTCCCATGCTTGATTCTATCCTTCCTCCCTCCTTCCCTTCCCCTCCTTCCTTCTTCCCTTCCTTCCTCCCTCCCTCCCTTCCTTCCTTTTCTTTCTTTTTCATATTTATGGTTCTCTTTCCCCATCTGAAATGTTTTTTTCCCTCTTGTTATTGTCTTTTCTAACCATTAAAATACAGTCAATCTGCAACAACTTTAGAATTTGTATATTCTTTTAGCTTTCCTTTTTAAAATATTTATTTATTTATTTAGGCTGAACCAGGTTTTAGTTGCGGCACGCGGACTCCTTAGGTGCGGCATGCATGCGGGATCTAGTTCCCCCACCAGGGATCGAACCCAGGTCCCCTGCGTTGGGAGAATGGAGTCTTACCCACTGGACCACCAAGGAAGTCCCTCAACTATCAATGTATGATTTTTTAGCTTCAATTTGCTCTTTTAACTATTATGGAAAATTTCAAACACATATAAAAGTAGAAAAGTATAATGAACCCTCGCATCCTTCTAAACATAACACACTTCCAACATTTGTTACATGTGACAAATCTAGTTTCACCTATACCTCCATTCCTCCCATCTTCCCCTCCCCCATTATATTATTTTAAAGCAAATCCCAGACATCATAACATTTCATTTTTTAAAATTAATTAATTAATTAATTTATTTATTTTTGGCCGTTTGGGTCTTCGTTGCTGCGTGCCGGCTTTCTCTAGTTGTGACGAGCGGGAGCTACTCTTTGTTGCGGTGCGCAGGCTTCTCATTGCGGTGGCTTCTCTTGTTGTGGAGCACAAGCTCTAGGCGCGTGGGCTTCAGTAGTTATGGCACGTGGGCTCAGTAGTTGTGGCTCGTGGGCTCTAGAGCACAGGCTCAGTAGTTGTGGCATTCGGGCTTAGTTGCTCCGCGGTATGTGGGATCTTCCTGGACCAGGGCTCGAACCCGTGTCCCGTGCTTTGGCAGGCAGATTCTTTTTTTTTTTTTAACACCTTTATTGGCGTATAATCGCTTTACAATGGTGTGTTAGTTTCTGCTTTATAACACAGTGAATCAGCTATACATAAACATATATCCCCATATCTCTTCCCTCTTGCAACTCCTTCCCTACCATCCTCTCTATCCCACCCCTCTAGGTGGACACAAAGCACCGAGCTGATCTCCCTGTGCTATATGGCTGCTTCCCACTAGCTATTTTACATTTGGTAGTTTATGTATGTCCATGCCACTCTCTCACTTTGTCCCAGCTTACCCTTCCCCCTCCCCGTGTCCTCAAGTCCATTCTCTACGTCTGCATCTTTATTCCTGTCCTGTCCCTAGGTTCTACAGAACCATTTTTCTTTTTTTTTTTTTTTAGATTCCATACGTATGTGTTAGCATACAGTATTTGTTTTTGGCAGGCGGATTCTTAACCACTGTGCAACCAAAGAAGTCCATAACATTTCATTTGTAATATTCTTTAGGCTTTATCTAAGATATAAGGAATTTTTAAAAAACATAACCACAGGTATTTGTCACATCTAAATAAATAATGGTAATTCCTTAGTATCATCCGATACATAGTCCATGTTCAAATTTCCTGGCTTATCTCATAAATGTCTCTACAGTTGGTTTATTGAAATCAGAACCCAACCCAGGTCCACACATCACATTTGGTTGTTGAAGTAGGCAGCTTCTGACATGGCTCCAAATGATCCCTGCCTCCTAGTATTCCCCTCCCCTTGGTGTAGTCTGGACCTAGTGACTTGCTTCTATAATGAACAGAATCAGTAAAAGTGATGGGATGTCATTTTCAAGATAGGCTATGAAAGACTGTCACTTCCATCTTCTGAGCCCTCTCTCTGGATCTTCTCGGCTTCGTTAATAAAGCAAGACGCCACGTTGTGAACTGCCCCATGGAGAGATCCACATGGTCAGGAACTGGGAATTCCCTGCTGGGGCCTGGGTTCCATCCCTGGCACGGGAGCTAAGATCCCACAAGCCACGGGGCCAAAAAAAAAAAAAAAACCACGGCAAGGAACTGAGGGCAGCCTCCAGCTAACAGCCAGGGGAGGGAAGGATGAGGCCCTGAGACCAACAATCCTCAGGGAACTGAATTCTGCCAAAGCCACGTGAGTGAACTTGGAAGCAGATTCTCCTGCCCCTTGAGATGACCGTAGCCCTGACCTTGATTGCAGCCTGTGAGAGCCTCTCAGCCCAGACCCCTGACCCACAGATACTGAAATCATAAATGTTGTTATTTTAAACTGCTAGTTTTGGGGATAAGTTGTTACACAGCAATGATAACGAATCCTGCTGTTATGGCTCCAGAATCTCTTAATCCACAACGGTCCCCTGACCTCTTGTGTATCTCTCTCACCAGGGTTGGTTCTGTATAGAAGACAGAGGTGTGTGTGTTATTCAGTGTCCCTCAAAGCAGGACCCAGAGTCCCCTTGGAGATGGGGTGTGGTGGCCCCCATACTAAAAATGCAAATGCCCAGGCTCCTTGGGATCAATTGAATGTCTGGGTGGGGACCAGGAATCTGTATTTGTAAGAGTATCCCAGGGGATTCTTTTTTCCACTGAAGTCTAGAAACACATAGACTCAGTTGGGAGACCTGGCCTTACCTCTAGCTGTGGGGCAGTGTGTGACCTCACCTCTCTGAACCACAGTTTTCTCATCTGTAAGGTATGATTCTCATAGCATTTACTTTGTAGGATGTTGTGCCTAGCTGCTCCCTTTCTCACTCTCTTTTTTGTTTTTTAAATATTTATTTATTTATTTATTTTGGCTGCCCCAGGTCTTTTTTTTTTTTAATACATAAACTTCTTTAAAAATTTTTAAATTTTATTTATTTACTTTTGGCCGTGTTGGGTCTTCATTGCTGCATGCGGGCTTTCTCTAGTTGCGGCGAGCAGGGCTTACTCTTTGTTGCAGTGTGCGGGTTTCTCATTGTAGCAGTTTCTCTTGTTGCGGAGTATGAGCTCGGACTTCAGTAGTTGTGGCACACGGGCTCAGTAGTTGTGGCTCAGGGACTCTAGAGCGCAGGCTCAGTAGTTGTGGCACAGAGGCTTAGTTGCTCCGCGGCATGTGGGATCTGCCCGGACCAGGGCTCAAACCCGTGTCCTCTGCGTTGGCAGGCGGATTATTAACAACTGCTCCACCAAGGAAGCCCTGCGCTGGTCTTAGTTGCAGTCCGCGGGATCTTCGTTGTGGCCTGTGGGATTTTTTTTTTTCTTAGTTGTGTCATTGGAACTCTTAGTTGCAGCATGCATGCAGGATCTAGTTCCCCAACCAGGGATCAAACCCGGGCCCCCTGCACTGAGAGCGTGGAGTCTTACCCACTGGACCACCAGGGAAGTCCCTCCCTCTCTCTTGATTCATGGATTCTCTCTCTCTTTTGCGAGAGAGAAAGGGAATGAGTAGGCTGTAGGTGGAGTGAGGGGGAATTGGGCCTAGGGATGGACCCACATGTACCCTCACACACATTCAGTGTTACTGGGAAGCACGTACACCTCAAGTTCTTGCATGGGAGCACCAACTTGGTTTTTCAGTTTGCCAAACAGAAGTTTCTTCTGCATGACAATTTTCATATATCTAAGACAACAAACTATGTTTATGGGACAGTCAGCTCAACTGCATATGAAATGTTGAAGATTTAAGAAATTCTAAGGAGTCTGAAATGTTAAACGCACTTTTATCTCACTCTGTGCTGTGAACTGTCTGGATTCTTTCTGCAAATTGTTACTGAGTCTATGTAATTCAATTGCTCTTCATTTTTGTGCCATATATTTCACAGGGCCCCTGTGTTAGTTTATCTGTTGCTTCCTAAATTTAGTGGCTTAAAACAATAACAGTCATTTATGATCTCTCATGGTTTCTGTGTATCAGGAATTCAGTCAGGCATCAGTAGGGATGGCTTGTCTCTGCTCTACCGTGTTTGGGGGTGTCAACTATAAGACTTGAAAGCTGGGGCCGGGGTTGGGGGGACTTGGAATCATCTGAAGGCTCATTCACTCATATGTGTGACTATGGATGAGGGCTGAGCTCGGGGCTCACAGCCAGAACACCTACCACACGGCCTCTCATGTCGCCTGGGCTTCCTCACAGCATGGCACCTAGGTTCCAAGGGCAAGTGTCCAGAGCGACACTTCTTATGCCCTAGCCTCAGAAGTCACACAAGATCACTTCTGTCACATTCTAGTTGTTACTAGCAAGTCACTAGAACCAGCCTGTATTCAAGGGAAGGGGAATCAGCCTGCTCCCTTTGAAGGGAGGCACGTCAAAAAATGTGGGCACATATTTTAAAATCATCATGATACTAATGAAAATATCAGTGAAAGCATGACATATTCGTGGTCTGTATTGTGAGAGAGTGCACGTGAGTAATCAAGAGCAATATTTGGGTACACTTACGGTAAAAAAAAAAACAAAACTAGAGCTGTACTTATATTTATCAACATTTTACTTTTCACTTAATGTATGTTTTGTTTTGTGACTTTCTTTAGAAGAAAGAAAGATATTTTTGTTTAGTAAGTTTAGAGATCTCTTTCACATTTGCCTTTAACCTATATTTATTTTTTATTGAAATATAGTTGATTTACAATATTGTGTTAGTTTCAGTTGCACAGCAAAGTGATTCCGTTATACATATTTTTTTTCAGATTCTTTTCCATTATAGTTATTATAAGATATTGAATATAGTTCCCTGTGCTATATAGTTATAATTTATTTTTTTTAATGGTGTTAGAAAGGGATCTGCCTTGGGTCAGTTTCCTGAGAAACAGAGCCCAAGATGGGGATTCTTTTTTTTTTTTTAACTCAATAAATTTGATGTGTAACATTGTATAAGTTTAATGTATACTTACTTTGACACGTTTGTATATTGTAATATGATTGTCAATGTAGTGATATCTATCACATTATATAATTATAGTAAAATATTATTGTCTATATTCATTATGCTGTGTATTAGATCTCTGTGACTTATTTACTACTCATTACAAGTTTGTACCTTTAAACACTGTCACTCTTATCCCCTCCGCCCCATCCTCTGGTAAAGACCATTTTATTCTCTGGTTTTTTACAGGTTTAACTTTCTTAAATTACACATATAAGAGACATCATACAGCACTTGTCTTTCTCTGTCTGACTTATCTCACTTAGCATAATGTGCTCAAGGTTCGTCCATATCCTCCTTTCTCACAACTGAATAATATTTCATTCTGTATATGTGCTACATCTATTGATGGGCTCTTGGGTTGTTTCCATATCTTGGCTGTTGTGAATAATGTTGTGATAAACATGGAAACGCATATATCTTGTTGAAATCCTATATTTATTTCCTTTGGGTACACACCCAGAAGTGGAATTGCTGGATGGTAAGGTAGATCTACTTTTAATTTTTTGAGGAACCTCTTTATTGTTTTCCATAGTAGTTGGACTTATTTACACTCCCACGAACAATGTATAAGGGTTTACTTTTCACCACATTCTTGCCAGAACCTGTTGTCTCTTGTCTTCTTCATGATAGACTTTCTAACAGGTGCGAGATGGTAGCTCATTGTGGTTTTGATTTGCATTTCCCTGATGGTTAGTGATGTTAAGCATCTTTTCATGTGCCTGTTGGCCATTTTGATGTCCTGATGTCCTCTTTGGAATAATGTCTGTTCAGTTCTTCTGCCCATTTTTTAATTGGAATTTTTGGGTTTTTTTCCTTTTTTGTTACCTTTTTTTCTTTATTTTCGTGGCTGTTTGTTTGGTTCTTGTCTTTTAGTTTGTTTGTTATTAAGCTGACAGCTCTTTACATATTTTGGATATTAACCCCTTATTGAGGGACTTCCCTGGTGGTTTAGTGGGTAAGACTCTGCACTCCCAATGCAGGGGGCCCAGGTTTGATCCCTGGTTGGGATACTAGATCCCGCATGCATGCCACAACTAAGAAGTCCACATGCCACAACTAAAGATCCCATGTGCCACAACTAAGACCTTGTGCAGCCAAAAATAACCCACCAACACTTACTGATATACGGTTTGCAAAATTTTTCTCCCATTCTATAGGTTGCCTTTTAATTTTGTTAATTGTTTTTGTTTTTTTTTGCTGTGTAGAAGCTTTTGAGTTTAATATAGCCCAAGATGGAAATTCTTGACCAAATGACTGGGGAAGTATTCTCAGGAGAATGGGGTCATCAGAATAGGGCAGTGACAAAAAGCTGAACAAGAATGTGGTCTCACCTGGTGACTAGCTTTGGATAGAGAAAGTTCTGGAGCCCAAATTGCATCACCAAGTTAGTTTCACCTGGAGGCAAGGGATCTACCTTTTTATCAATCTGGTGCTAGTCTGTCATTGGCCAAGTTTTTCCAGGAGGAGAGGTGCTGGGCAATTCTCTGGAGGTGGGGCAGGTGGGGGATGGGTGTACAGTTGGTAAAGGGACCTGGCTGGGGCACAAACAGTGTGCACTACAGTTCACCTTTGCACTGTTCAAATCTACTTGCTTCTCCCATTAAGTTCTCTCCATCCAGGTGCAGCTTCCCCAGGATTCTGACTGATCATAATTTCTGGGTAAACGTAGAAAAGGAGGATTAGCTCCTGAGACTTAACTGATATTTATCACCTCTTTCCTCTGCCATCCACTCATTCTAGCCCTCCCCTTCCCTTCTGCTTCTGGCTTCAGCTAGTATTTCTGCTGGTCTCGACAGTTTGTCTGGTGGGTTGACCCTGGCCCTCACCCCTGAAGGGTCTGAGTCCCTAGTTAGCATGCCCTATGAGCCCATGGTGATGGTACTTGCCCACTTACAAATAAAACTCAGCATGGGGATGTGGAGATGTCTCAATGGATCACCTGAATGCTAAGCGTATTCCTGTCACCCCCATTACACAGAGGTGGTCCTACTTCCTGGTGATGACCATGGTCTATTACCCCTGCCCATATGGCATGTTCTTTCTTTGCCTGCTGGTCTATTGGCAGAAGGAGACCAAAGTGACCAGGGGTTGGGTGTAGCTCAAAATTTAATGGGACTCTTGCCATGTCCCCTGGTAGAAATGTCCATCCCCAATCTGGAAATTAGGATCTCTAGACCCACAGGGCCTAAAGTTAGGGGGCTGCAAGCACAAATTCCCCAAGGAGGTCACTGGGAGCAATACTAAGCGGGGCCACGCTTGCTTCTACTCCTTAATTCCCAGGCTCATGTACCTATGTTCTGGGTCACAGCACCATAAAATAGCCATTGTTTTAAGGTGTACACCTTATTCCGAAGGATGGTACTGTATCCTCTCCACACTGGCCTCTCAGCTGGGCCTTCCAGGAGCGGTTCCATCATCCTAAGAGGCCATCAGCTTCTGGGTAGTGCATCAAATGGCAGCGTGTCCACCACTGTGCTTCCATTGTTGTCATGTGGGTGCCCCCATCCCAGGGAGAAGGATGCAGCTGTGAGTCATTTGCAGCCAACACTCACACCAGCTTGAGATGCGTACGCTGCCAGTAAAGGGGATTTGGGTGGAACACCAGCTGCGTTCACTACATGATCTAATTTAAACTTTTCCATGTAGTTTTCCGATGGTTCCAATATCTTTTATTATTTTTATTATTATTATTATTATTATTGGCTGTGCCACATAACTTGCCGGATCTTAGTTCCCCGACCAGGGATGGAACCTGGGCACAGCAGTGAAAGCACCGAGTCCTAACCACTGGACCACCAGGGAATTCCCTCTTTTATCTTAATAGTTTATCCTTATCCTCCCTCATATGAAGTTTCCCTTGTATCACATCCTTAATTCCTATGTATACATGGGTCTGCTCCTGGTCTTTCTATTCTTTTCCACTGACCTACTTGCCCAGTTCTGCATCTCTGGCACGAAATGGTTAGCATAGTTTTAGGGTCGTTTTTGCTATTTGGTAGGGTCTACTCATCTGATTAGAATCTGTTCATATGTCACTTCTTTGGGAAGCTTGGGTTACACAGTGGGAATTCAGTATGTAACTGTGAATGGAAGGCAGCCGTGCTGGCTCTTTTTCACTTTCATTACATGCTGTGCCGAAGGGCTTGAGGGATCTCAGTTCCCTGACCAGGGACAGGGATTGAACCAGGCCACAGTAATGAAAGCCCAGAATCCCAACCACTAGGCCACCAGGGGACTCCCACTTTCTCCCAATTTTAAAGCCAACACCTCAATCTCCCATCTGTGCTCTTCCTCTTCCTCTGGGCCTCCTCATCAAGCCCGGGGATGCTCAGGAAGCAGAGGCAAAGCTTGGGTGGATCCCAGAAGGTGCCAAGGACCAAGATGAGACTAGGTTAAGACATAGACACAAAGCACTGCTGGCTCTGTGCCTCCCATTTGGTCACCATGGTGTCCAACCATGTGTCCTCTGAATGCAGACAGATGGTGGTACAGATACTGGACTATGGGATAACAGGAACCAGCCCAGACATTGGGGCCGGTCTCCTCAGGTCTTAGTTGTGGTACACGGGCTCTAGAGCGTGAGTGCTCAGTAGTTGCAGCGCACGGGCTTAGTTGCCCCGGCATGTGGGATCTTAGTTCCCTGGCCAGGGATCAAACCTGAGTCCCCTGCATTGGAAGGCGGATTCTTAACCACTGGACCACCAGGGAAGTCCCCGTTCTGTGTGATCTTGACAAGAACCTCATCTGTAAAAGTGGGAATAATAACCATAAAACTTACTTCCCAGGGTCATTACAAGGATTAAATGAGATAATGTCTATGTATAAAGTGACTAATAAAGGCTAAAAAATATGATTCTTTTCTTTTCCCTGAATTTCATCTGCAAAATGGGGATGACAGTACCTCGTCAGTTTCCTGAAGGGAACCCAGGGGGACAAAGGCTGTAGAAAGGGTTCATAGACTGGGCTCTGGAGCCTGTGTTCAAACTCTAGCCATGCCTCCTACTAGCTGTGTGACCCTGAACTAATCACTTAACCTTGTTGTGCCTTAATTTCCTCATCTGTGAAATGGGGAAACAGTACTACTATCCATTCCATGGGGTTTTGTAAAGGAAGGAATTATTATACAGAAAGAGCTTACAACATCACCAGGCCCTTAGTCAGTGCTCAAGAAATGTTAGTGATGACGATGAAGACAACTGAGCTGCAAGGTTGTACCTTCCAGGAGGGCAGGATGCCCCTCGGTCCTGTTCACTCCCATCCCAGTCTCTGGAACAGTACCGCAAAGGCTCATGGAATCAATGAATGGAGTAGGCTGTGCTGCTCGTCCTGATGGTCCCTGCATTGGGACCATGTGCCCTCACTGCCCAGTTGGCCCGCCACCCCATCAAGACAAGGCACTGACATGGCATTCCCAGAGATCAGGTGCAGATCAGACTCCTTGGCCTGGCTTTGCAGAGCCCCCAGCTGGAACCAGTATGCTCCTGCCTTCCTTCACCCATCACTCACGGAGGTGTCTTCCTTGTGGGTGGCCTGGTGCTGAGGCTGTGGAGATGACCCCGCCTCCTGTCATGTACATAGAGAAATGAGGAGACTGAGAATGACAATGCAGGGTGGTCAGTAAGTGGACAGGGGGTGGAGCTTGGGGGCAGTGGGAGCTCTGAAGGGGCAGAGGAGACAGCAAAAGCTTGCCAGAGGAGGTGAAACCCAAGTTGAAGGTTAAAATATGAGAAGGATTGTGTCAGGTGAAGGAGGAGTACTTTCTACACAGGGGGAATGACAGGAGGGGCTGGTGCTGAGCAGGCGTGAGAAGCAGGATACGCGGCTGGCATAGAAAGTGGGAAAAAGCAAGAAGTGAGGTGCAAGGCTGCACAGGGACTGGGGGATTAACGGCCTTGAAGGCCAGGCTACAGAGCTGGGACTATATCCTGAGAGCACTGGAGAGTCAAGGAAAGGTTCCGGGGGTGGCAAGGCGGGACAAGGCAACCCTTGCTCTTCCCCATTGTTTCATGTCTCAACAACAACCAATCTCTTTGCTCTGTCTACTAGCCATGCTTGTTTCTGAAACCTGCCAAGCATGTTCCCAACCTCAGGGCCTTTGCACTTGCTTCTCTCTTTGCCTGGAGATGTAGGGGGTGAAGATTTGCAGTTAGGGGTGGGAATGGGGTTGGGCCTAATATTGGGGTCTGGGTGAGGATCTGGCTTGGAGTTCATGTTCGTGTGTTCTGAATGGGCCTCACTATGGGACCTGCTGGATGACATTGGGGTCATGCTTGAGTGTCCTGGCAGATGGAAGGGACAGATCTCTTGGGAGCATTAGTGTGGCTGGTGGGGACTGGGCTCTAAGCATGGGATGGTGGGACATTGAGGCTTTTGTCATTGGTTGGAGGCATTATGTACCATTGGGGCAACCCTTGAGGGGACTGGGAGGGGCCTCATAGCAGGGGTCAAGGCACTTGAGTCAGTGAGAGCCTGGGAGGTGGGAATGATTTTTCCAGTTTCCAGATGAGGAAACAAACTGAAGCTCAGTGAGTTTAAGTAACTTGCCCAAGCTAGTGATGGACAAAGGGAGGATTTGCACCCAAGTCTGCTGACTCTTAATTTGCTAGGATTTCCCAGGCATCAGCTTCTGGTGAGACCAAAACGGAGAGGGAGACACGTGGGCTGGGAGGTGGGGCAGGACAGGGTGGCAGAGCTAATGACATCTGCCAAGACAAATGCCTTGGACAAATGGAGCTGGGCCTGGGATGGGGGCCAATTCCTCCAGCTGTGAAGGGCACCTGGGTGCCCTGGATGTCCAGAGAGAGAGAAAGTGAAGTCCCCAAGAGGAATAGGAGGTGGGCGGTGGTTGGATGAGGGTGAGCCTGCCCTCTGGGGTGAAATTCGGCCCCACGTACACTGCCCACCTGTGCATAGCACCAGATCGGGTGTCTGCCTCCCTCTTCCCCTCCTCCCTCCTCCACTACCTGGCCTGGCCCATGCCTCACTGCACCCACTCAATGGGCCTAGTCTAATCCCTTGACATCACCGCCTGCCCAGCACAGGCCCTGCCTGGCGGCCTTGGCAGCCCCCAGGCTCAGAGACACAATTTAGGATCCCCCACCTCAGAACCCATCTTTCCCTCAACCTCTTCCCTCCTTCAGCTCACAGTTCCGATTGGGGATACCCCAGATCCAATCCCAAGCTGGGGGGCAGGTGTCTAGAATCTGTCCTGGTCTTGCTGTGTGACTCCAGGTAAGTAGCTGCCCCTCTCTGGGCCTCAGGCTCCTTATCTAAGTCTCCTCTACCCCCAGCTAATCACGTCAACCTGTTTTGGCTTCCTCTCAGCACCTTGTAGCTTTAGGAAATTTTGTTTGTTTATGAGTTCACATGTTCGTTGTCAGGGGACCACTGGACTGTGTGCCCCTTATTATTCACCCAGGTGCCAGCACATAGCAGGGGCTCCATCGATAACTGCTGACTGAATGTATACGTGGGTGAATGAATGAACAGATGTAGCTCCTGCCTTAGCAGGAAGCATATGGACCTTCTCCCTCCACACCAGCCCCAATGGGGGAGAAAGGTAGAGCAGTATTTCAGCCCTGAAACTGGGTGGAAGCAGGGTGGGCGTCTGACCCACCATCTTCTGACTCGGCGGGTAGACAGAGGCTGAGAAGTGAATCTCCTTTATGGAGAGACTGGGAAAGCTCTGGAGAAGGACCAGAACCCCGGACCTGTCTCTCTGCCCTCCCTCTCTGCCACAAGGCTTCCCCGGGCGGGGGTGGGGTGGGGGAGGGGAGGGCCTCAGGTATATGTCTGTGTGTCCCTGTGTGCTTTACCTGGGAAGAGGGCAGCCACTGACCCAAGATCTCCCAGGATAGCAGAGGCTGAGACACGGCTAAATCTCAGGACTCCTGACCTCCAGCTGCACACGTGTGTGTGTGTGCATACGCGTGGCCATGGTGTGTGTACACGCCATATGTATATGTGTCTGCTCCAAGCATGTGCCTCTGGTGGGGTGTCTGGGTACGGTTGTGTGTTCATAGGCGTCTGTGTGGACGCGTGCGCAGTCCTGTGTCTGGCTCTCCCTGGCAGGGTATGTGGTCTAACACGGGTGTAGGCATGTCCACTAGAGTGTCAGCTCCAGAGGGAAGAGATTTGTGTCTGGCTTGCTCCCTGCTCTATCCCAGCACCTGGAACAGGGACAAGCACACAGTTGCGGTCAATACATCCTTGACTGAAAAAGCGTATGAAAGTGTGTGCACATGTCTGGTGTGTGCCCACTTGCCAACCCGTGTGTAGACGTGCACATGCTCCTGTGTCTAAAGGTGCACCTGGGTGTGGGTGATGTTGCTGACATGTCAACCTCCTGTCCCTTTTCCAAACTCCTCAGCAGCCAGGGCCCAATGCCTGGGTCCCCGTGGGGCGGAGCAGGGGCCTCCTCCTCACAGGAAACTGGATCCCTGGACGTGCAAGGCAGCAGGGAGCAGGGCAGCCCCTTTGTCCCCCGATAATCCCCTCCCCGCCTGGCCCCCTTTCTCCCAGCAACCAGGGTTTAAGGTCGAGTTTGGGGGCTGTAGGGGACGAGGGTGTCACCTCAGTGTCCCCTTCCCTACATATTCCCTGTGCCCGGGGCTTCTGACTCCTTCCCTCCCTCGTGGGCGGCCCTAGGGCTCAGCCCCAGGTATAAAGCCACCTGAAGGGCGGGAGGAAATATGCCCCAGAACCAGCCGGAGACTGCAGAGATGAAGGAGCCAAGGAGAGAGCATGAGCTATCATGTGCCGTGTGAGTGAGGAGGGCGCCAAGGTCCCGAGGCCAGGACGGGAGCGGTACCGCCCGGCCCTCTGGCCCGTCTGACTCAGGTGCCTGGCTAGTTTACATCTGTTGCGAACCTCCAAATCCTTAAACACAGAGGACTTCATTCGTCATTCATTCATTCAAGAAATATTTACCAAGTGCTTGTTAGGCGCTAGGTAGTATTCTAAGCATTTGGGGACACAACAGTAAAGAAACAGGCAAAAAGTTTGTTGAATGAATGAATGAATGGGCCTTCACCTTCAGGCCTTCCCTTAAGTTCTGGATTTCTGGGAATTCAGGAATGTAGACAGGGAAGCCAAGGAGGCCACCCTGGTTTGTCTCTCGTCTCCATCATAGCTGGTGACCTTAGGGAATTGCCCTCCTCTCTGATCCTCACACTGTTGGTGGGGACAACTGGGCCCGACCCTTGAGAAGCCAATTTGGCAGGATTTACTCAAATTTAAAATAAATACACCCTCCAATCCAGATATTTCCACTTTCAGCAGTTCCCCAAGAGGCTAGGATAAGGATGTTCACGGCAGCATCCATTCATTCAAAAAATATTTATGGGGGCTTCCTTGGTGGCACAGTGGTTAAGAATCTGCCTGCGAATGCAGGGGACACGGGTTCGAGCCCTGGTCTGGGAAGATCCCACATGCCGCGGAGCAACTGAGCCCGTGCGCCACAACTACTGAGCCTGCGCTCTACAGCCCGTGAGCCACAACTACTGAGTCCGCGTGCCACAACTACTGAAGCCCACACGCCTAGAGCCGGTGCTTCCCAACAAGAGAAGCCACCGCAATGAGAAACCTGCACACTGCAAAGAAGAGTAGCCCCCCACTCGCCGCAACTAGAGAAAAAGCCCACGCATAGCAATGAAGATCCAACACAGCCAAAGATAAATAAATAAAATGAATAAATTTATTTAAAAAATATATATATATATTTATCAAGCTCTGCACTAGGTGCTGGGGAACCAGCAGTGAATGAAGCAGGTGAGGTTTCTTCTTTCCTAGAGCCAACATTCCAGGGGGAGAGACAGCAACAAGCAAGTAGACAAATAAATCAATGAGGGGTCTGTAAACAGCAGAAGTCCCTGAAGACTACACATCAGGGAGACAGAGGGGCTTTTGACTTGAGGCCTGAAGGATGAGAAGGAGCAGCCTTGGGTAGGGTTGTGGGGTGCTCACGGCAGGACCCAGCAAGGCAAAGCGTTCACGGGGCGCTGCAGAAAAGAGGGGTCAGGCCTGTAGCCCACACGGAGGACTCTGGCTTTCACTGTGTTAGGTGGGAGCCACGGGAAGGTTTGGGCAGAGGAGGGATCTAGCTGGAGTTGGAGAGTTGCGGGGTGGCGGAGGGAGGCAAGGGTGGAGACAGAGGCACTAGCAGAGAGAGAGGTAGCTCGCTTCTAGATACTTCTTTTCATCTTTTAAAATTTTTTATTGAAAATAACGAATACGTACAGGGAAATGTGCACAAGTCCTAAGTATACAGCTCAACGAATTTTCACAAAGTCAAGGTATCCTTGTCATAAGTGCTCAGATCAAGAAACACAGACAGACTGAGGGAGTTCCCTGGTGGCCTAGTGGTTAGGATTTCAGGCTTTCACTCCGTAGCCCAGGTTCGATCCCTGGTTGGGAAACTGAGATCCCGCAGGCTGCACAGTCTGGCTGGAAAAAACAACAACAACAGAACTCTTGGCCACCTTTTAAGGACAGAGCCAACAGGATTTACTGTGGGTTGAACATAAGAGAAGGAGAGAATGAGGCGTCTAAAAGGACCCCATGGTTTTGACCTGAGCACCTGGGAGAATGGACGTGCTCTTCCCTGAGTGGGGAAGGCTGGGAGAGGAAGGGGAAGAGGGCATCTTGAGCTGAGCATTGGATTTTTTTTTTTTTGAGCATTGGATATTTTGACTTTGAGAAGCTTATTAATATCCAAGGGAAAATGTCAAGCGGGAAGTTGAACACATGAGTCTGGAGTTCAGGGGGATATTCTGGGCTGGAAATAATGGGCTTAAAGGATGGTTCTGCCCTGACTTGGATACACAAGATCATTGTAGGCCACAAGGGCTGTACCCACTTGAGGAGCTGTTATGATGAATGAATGAATTGGCAGGCGAGGTGCTGACCTCTGATTTCTCCTGCCAGCCGCCCTCTGCCTGCTGACCCTGCTGCTGCCACCCCTCAGTCTGGGAGCCCCTATCTCCCCAGCTGAGCCCATCAGTCAAGCCTACAGCCTGGCACTCTACATGCAGAAGAATACTTCAACACTGCTGCAGACTTATGTGAGTGATACAGCACGAGCAGGGAATGAGGGGAGAAGGGCGCCACCCTCCCGGCCCAGCTCTGGGTAGGGGAAGCAGAGCAAGGCCAGAGGAAGGCTCCTCCACGGGTCCAAGGGTATAGGGACTCTGCCTTCTAGAGACATACTCCCAGGAACGTTGTCACTGATGGCTGGCTGACCTTGGGCAAGCCATTCCTTCTCTCCCAGTCTTAGCTTCCTCATCCGCCAAATGGGCTGGTGATCCTGCCTTGGCTGACCTCTCAGGACTGTTAGAAGATTCAAAGGAAGCACATAGAGGGAAAGGCTTTAGGGGAATCATGATTCTTTCCACAACTACCTCATGCCCCGTGCTTTCTTTTTTTCCTTTTTTTTGATATATTTATTTATTTATTTTTGGCTGCGTTGGGTCTTCGTTGCTGTTCACGGGCTTTCTCTAGTTGTGGCAATTGGGGGCTGCTCTCTGTTGCGGTGCGCGGGCTTCTCATTGCGGTGGCTTCTCTTGTTGCAGAGCACAGGCTCTAGAGCTCAGGTTCAGTAGCTGTGGCTCACGGGCTTAGTTGCTCCACAGCATGTGAGATCTTCCTGGACCAGGGCTCGAGACCGTGTCCCCTGCATTGGCAGGTGGATTCTTAACCACTACATCACCAGGGAAGCCTGCCCCGTGCTTGCTTGAGCCTAAGCCATGCTGGGAAGTCTAGCCTTATTATCTTTTTTAAAAATTTATTTATTTATTTATTTTTGGCTGCGTTGGGTCTTCGTTGCCGCACGCGGGCTTTCTCTAGTTGCAGCGAGCAGGGGCTACTCTTCGTTGCAGTGCGTAGGCTTCTCATTGAGGTGGCTCCTCTTGCTGCGGAGCATGGGCTCTAGACGCATGGGCTTCAGTAGTTGTGGCACGCGGGCTCAGTAGTTGTGGCACATGGGCTTAGTTGCTCCACGGCATGTGGGATCTTCCCGGACCAGGGCTTGAAACCACGTTCCCAGCACTGGCAGGCGGATTCTCAACCACTGCACCACTGGGGAAGTCCTTAGCCTCACTGTCTTACTGACTCCTCAAATAGTTCTGAGAGGTGGATTTACAACCCATTTTACAGATAAGGAATGCTGAGTTTTAGAGAGGGGGAAAAATTTGCCTGAGGTCACAAAATCTCAGGTCTAGAAGTTCAAACTGGCAGCCTCCTGATTGGGTCTGACCCACAGATGTTTTGTTTAGGCCATGCAATGCTTGTTCAGATTCTGTGTATGAGTACCTGTCAAAAACAGGCACAGGGATCCTATTGGCCTCCTGCCACCCCCACCCCCCTCTTAGTCCTGCCCTCTTCCCCAAGTGACATGATCTGCCTGGCCCCTGGAGGCCCTGGGGTTTGTAAATCTTCTGCTGTGTTATATTCTAGGTCCATGTGAAGTCACTTAATCTAGTTTCTAGTCTCATATCCACCAAACCCTGGGTAGCTTTGGGCAACCTGAGCCTCAGTTTCCCCACTTGTAAGATGGGGATGTAGGACCAGATGATCTATCAATTAGGGGATTTATCAGTGTGCATTAAAATTCTGTGGACCTAGGTTTGTGGAGGCGAGAACTTTAATGGAGAAGTCACTCAGCTAAATTTAATAATATTAATAATTATTTATTAATGATTATAATAAAATGAACAAACATAAACCACTAAATGCTGTGAATAAAAAGGAAATAGGGCTGTAACTATTATACATTGTCAATAATATATTTATATTGAAAATATTGCAATAAGTAACATAGTCCTAGTGTTCATGATTCTAATATAAATATATAGTTCGTGAACAATATTAATGCCCTTATTGTATGCCAGATGCTGTGCTAAGTGCTTTATACGTTGCGTTGGCCAACTAGTTCGTTCAGTTGTTTTTTGTTTGTTTGTTTGTTTGTTTTTGCGGTACGCGGGCCTCTCACTGTTGTGGCCTCTCCCGTTGCGGAGCACAGGCTCCGGACGCGCAGGCTCAGCGGCCATGGCTCACGGGCCCAGCCGCTCCGCGGCATGTGGGATCTTCCCAGACCAGGGCACGAACTCGTGTTCCCTGCATCCGCAGGCGGACTCTCAACCACTGCACCACCAGGGAAGCCCCATAGTTTGTTCAGTTTTGAGTAAAAATAAAAGACACATCTTTTGGGCCACAACAGTGAGAGGCCCGTGTACTGCAAAAAAAAGAAAAAAGAAAAGACACATCTTTCATTTTCACCAAGAACTTTATTGAACAATGTATTCATTAACCGAACTAACTTTCTGGCCAGCCCAATATATTACTTATCTTCACCATAATAGTGCCACATGGGAATTACTGAAGCTGTGATTCAAAGTTGCACAACCTGTATGTGAAGGAGGCCAAACTGGAACCTAATAGAGCCCGGGCTCTGTGCTAGAACATTTCACCAACTCCCTGAGAGGCCGGGAATGTCAACTCCCGCTGGGAAGATGCCAGTCTCATGGAAGGCAGATGTGAAGTCAGGGGAGACCCAGGGCAGCCTTTTGGCCTCCTCACTCCCGTCTCTGTCCCTCATGCAGCTCCAGTGCCAAGGCAGCCCCTTTAGTGATCCTGGCTTCTCAGCGCCAGAGCTCCAGCTCAGCAGCCTGCCTCCTGCCGCCGTCTCCTTCAAGACCTGGCATGCGCTGAATGATAGGGAGCGTCTGAGCTGTGCCCAGGGGGCCTTCCTGGCCTTGACCCAGCACCTCCAGCTCGTGGGGGATGACCAGAGTGACCTGAACCCTGGCAGTCCCATCCTTCTGGCTCAGCTAGGGGCTGCAACACTCAGGGCCCAAGGCCTGCTGGGCAACATGGCTGCCATCATGACTGCCCTGGGCCTGCCTATCCCCCCAGAAGAGGACACTCTCGGGCTTGTCCCCTTCGGGGCCTCGGCCTTCGAGAGGAAATGTCGAGGTTATGTAGTAACCTGGGAATATGGCCACTGGACTGACCGAGCTGTGAGGGACTTGGCTCTGCTCAAGGCCAAATACCCTGGGTAGAGGAGGTGGAACTTCCCGTCAGAGGCTGCAATGCTTCCCCTTTCACAACGGACTCTTTTCTGCCTTGCTTCTTGGCTAGAAAGGAGACACATCTTGTCTAGGAGACAGGGCTTGTGTACCATGTATTTGGGAAAATTTCCTGGTAACCAGGCCTCAAGTCGCCACTGCCTGGGCCTTCCTGCCTAGGTCCTATGGCCTCCCTTCCAGATCTGGGTGGGACTCTATGGATATCATTTTATGGATTACCAGTCCAGTGGTGCCGTTTGCTCGCCTCCTGGGTGGAAAAAAGTATCTCTTTGAAGTGGCTTCACTTCCCACTCTACGGGGCAGTACAGTTGGTCTCCTTCCTGGGCTCTCCCTGAGACCTTCTCCCTCCTGTAATTTCGGGGAGGTCCAGGGGCTGCCTTCTTGTCTCTGTCTACCTCACTTCCTGTATGAAGATATGGACTTTCTGAGCAACTAGGCCTCCCTTCTTGCTGGAGCTCATTTCCTCCCCTAGTCTACCTCTCCGACTATGGCCACTGTTCCAACTTCCCATCTTAAGGGGCTTCACTTCTTATTCAATGGACGTCCGATTCTTGAAAAACTAAGGATTTGTGTCACATCTGTTTCCTGCTCAGGACACATCCACTTCCTGTTCTGGGCTGAGAGATGGCATCCCTGGCCTGGGGCTCTCATGAATCTCCTATTTATACTGTGGCTTTTGCGGATGTCTGGGGGAACCAGTTTGTAACCCAAGGACCTCATTCTCCTTAAAGGTGTCTCCCCATTTTCAACAACTATATATACTGGTAACTTTAGTGTTCTTTTTATTTTTAAACATTTTATTTACAAAAAATTAATTTATTCTCGTAAATAAAACTCTTTTTAAGGGGTGATTTTTTTTTCTCTCCAGTAGACCTAACTTGGGGGGAAGGGAAGGTACAGGGATAGGGCAGAGGGACGGGAAGAAGGGAAAGGACATCAAAGGCAGAGGAGGCAGGGCCGCAAAGGGTGGGATGTGGGAGGGGGAGAGCAGCAGGTGGAGTGACCCTGGGGGAAGGTGGCTGAAATTTGTCTGGAGGAGCCCACCCACTACAGGGTCAGCAGACATGTCCCTGGCCAGGAAAGGACAGAGAGAAGGACAGAGGGAAACAGAGTGCCAGGTGTCCCCTTGAGATGAGGCGCAGATGTACACATGCTCACATGGGGCCAAGAGGAGGCAAGAGATGGGGAGAAGGGGAGACAGAGATCCTCAGCGAGGCAGGCCCAAGCGATGGAGAAGAAGAGGGGGAAAGCAAGGGTGATAGACATGGGAAGTCATAGACGGAGACAAGGAGGCCCCAGGGAGAAAAAGAGATCGAGAGTGTACAAAGCAAATAGAGAGATGGAGACGGTCGGAGAACACAGAGACGCTGCTGGAGATGGAGAGGGATGGAGAGGGGGAGACGGCCCAGGAGGGGACCGCGAGCTGCGGCGCGTGCCCCGCTCTTAGGCCGGGCCCCCGGGCGCCAGCTGGCCTAGGTCGGCCTCGGTGCGGCTCACCCACTCGCGGTAGAGGCCGCACACGCGGAGCCCCAGCACCTTGGCCGGGAAGACGCCCGCGGTGACAGTGGCCGCGGCAATGGCGGCGGGCTCCGGTCGGGGCCCACGGGTCTCGGCGCCCAGCGCGGCCAGCACGGCCTCCACGGCGGCGCCCAGGGCCCGCGCCTGGCGCGCCGCGTCCTCCAGGCGCCGCAGCAGGCGCAGCGCGCGCGGGTTCAGCTCGGCCTGGCGGCGGCGCACGACGTCCAGCAGCGGTGGCAGCGCGGCTAGCGCCGCCTCGTCCAGCCGCAGGCGCTCGGGCACTGGCAGGCCCGCGTGGCCCGGGGCCGGGGCGCTCAGATCGGCCACCGGCAGCCGCGGGGGCGAGAAGCCAGGCAGCCCGAAGGGGTCTCCCTGGTGCTGCACCTGCGGAGACGCGGCAGTCAGGGCGGCTCCTCCGCCCGGGACTCAGCCCTCCACCCCTCTCCTGGGTCCTCAGTGTCCCCATCTCGTAAATGACACACTCCTGCCAACAGAGAGGCTGTGTTTGAGCTAATACAAAACAACAAAAACCACCGTGCGCTTCACCACGGCTTTGTTTCCTCATCTCCTCAATGGAGATAATAACCATATCAACTTCATAAGGTAGTTATGAGCCTGTTAAAATGCTTAAGGCAGGTCCTGACTCATTGGAAGGGCACAAAAAATGTTAGCTCTTTTATTAATGCTATCTGACAGACCCAGCTTCAAATCCTGTCTCCACCACTTACTAGCTGTGCCATTCAGTGCAAAACCGTTTCCTTCTCTGAGCCTCAGCGGTCTCCTCTGTAAGATGGGGGAACAGTTCCCTGTCCTGCCTTCCTACCACGGACCTCTTGAGAATCACGGAAGATAGTGCAGGGACCGAGTTTGTTTCACTCCCTCCCCCCATTCTTCCCCACTTCTGCACCTGCTTGACACACAGCCAGGGGCTCAATGAATAACTGTCATGTGAATTGAATGAACAAATGAAAAGATAAAGGTGATTTGTAATTTGTAAAGATGCTATAACAATACCATTTATCCTTTCTTAACATTTTGCTTCTGGTTCAGGCACTGTGCTGCTTTAAACACACTATTTCTAATCTTCCCAATAATAGGTGTGATGATAATGATCATGGTCTTGTAAATGAGGATATTGGGACTGACTTATCCTAGGTCATCCATCTAGGAAGGGGCAGAAGCTGGAATTTGAACCAAAGTTGGTAGGACTACAAAGCTAGCTTTATTATCTTACTATTGCTGTCATAATTATTAAATTATTATGTTTAATGTTATTAGTACTGCCCATGGTCACAACAAGTTGGCAGGGCTACAGTCTATCTGATTCAAAACTATACCCTCCCTCCACTACATCAGAGTATTTTGGGGAACTATCTAGTTTCCTTTGTCAGTGTCCTCTGGCCAACCAAAGATTTTGGCAGATCCTTCTCCTCTGTAAAAGTGTCCTCTTGGGATGGCATTTTTACCCCTAGATTGAAACCCCTTCTTAGTTTCTCTGCATAACACAGGTAGAAGAGTTCACAGCTCATCTTATTCAACTGCCTCCTTTTTTATTTTTTTTGGTCCTGCCGGGATCTTAGTTCCCCGACCAGGGATTGAACGCAGGCTCTGGCAGTGAAAGCGCCCAAATCCTAATCACTGGACCTCCAGGGAATTCCCTTAACTGCCTCCTTTTACAACTGGGGAGTCCCAAGCTCATGGAGGTGAAATGACAAGATCACACAGAGCCTAAGAACATAGGTTTCATGACTCCCAGACCAGAGTTCTCTTCACTCTCTCAGGTTGCTTCTGTCTTAAAGTACCAAGGAGGGAGCCTCCATGCTGAGGCTAACGGAGGGGCATTTGGGGCACAGACAGTCCTCCTCCAATTTGCTGTGTGGCCAGGGGCCAGTTACTAACCCCTCTTGGGAGCCCCAATTTCTGCAGCTGTGAAGTGAGATTGAGAAAATGGGTGGTCAAGGACCCCTTGATCTGTATGTACTTCCCCATTCCCCAGGCCCCTGGTACCCACACCCCGAACCCCACTCACATATTCCTGGAGCAGCTGCTCAGCATATTTGGTGAGGAGGCGGGCAAGGCTGTGTGTCTGTTGGATCTTGGACTCCAAGTGGGGAAGGGGTGAGATTGAGGAGTCAGCCTGGGGGTCCTCTGGTGGGAAAAGGGGGGGAGGAATGAGGGCACCCCAACCCCTTGCTTCTTGACCACTTCTTCCAGGCTGGCTCTTCCTGAACCCGGAAGCTCCACTCTGAATTCTCCACCTTTTAAGCCAGGCAGGTTCTGTCCCATTCCAACTGAGGGAAAATAGGGCACCAGACATTTGCCAAACGGTTGTTCTCCTGAAATGTGTTCCCTGTCCCCAAATCATGGTTGAAATCCTATTAAAGCCAAATTCAAATACTGCCTCCTCAGTGCAGCCTCCAGATTCACCCCTCCTTTAAATTAACTTCTTCCTTCTACTTAAGGCCATTTGTTCATACTTCCAAGGCGGTTCTTTTAATATCTCTCTTATCTGTGAGAATCTGCCTCAGCATGGGAGCCCTTTGAGGGCAGGGCTCACGTATCTCTGTACCTCAGTGATTGTTGGTGGAATTCAGCATCATCGAAGCACAGAACTTAAAATTGAAACAAGCCTTTAAGCCCATTTTACAGATTGGGATACTGAAGTGCCATTTCTTCCCTGATGGTCCTTCTATGCAAAACCGTGGGCTGGGCAACGTACAGTTTCAATGAATCAGCAACCGGCCTTAACCAGCACAAGTTAGAGGGTGGTGTCCCGGGAAGAAGAGTACATTTCCCGAGACGCCTAGCGCGCGTGCCCAGGGCATGCTGGGGACTGTAGTCCTAGCCCGGCAACTCCCGACCCGCCCCTCGCTAGAGTTTGCCCCGCGGGTCCCTATCCTTAGCAGCCTCGACTTTCGTCTCCTGTTGTCACTTACCAGCCCCTGTGGCCCAAAGACTTCCGCCCCTAACTTTACCCCTCCTTCTGGCTCCCAGCTCTGCTTCTTTCCCGGTACTCAGATAGGGTCCCGGCGTCCTGCCCCAGCCACGACCCCAATTCTCCCCCAGGGTGTACTCGAACCGGTAATCTACCTCCTGAGCCCAAGTCCCTGAAGTCACAGCCCCAGGCCTCCTCTAAACTCTGGCGCTTGCCCCTTCCCACAGCTGACGCACAACTCACCCGCTCGTTACCTGACACCGGGGCCCTGCTCTCCCCCGCTCAGGCCGCTCCCTTCCCGGACCTAGGGGTGGCGGGGCCCCAGACCCCAGCTTCCAGCCCTTCTGACCCCTGCTCCCCTCGGCGCTCGGGATCCGGCCCTTCAGCCCCTTACCCAGACTTCCCTCCCTCCGGCTCATGCTGGCCCCAGGCTGATCCCGGTTGCCTCCACGCCCCCCTACCGAGGAGGGGAGAAGGGGGAAAAGGGTGGGGGCGTGGCCCGGCCGTAGCCAATCAGGGCTCAGACCCCAACAATCTACACCCCCTTCCACCCCACCTCCGCCGCCCCAGGCAGGATTCCTTGGCCCTGAGCTCAGCTCCCTGCATGCACGGCCTAGTCGGGAAGGGGGCGGCAGGTTGTCTGCAGAGTGGACTCGGGACCTGCAGGCTTGGGTTGCCGGGGCCTGGGAGACAGCCCTGAGTCAGATGGGAGGAGAAGGCTCAGGCTCCGACTTGGGGGAAGGCTTGGCGCCCGGGCTGCTTTTCGGAGAAAGCTGGGGAGGGGTGGGAGGTGGAGAGGGAGCAGCTGGCAGGACAGGAATGTGCTGCCCTTCCTCTTGACTGGGGGAGGGGAGAGCGGGGTGCGTGAGAGGCCAAGGTGGGGGCCCTCAGGCTTAGGCCACACCTGCCTGGACATACACCTCCCGGCCTATCTCAGATGTCTCCTGCCCTTGCTTTCACAGTCACACCTACTAGGGGGCCACCTCACCTCACCTTACCAGACCCAGTAAGAGAATTCTTCTGACACACCCGCATCTACTGAAGGGTTTTCACACAGGAACAAACTTAAGAGACAGGTACAGGGAGTCATACCCACACGTCAAACCACTAACCTGATGCAGACAAATGCTGAACGGTCTGTACACACTTACTTATCCCCACAAATGGTTCCCAGGCACCCACACTCTCCTGAGCTCTGGGACCCAGAGATGATCCATTCTTGGTCTCTAGCCCCCTGAGGAGCTCACAGTCTGATGGGGAAACGATAGACAACAGCTTGTTATGGGGTTTGTGAATGAAGAAACTGGGAAGGAGACCTGTGTGTCTGTGAGTACATTGCCATGTGCAGACAACTGTCAGAATAAAGGAAGAAAGAGATGAACTGGCAGAGGGCACAGCAGGTGGGGCCATCACACACTTTTTTTTTTTGGAGGGGGGCTGCATTGGGTCTTCGTTGCTGTGCGCGGGCTTTCTCTAGTTGCGGTGAGCAGGGGCTACTCTTCGTTGCGGTACGCGGGCTTCTCATTGCGGTGGCGTCTCTTGCTGCGGAGCACAGGCTCTAGGCGCACGGGCTTCAGTAGTTGCAGCACGTGGGCTCTAGAATGCAGGCTCAATAGTTGTGGCGCATGGTATTAGTTGCTCCGCTGCATGTGGGAGCTTCCCAGACCAGGGCTCGAACCCGTGTCCCCTGCATTGGCAGGCAGATTCTTAACCACTCCGCCACCAGGGAAGTCACCATCACACATTTTTTTAACAGAAACTGTTGTTGGGTATTTACTATGTGCAAGGCACTGTTCTAAGTTATACAGGTATTAACTCACTCCCATGTTATAGCTGAGGAATTAGAAATAAGTGACTTGTCTAAGGTCACTGGACAAGAAGAGCTGGGATTTTACCCCAGCAGTTTGGATCCAGAAATGCTGTCATAACCACCTTTCTATACCTTAACCCCTTTGAACATAGTAACACCAAAACACACAGACACAATAGCCACACCCTTGAAACACATGCACACGTAACAACAGAAATTTAGAAGGTGGCATCTGCTGACAAACACAGCCTCAAACAAAATCAACCAAGACACACTCATTTTAAGTAAACTTTCCATTGAAGTAAAATATACACAGGGAAAAGTACACACATCATAAGGGTACAGCCTGACGAATTTTCCAAGAGTAAATATGCCCTGGGAACCAGCACCAGATTAAGAAACAGAACATGACCAGTTCCCAGAGCCCCCTCTTAGCCCCTCCCAGTACCAAGGCTGACCACTATTCTGATTTCTCACAACATTAATCGGTTTCGTCTGTTTTTTTAAATTTAAAAATTTTTTTTTAATTTTTGGCTGCGTTTGGTCTTCATTGCTGCGCCACGGGCTTTCTTTAGTTGCGATGAGCGGGGGGCTACTCTTTGTTGCGGTGTGCAGGCTTCTCATTGCGGTGGCTTCTCCGTTTCGAAGCACCGGCTCCAGGGGCACAGGCTTGAGTAGTTGTGGCTCTTGGGCTCTATAGCGCAGGCTCAGCAGTTGTGGCACACAGGCTCAGTTGCTCCACAGCATGTGGGACCTTCCCCGACCAGGGCTCGAACCCGTGTCCCCTGAATTGACAGGCGGATTCTTAACCACTGCGCCACCAGGGAAGCCCGGTTTTGCCTGCTTTGAACTTTATATAAATGGAATCATACAGTGTGTAGTGCTGTATCTGACTTCTTTCATGAGACTTGTCCCAGTTGTTGGGGGTAGCAGGACATCACTCTCCTTGCTGTGTCCTCCATGGTTTGAACAGACTACAATCATTTTGCACTCCCCTGTTGATGGGTTGTTTCCAGTCTGAGGCTATTATGAATAGAGCTATGAACATTCCAGTACAGGCCCCTTGGTTCTGATACCCACGCATTTCTGTTGGGTGTTAACGACCTAGGAGTGGAACTGCTGGATCATAGAGTTTCACTCGAAAACCCACCAGCTTTCCGAAGTGTCTCTACCAATTTACACTCCCCCAGAAATATGAGGGATCCAGTTGCTCTACTTCTTCGCCTCCACTTGGTAAGGTCCGTCATTCTCACTTTAGCCATTCTGGTGGGTGGAGCGTCAGTCATATTTGCAGTGTCTGGCACGTAACTGGCACTCAGTCAGTAGACTGTTGAATGAATGGGTAGTTGAACACTGTAGAACCAGAGAGCCTGGCGAGGGGGACACACACCCACGCACGCGCACACGCGCACAACACACCCCGTTCCAGGGACGATCCCACGCGCAGCGGTAGCACACAGGACACACAACCTCTCGCGCCCCCTGGCGCCCACGTGGTCTGAACGCAAGGCCGCAGCCCCACCGCGCGCGTCCAGTCGCCCAGCGGCCCCCAACCTGCCTCTCGGCGGCGGGCAGGGGGCGCTGCTCGTCCGGGTGCCCCGAGGGGGCGGGCCCGGTCGGGGCGGGGTCGGCCGGCTTCCAGGCCTGGGCTCTGGCCTCCCGCGCCGCCCGGCCGCTCCGGGGACGGGCCGGGGCGGGGCGCGGCGGCAGGAAGCGGGGCGGGGACTCGCGGAAACCTTGGGGAGCGAGGGAGGGCGCGGCCAACTCCCGGAGAGAAGACAGGCCGAGAGAGCGGCGCCCCGGCCTGGCGCCGAGCCTGAGCCAGCCGGACGGGAGGCGGCCCAACCGCGGGCTTGGCCTCGGCCCCAGCCCCGCCAGCATGGCCGGCCGGACCGTGCGGGCCGAGACCCGGAGCCGGGCCAAGGATGACATCAAGAAGGTGATGGCGACCATCGAGAAGGTCCGGAGATGGTGAGCGCTGCCCCGGGGCCAGGGACGGGACACGATGGGCCACTCCTCCCCCAGATACGTCTACCCCCCTTCGCCAGCTGTGGACCCCAGGTGTTAGGTGTGCCTCCCAGCTGCGCCCTGGATCTGCAGGGCTCTATCTTCCTTCTCCTGGCTACACCCTGGGGTCTACAAAGCGTGTTCCCCAGCCCTGCCCTCCCGAGGCTGGAGCCCCCATTTATGCCCCGCCCCCTGAAGCTTTGACACTCCTTTTGCAAGTATGCAGAGTGATCTTCATTGCTTTGGTCCCCAGCCCGGCCCATAGTCGCGCTCTCCACGTATATACCCCAGGGGTCTGCAGAGCCATGACCCCAAGTCACACTCTCTCTCTAGAGGCACCCCCCATCTATACCCTCGGGTCTGCAGGGTTTCTCTCTCTAACTATGTCCCATTAGCAAAACTGCCCCTTCCCTCCGGCACCACCACCACCTCTACAGGTATCCCCAGATGTGTCCAGCTTCTGGGGTGGCTCTCTCCTCAGGCCTCTCTGACCCAGTCCCCCCACCGTCCCACAGGGAGAAGCGCTGGGTGACTGTGGGCGACACTTCCCTTCGTATCTTCAAGTGGGTGCCAGTGGTGGACCCCCAGGAGGAGGTGAGCAAGTTCTCCCACACCAGGCCCTTCCTCTGTGCAGCCTCAGGCAAGCCCCTCCCCACCCTGGCCTCCACCTCCAGTCCCCACTCAGACCTCAAATGCAGGAGCCTGGACAGATGTTAACAATTAGTAGCAACTCCGCCTCTTCCCCCTCTCCCTACACCAGACCCCGCTCACCCCACCCCAGTTCAAGACCTAACCCAGTGTGCACAGCCTGTCCCCTCATGCAGGGCCTTCTGCTTCTCTGTGCCTCAGTTTCCTTATTTGTACAGTGGGGGCTTTGCAAGTGCTAACTAGAAAGCTGACTCTGACCCTTAGCCCTCTAACCCCCAGGAGCGACGGAGGGCAGGTGGCGGGGCAGAGAGATCCCGAGGCCGGGAGCGGAGGGGCAGGGGCGCCAGTCCCCGAGCGGGTGGCCCTCTCATCCTGCTCGATCTCAATGGTATGTAGGGATGCTGAGATGTGGGGGGCTGTGTGGATTGAGGGAGGGGGCTGGAGGCCTCAGGCCCAACCCTTTTGGCTTTTGCTCCCACAGATGAGAACAGTAACCAGAGTTTCCATTCGGAAGGCTCCCTGCAAAAGGGCACCGATCCCAGCCCTGGGGGCACCCCCCAGCCCAGCCGCCCTGTGTCACCTGCTGGACCACCAGAAGGGGTCCCGGAGGATGCTCAGCCCCCACAGCTGGGCCAGGAGAGAGGTAGGACCAGGTGCCTCCCAGGAGCCCTCTCTTCTGAATCTTGTTCTCTCCAAGGTCGAAGCCACCAGCTTACCCCTCGACCTGCTCCCTCTCCTGTGTTGCCTCCTTGGGAGGCCTTCCCTGAGTCCTGTGGAAAGTCACCGCCCTTCCTCTAGGGACTATCTATCTCCTTCCCCTGGCTTCTTGGCATCTGTGGATAACTTAGCACTGTCTGAGGTTTTCATGTAAATTTAGCTTTTTACTAGTTAAGTATCTTTCTCTGCCACTCCCACCTCATGTCACTTCCTGAATGTTGGGCCCATATCAATCTTGTTCACCGCTGTATCCTCAGAACACCATGGAACACATAGTAGGTGCTTAATAAATATTTGCTAAGGAATAAGTAATCGTGATAATCGTAAGAGTGATTAATAATAAGTGATAATAACAGCTAATACTTATTGAGCTCTTACTGTGTGCCAGGCACCCTTCTAAGCACTTTCCATGTTTTATCTCATTTAATCCTTACAACAACCCTGTGAGGGTTGTGATCTCCATTTATAGATGAGAAACCGAAACCCAGAGAGGTTCAGTAAGTTGCCCAAGCTCACACAGCCAGTGAGCCAGGATCTGGGGTATGAGTCCTCCTCAGCTCCTCTTTCTTCCCATAGAGTCAATCCCCTATCTGGTCAGATTCACCTCCCCAATGTGTCTGCCTTCCCAGGCTCTGTCATCTCTCTCACCCGCACCCAGCTCCAGCCTCCTGGGCCTCCTGTCTTCCAGTTGGACCCACACAGCTACCAGAGCACAAGGTTGACGAGGTCATTTTCCTGCTTCAAAGCCTTCAATGGCTGCCTGTGACCTTTGACTTCTCAGCCTGGCACTCCGGGCCCTTCGTGAACTGTCCCCTGCTGACCTCATTGTTCCCTTCCAAGAACACCATAGCTTGGGCCTGTGTTCTGTGTTGTCTAGATCATACCACACTCTTGTGTACCTTTACTAATAAAGAAACAATAATTGGCATTTATCGAGCGCTTCCTGTGTGCGGGGCCCTGTACTAATGGCTTTTCCTGTGTTATCTCATTTAATTCTTACAACAGTCTCACGTGGTAATTGCCGTAATCATCTCCATTTTACAGGTGGGAAAACAGGCTTAGAGCGATTAAGCCGCTTGCCCAGGGTCAGGATTCGAACCCAGGCAGTCCAACCCCAGAATCTGGGCTTGCCAAGCTTCTGTTCCCTCTGCCTGAAATGTACTCCAGCTCCCCATTTGTCTATCTGATCAAATCTACTCACCCGTCAAGATCCCACCTAAATGTCCTTCCTGTGTTTTCTTCCTGGGTTGCAGCCAGGTGACTGGCTCCCCACTCAGTGCTCCCACAGCCCGCGGGCTTATGTGATTGGTGTGTTTCCCTCTTGGTCTGTGCTGTGGTACAGAGCAGCTGTTCAGGGAACACCTGTTAATTTCATGTTCCAGATCCTGGGGGCATAACTGCGGGTGGCACCGATGAACCTCCAATGCTGACCAAGGAGGAGCCTGTTCCGGAATTGCTGGAGGCTGAGGTGAGAGTGGCCAGGAGGCTGGACTCCCAGGTCTTGGAGGGAATGGGGGCTCTGGGGTAGCCAAAGCCTTGGGGGCTGCACTCTTGAGGTCTGGGTGGGAAATGTAGACCTTGGACACAGCTAAAGGCTATAAGGCTGGGTTCTTGGGACTGAAAAGAAAAGGGTGTTTTAGAAACAAAATCCTGCAGGCTGGATTGGGGCTGATTTGAGACCATTAAAAGCCTGAAAAGATCATGGTGCACCTCCAAGTATTTTTTTTTTTTAATCCTAAGAATGTAATTAGCTTAAGAAAGTCCCCCACAAACTTCTGACGTTTCCCACAAGGACTACTGTGATACGTTTTCGAGAAATATCAAATATCAACTTCTTTCCCCCAAACGGTGTTGTTGTTGTTTCCGGTGCCCTACTTCATCTGCGTCCTGGGGCCCTGGCCCTGGGCTAGACTCCCGGGTCCGGGAGGGGAGTGGAGTGGAGGCTTTCGAGAAGGCATAGGCTAGGAGGCTGCACTCCTGGGTTTGGGTGGAGCTCATGCCTGTCCACCCTTCCTCTCCAGGCCCCTGAAGCTTACCCCGTCTTTGAGCCAGTGCCACCTGTCCCCGAGGCAGCCCAGGGTGATACAGAGGACTCGGAGGGCGCCCCCCCACTCAAGCGCATCTGCCCAAATGCCCCTGACCCCTGAGAAGCCGGCCTGCCTGTCCTGTCGCCCCAGGGGTCCCTTTGGCTTTTTACAAATAAAGACCCTTTTGTAATTTTGTGTCATGTCATTTCCCCGTCAGGGCTGGGGAGGGTCTTTGGAGACAGTTTTGTCTCACGCTCCATTTCTCAGATGGGGTCACTGAGGCTCTGAGAGGACCTACCTGTAGTCACACCCTGAGTCAGACATGGAAGAGGGGTTTGAGCCAGGACCCTGCCTCCCCAGCACTCCCTCCACCCTGTGCTGTCCCCCTTACCTTTGACTTCAGCCCTTACCTTTCCTTCAGCTCTCCTGCTCTGGGAATCCCAGGACCCCTTTTCTTCCTGCTCAGCCCTACCCTGGGCCCAGCAATTACCAAAGCTCTGGGCAGCTAGGCCCGTGATTCCCATTCACACACAGGAACACAGAAGCCCAGAGGGACTTTGGGGCCTGGGATGACCCAACCCATTCCCTGCCCTCAGGAACCAAAGCATCGTTCCTCCCTGCCTCTGCTTAGCCATTCCTCCACTGGAGCCCCTGCCCACACTTCTGGTTGAATCTTGCTTGTCTTCAGCTCAGTCACTACCTTCTCCAGGAAGCCTTCCCCAGGCTCAGTGAGTTTCTCCCCTTCGGGCTCCTACAACCCCGTGTGCTCCTTTCCCTTTGTCTCAGCATTTATCAGGCTGTTTGGGGATGGTTGGTTTGTGTGTCTATCTCATCCACTAGGCTGTGGGCTCCTGAGAGCAGAGCTTGGTCCCAGCCTTGCCTAGCAGCACACTAGGCATAGAGCAGTCATAGCAATTGTTTGGTGAATGAATGAATTAATGAATGGGCTGAGGCTCTCCAGGAAGGCTTCTCTGAGTAGGTGGCACACAAGCATGACTCTGAGACATGTACCTCAGTGTGGTAGATCTGAAGTCAGAAGTCCTGGTTAAAGTCCTGGCTCTGTTACTCACTAGCTGTGTGGCTCCATGCTGGCTGTTTCCCCTCTCTGAGCCTTAGTTTGTTCATCTGAGCAATGGGGACAATAACTAGGCCTGATCTGCTGCAGTGGGAAACTTCAAATAATATAAGGGTACCTTCACTCTGCCTGCAAGAGAGCCAGAGTCAGGTGTATTAGCCCTATTTTTATTTTTATTTTTTTTCCCTATTTTTATTTCTAACAAAGGAAGAGACTGAGGTTCAGAGAAGACCAAATTGAAGCTTTAAAGAACTTTTTAAAATATTCAGGGTGTTTCCAGCAGCTTCAGTAGTAATATTTGAGCCAGGCTGGCCAGGGGAGCCAGGTGTGCAGTGATGTGGTACATTCATTTCTTGTTGCTGCCTAACAAATTACCACAATTTTAGTGGCTTAAAACAATGCAAATGTATTATCTTAGCATTCTGGAGGTTAGAAGTCCAAAATTACTCTCAGTCGGTTAAAGTAAAAATGTCGACAGGGCTGGTTCCTTCCAGAGACTGTAGGGAAGAATCTGTTTGCCTGCTGTTTCCAGCTTCTGCAGACCACCTGCATCCCTTATGGCCCCTCCCTCCATCTTCAGATCCAGCAGCATAGCATCGTCCAAACTCCCTTTCTGTCTCTGCTTCCATTGTCACATCTGCTTCTCTGACTCTCCTGCCTCCCTCTATTAAAGACTTGTGATTACATTGGACCCACCTGCATAATCTAGGCTAATCTTCCCAGCTCAAGATTGTTAATTTCATCACATCGGCAGAATCTTATTTGCCATGTAAAGTAACATATTCACAGGTTCTGGCGATAAGGCCTGGACATCTTTGGAGGGCCATTATTCAGCCTCAGCACATGTGGTAAAAATCTCAGCCATTTCTAGGGTGTGTGGGTCATCTCGTTATTCCCCTGAATCACCTCATGCGGTGATGAGAGTGCTCCGTAAAATGTAAAGTGCTTTGTATGGATTAGTACAGTGTTAAGGCCCAGAATTCAGGCTCTGGGTTAGAATCTCAGCGTCACCATTCATTCACTGTGTGACCTTGAGCAAGTGACTTAACCTCTCTGTGCCTCAGTTTTCTCATCTGTACAATGGGGATAATAGTAACATCAGCCTGGTGAGATTATTGTGAGGATTAAATGAGGCAATACATGGAGAGAGAGTCCTTGGCTTGGTACATAGTAAGTGCTCAACAAATGGCAGCTGTTTTTCCTATTACCCCATTTTACAGATGAGGATATTAGGGGGTAGGGGTAGAGGCCAGAGACTCACCTGCCAGTGAGACTGGGGAGGAAGAGTCATTTCTGAGTAGGCTTGAAAGGCTGAAGTTTGAGTCTTCCCCATTCCTATCCCTCTCCTAGGCCAAGGCCCCAGTCCCCAGGCAGCTGTCCCTTAGCCCAAGCCTGCCCTCACCTTTTCTGTAGCCTACTCTGTAACCTGGTTTAAAAGCCACCTCTTCCATAGCCATATCCCTGACCATCACCTTGCCATGCCATCCCCTTCCGCTCCCCACATCCACACTCTCTTTTTGGAAATTCTTCACCCTTGGCTCTCAGGCCCTAGCCTCCAGTGCTCTCTTCCCCTATGTCACTCTCTCCTTTTCCCGATCCCTTAAATATCTCTCGCTCTGGCCTAGCTCTTTTCATGAACACTTTCCCTGCTAGGTCCCACCTACTCCTTGAATTAATGGTTCCCAAGTCTCTGCCTCCCAGTTCTGCCTCCTACCTCCAGGCTCAGAGAGCCAAATGCCTCACGACATCTCCACCGAGACGTCCCACAGATCCTCATCCTAGCCCTTCTCCCCACCTGTTCCCAGCATCCCCTCTGGGATTCCCCAGAAATGGACCACAATCCCAGGAGTTGGCTAAGATGGGAGCACCCAGAAGTCAGAGTCAACATCCCATGAGTCACCCTGTCCCGTTAAGTCCTTGTCCTAAATAATCCTCCCACTTGCCCCTTTCTTTAGGGCCCCACTGTTTTGCTGGTAGGCACCAGTGAGTTTCCCTGCTTCGCTCTGGCCCATCAGCAATGCATTGTCCACCCAGCAGCTGGGCGGTCTCAGAAGCCCGAATCTGCCCATGATGCTGCCCGGGGTTAGAACCCTCCAGTCCCCTCATTACCTGCAGGATGGCACCACACTCCGCCTCTTCCTCCCATCCCTGCACAGCTACCCTTGGAACTGCCTATAATCACCCCCAGACACCTGCGGCTTTGCTCATGCTGTTTGCTCGGCCAGGAGTGCCCTTCTCGTCCCTCTTCATCTGGGAGATGGCTTCTTGTGTTTCAAACCTCACCTTCCTGGTGTGGTCTTCTCTCCTCTCCTCGTGCCCCCTGTCCCCTCTTCTGCCGTTTCCAGAGCATCAGGAATTCTCTTGTGATGGTCGATGTTGCCTTCGGTCTCCAGCACCAGACTGCAAGCTCCACGAAGGCAGGGGAATTCCTTTATTCATAACAACGTGTATTTATTGTGCACTTACTGTTTGCCGGGTACTGTTGTAGGCCCTGGGGATACAGCATAGACAAGATGGAAAAATATCCTTGCCTTCACGGAACTTAGCTTCAGTAAATCAGATTATATGTAGAAAGTTATAAGTACTGTGGAAAAAATAGAGTAAGGGAAGTGGGGAAAAAGCAGATTGCAATTTCAAATAGGGAGGTCAGGGGAGGCCTGACTGAGGAGACATTTGAGGAAAAGGTTGAAGGAAGTGAGGGAGAAAGCCTTGCACATATCTGGGGGAAATGCATTCCAGGAAGAGGGAACAGCCAGTGCAAAGGCCCTGAGGGGGCACATGCCTGGAAATGAGATCAGTGCCTCTGGAGCAGAGGGAGGAGGGAGAGAGTGGTGGGAAGTGAGGTCAGGTCAGCAAGGGCCTCAGCGGCAGGACAGGCACATAACCTGTCATTCAAACCTTGAGGATAAAAGAGGATGTATTAGTAATTATCCCCAGATAACAGGTGAAACGGGATAACCAGGATGTAAGGTTATCCTGCTTGGAGGCCATTGTCAGGACTTCGGCTTTTGTTCTGGGTGAGATGAAGAGCTATTGAAGGGGTCTGAGCAGAGGAGTAACATGATCAGACTTAGAGGGTTTTTTCCCTTAATATTTTATTATAGTTTTAAAGTTTACAGCAAAATTGGAAGAATTGTACAGGTAACACTGATGTACCTACCACCTAGATTCTATATAACATTTTACTGTTTGCTTTATCACATAGCCCTATCCATCCATCTAACAACCTTTCTTATTTTCTTGATACACTTCAAAATAAGTTGCAGACAGTGGTATACTTCCCTCTCTACACTTCGGCATGCACATTTTTCACTAGAGTCCAGTATTTATTTATAGGTTTTTCTTTTCCTGTAAAAAGAAAAACTATTCATATAGTATTCATATAGCAAAACTATTCATATAGCAAAATGCACAGGTGTTAACTGTGATCCAGTGAGTTTCAACAAATATATAATTTGCATGATGCAAGCCCTTATCAACTATATCACTATCCCCCCCCCGGAAAGTCTCCTGTTGCCCCTTCCCTGTCCCCAGCTCCCTAGAGACAGTGCTGTTCTGATTTTGGTTTTGATTAGGTTAACCTGTTGTTAAACTTCGCATGCATGGAATGTATGTGCTCCTTTGCATCCATGTCCTTTCACTCAGCATGTTTCTGAGAGTCATCCACACTGTTGCTTGGATCAGTAGTTTGTTCCTTTCTATCGCTGGGTTAGATGCCATAGACTTGTCTTTGACTAGGATTGCTCTGCTGGGTGGAGAGCAGATGGGTCCAAGTTCTCTGCCTGTTTCTGTTTCCCCACACAAGCCTGTCAGGCCTGGGGCTCAGAGCCCTGGATGAGTACATCCCAGGGAGATGGATAGCCTTTTCTCAGGGACCTTTCAAACCTCAGCTTCCTGTTGTGGTCTTCTCTCCTCTCCTCGCATCGGTCCCCCAGAAATCTGGGGAGACAGAACGATATCAGAGGTAGGATCTAGGGTGACCAAGCATTCTGGTTTGCCCAGGACTTTCCCCATGTTAGCCCTTCAAGTTCCATTCCCGGGAATCCCTCAGTTCTCGGCAAACTGGGATCCCACCACTGCCCCTAGGCTCTCAGGCCCTTTCTCACTCCAGACTACACTTCCTTCCTTCTAAGAATTGATTTTCCTTAAACTCCAAACTGGTCTGCTCCTCCCTTGCTCTAAAACTTCCCATGGCTCCCCATGGCTTTGCCTGGCAACCCAAAGGATATACTCAGCCTATGGCAGTGGTTCTCAAACTTTGCTGCATATTGGAACCACCTGGGAAATTTTGATGTCTGGCTTCTACCCCCAGACATTTTCATTGGTATAGGATGCGACTGGGGCATTGGCTCCACAGGTGACGCTCATACCCTGCAAAGTTTGGGACTCACTGGCCTATGGGTATGATTTGATTGGCTTACCTGGTGTTGAATGTGTTGCCAATACTTAAAATTAAGTGATTTCATACAAAAATCTGGCCTCCCGGCTACCTTTGACAAAGCAGAAGTTCTGAGACATTGAGTCTGCTACGAAGCATGGTCATTACCTAGGGGTGTGGGCACTGGCTGCCCTTGGAGATGGAGCATGTGCTCTCCAGTCCCTAGAGTCCCCACCACCCCTCCACGTCTTGCTCTTCTCGTTCATGTTCATTTGCATGGCCTGCAGGCTAATGTCTGAGCTCTCCAGCCTGGTCCCCGCTCACCTCCTCAGCCTCTTCTTCCAGGATGCTCGCCTCGCTTCCTGCCTTCCTGCCACATGGGCCTCACGGTGCCCTTTCCCACCTGCCTTTGCCCATGCGGTTCTTGCACCAAACTCCTTATCATGGCAGACCAGGCCCTGCTCAGTTGCTCAGTTTGGCCTCTGCCCTCCTCTCTCCCTCCTCCCCCCGAGCTCTCTACCATCTAACCCATGGAACTTCAAACACACCAAAGCTGGCCAAAGCTAGTTCCCATCTTAGCCCTTGCTGCTCCGTCTGCCTGGGAAACCCTTCCCTTCCTCCCTTCCTCTTTCTTCCTGGCTGATGCCTACTCATCTTTCAGGCCTTGGCTTAGATCTCACCTCCTTCAGGAAGGTCCCGTGATCCTCAAACTAGGTCACGTTCTGGGTTAGTCACCGTACTTCCTCTTTCACTTGACGTGTCACTTTCCCCTGCTAGAGTAAGGCCACGTTGTTCATCTCTGTTGCAGGGCCTCCTGTAGTGACTGGTAAGTAGTAGGCGTTTGTTAGTGATAAATGAATGAAAGACCACCTCCCTTTCTCCACTGGCAAATCCTACTCCTTTTCCTGTTACATTTCTACTATAGCATTCAGCTCTCTGTTCTCCTGGAGACCCAAAACCTCACTGAGGTCAGGTGATCCACTGAGTTTTAGCTCAGGTCCTTCTCACAGTGGGCTGAGTGGGTCCCCAAACCCATCCTGTGGTGTTTGTCCAGTTTCAGAAGGTGTATCTGGAATAGGCATACTCAGCAACGGGTAAACTCCCCACATCCGTTGAAGCCAGGGCTGTGACTGGTTGGTGACCCCCAGGTCCCCACACAGGGCAAGTGAAAGGGCAGAGCACAATAACTTACTTTCCATTCCCTTATATTCGTCTGTTGGCAATGGCTCTTCTGCCTGTCCCCTCCTTTGTTCCTCCAGTCAGCTCTGGGATGCAACTGTGGTGTAGTGAGGGGTCAGGATGCAGAATAGGAATGGAGGTATTCCAGATTCAATTGATTTGTACTAACTGTGTGATCTTGGGAAAGTCATTTCCCTGTCTAGACCTTAGTTGCCTCATCTGAAACATGAAGCCAATATTATCTTTTCCATATACAGTAAGTCTCCTACATATGAACCTTCAAGTTGTGAACTTTCAAAGATGCGAATTGCGTTCGCACGTCCAGTCACGTAAATTAGTTCACGTGTCTGGCGTACATTGTCACCTGTGTGCATCCTCTACAAGTGGTTGTGTTTTTGTGCACTTTACTGTACAGTATTGTATAGGGTACAGTATCTTTATTTCAAGCCCAGGATGTCTGGAAGCAAGTGTAAAAGCAGTGGTGTTGTAGCTGGTACTGCTAAGAAGCGCCAAGCTATAATGATGGAAACAAAAGTGAAAATAGGGCTTCCCTGGTGGCGCAGTGGTTGAGAGTCCGCCTGCCGATGCAGGGGACACGGGTTCGTGCCCCGGTCCGGGAAGATCCCACATGCCGCGGAGCGGCCGGGCCCGTGAGCCATGGCCGCTGAGCCTGCGCGTCCGGAGCCTGTGCTCCGCAAAGGGCGAGGCCACAGCAGTGAGAGGCCCGCGTACTGCAAAAAAAAAAAAAAAATTGAGAGAGTGGAGCGAGGTGAAAAGATGGTAGATGTCACTCGTTCTTATAGCATGAATCGTTCAACCATCAGCACAATTCTAAAGAACAAGGACAAGATCATGGAACATGTGAAGTCTGCTGTGCCGAAGATGTCGACAATAGTATCGAAGAAGCGTGGAAAAGTGATGGAGGAGATGGAGAAACTTCTCAGAGTGTGGGTGCAGAATCAGCATCAGCGTCGAGTCCCGCTCAGCTTAATGCTGATTCAAGAGAAAGCTAAAACCCTTTATGAAGACTCAAAGAAGAAACACAGCGAAGAATCAGAGGGTGCATTGTTTAATGCCGGCTGGCTTCATCGGTTCCAGGCTAGAGCCAACCTTCAAAACGTAAAAGGAAGTGGTGAGGCAGCGAGTGCAGATACGGTAGCTGCCCGGGAGTTTCCTGAAACACTTCAAGCAATCATTGATGAAGGCACGTACTGTACTAATGAAGACCTGATGGAATTGGAGGCCCAGAGGAAGGACGAAGAGAGACAAGAGGAAGAAGAGATAACTGAAGAACCGAAGAGATTCACGATGCAGGAAATGGCAAGGGGATTTTCTTTATTTGAGGAGGCACTGTTAGTTTTTGAGGCACAGGACCTGAACGTAGAACAGTACACGAAGGTTGCAGCAGCCGTTCAGCATGCAATCCAGTGCTACCATGTCATCTACAACAAGGAAAAAAGAGCTACTACCCAGACATCCCTGGATCGTTTTTTCAAGAGGGTTGATATAATTGAATCCAGCAAGGAACCAGAACCTGTGCCGTCAACATTAGGCGTGAGTGAAATTGAAGCTTGCCCTCCATCTCCTATTGCTGACGATCCTTCAGCTCTACCATCTCCCACCTCTTCTCCCTCCTCCAGTCAGTATCTCTTCTTGCCTGTTCACTTGATACCAGCCCCTGTATGCCAGCTGTTGTAGTGCACTGCTGTACTTTTCAAGGTACTGTACTGTAAAATTGTTTTATTTTTTGTGTTTGTTTGTTATGTATTATTTGTGTGAAAAGTATTATTAACCTATTACAGTACAGTACTATATAGCCAATTGTGTTAGTTGGGGTACCTAGGCTAGCTTTGTTGGACATAGGAACAAATTGGACTTAAGAACATGCTCTCGGAATGGAACTGGTTTGTATTTAGGGGACATATATATATATATATATATATATATATATATATTTTAAATCTTTTCCTCATCTATCTTTGACCCGTGTCAGGAGCAGAGTGAACCAAGTGCAGATCACGCACGGAGAAGCTGTATGTAAACCAAATTTTTGTGAAGCGAATACTTCCAATCTTTAATTTTTAAAATCACCGGTAGGACTACAGGCACTCTGGGAAATGCAGTGCTAAAGAAACGAAAGTAAAAGTCTGTTGTAATCGATTATAACCCCAGCTGAGGTTTTACTGTATCTATTGTAAGATATTGTGAGGGAGCCAGAGAGAGTCGGTTGGGATCAATGAAAACAGCCCTAAATGGGGCGCCAGGGCTCTGGTTCAGCTGCCGTGTGACTTCAGTCACCTTGTCTGTAAAATTGGACCCACAGACCCGGCTCCCCTTCCTGCCTTTGGTGAAGGTTCCCGGAAACAAAGGAGGGCAGTGCGCCTCGGAAACGGCCGAGCGCGGGGAGGGCGTCCCGCGGCGAATCAAGCGTTAAGGGCACCGAGCGCCCAGCTCGGGTCCTAGAGAGGCCGCGGCGGACTTCCGGTGCGGGCGCTCCGGACAAGATTTTTCCCAGGGCTGCGGGGCGCGAGCAGGGAATTGTGCCGCCGAGGTTGTGTTTGCTCTACAGCAGCAGATCAGGGTCACCTAGGCCGGGACCTGCGGACGTGTCCCCTTCCCCCGAGTTCCTGACCAGCATTTTTGACCGTGGGCAGCATCTGGACCCTCTGGGCCTTTGTCTCCCCGGCTGTAATGCCGGCGTGAGGATCCCGGGACTAGCCGATCACAGTCGGTTTCTTTTATTTACTTGCCCCTGGGAATCCACTGTCTCCCCATTATACAGTCCAGGAAACCGAGGCCCAGCAAGAGAATGTGACTTTGGAATGGCAAAGACAAGCTTTCCCACCAGTGTATCTAGTCCGGACAGAGGCATAGTTCAAAACCACATCCCTTGATTCCTAGCGCTGCTGCTCCGAGAGTTTAAGGACATTTATGATGAGAGCCACTATTGAGAGCTTACTCTGTGTCAGGAGCGGTGCATACATACCTCGGGAGATGTCCACATTTTGCAAGTAAGAAAAGTGAGGTTCAGGGCGATTTTCTCCACAGTCATGATGCAGGACAGTGGGTGAGTAGCGAGGGTTATAAACCAGGTTTGTGCGACTTGACTGGCAGATCTGCTTGGGGGAATATTAGCTAACATTGAGTGCTTATGACTGAATCCTTTCATAAGGGGGCAGAAGCTTACCACAGGGAGATGATGGGGAGCGGGGGATGCTCACCGACCTGGTTAAGTTAAATAATAGTGGTCCTGGTTCAGGTATCTTTGCATCCTTTCATTTACCTCAAGGAGAAAAAAAATAAGATTTAACCGTTTTCTCTTTTTACTAACAACTTTTATTGAGAGATCATTCATATACCATACAATTCACCCATTTAACGTGTACAATCTAGTGGTTCTTTAAGTATATTCAAAGAGTTGTGCAGCTATCACCACAGTCAACTTTAGAACATTTTCATCACCCTCAAACCATATCCATTAGCAGTCATCCCCATTCTCCTCCAGCCCTAGACTACCACTAATCTACTTTCTGTCTCTGTAGACTTGCCTATTCTGGACATTTCATATACAGCCATAAGTGGCCTTTTATGACTGAGATAATCTCTTTTAAACAAAGTCCAGGCCTTGAGCTCAGAGCTTTGGCCTATAACCATCGCAAGCGAGAATTGAATACCATCGTTTTGATTTTGTTGTATTTATTTTTTACCATTCTAGGGTAAGTGATAGGTACTTCCTGTTTATGGTAGTGATATAAAGTTTCCTTCTTGAATAAATGTTTTTCCATTTTAAAAGTTGATATTTTTAAAGGACAAGATTAAGCAAATAGTAGAGATGGTGTACAGGTGTCTGAAGGCTGGGAACATGGGATGTGAATGAAGTTTTGAAAACACTAGGTTGTCTGATTTGAGGCTTTACAGGACATAGTTGGAAAACCACCCTATTATTCCAATTCAATCTCCTAACAGTTTGTAAGAGGAAGTGCATCATTTTACTGATGAAGACACAGGTATAGGGACTTTGCTGGTGGTGCAGTGGTTAAGACTCTGCACTCCCAATGCAGGGGCCCTGGGTTCAATCCATGGTCAGGGAACTAGATTCCACATGCATGCTGCAACTAAGAGTTCGCATACCACAACTAAGAAGCCTGCGTACTGCAACTAAGGATCCTGCGAGCCGCAACTGAGGAGCCCACCTGCTGCAACTATAAGGAGCCCACATGCCACAACTAAGGATCCCTCAAGTCACAACTAAGGACCCTGTGAGCTGCAACTAAGGAGGCCACCTGCCGCAACTAAGACCCAGCGCAACCAAATAAATTTAAAAAAAAAAAGAAAAAGGAACAGGTATAGAAAAGTTAACTATGGTAACTTGTCCAAGGTCACACAGCTAGTGACGGAACCTAGACTTAACCTAAGGTCTCTTTAATTCCAAAGACTACCTATTAACCAAGTTTGACCAAAACATGTGGGAACCAGGCTGGTTGTTTTGGGTATCCCTTCAAACAAATAATCAAATATTTTTTTTAAAAACAATCCAATTTGTGACTCTAAGCAGAGATTCCATCTCAGGCACTGTTGGGGCTTTCTTCCTCTCTCAAGGGCACACCAGAATCCAAGAAGTGTTGCCTGGATAACTAGGGGTGTGTGTATGTGTGTGTGTGTTGGTGCCAGGGAGGGTCTAATCCCTTGTTCATCTTGGCTGCTGTTGGCATCGCTGTCCAAGGGACAGTGGTCCTTTAAAGTCCATGGCTTCTGCCCCATACCACATGCAAGGCACCGGAATCTAGGGCTGCCTGAGGCTCCTTGTATGTAGGATCCCATGATTCCTGGAATATCAGGCAGCCACCTACTCCTAGGACTGGCTAGTTTCATGGAGCACAGCCTTGGGGCATGTGCCAGGACTCCCTCTCTCCCCTTCCAGGCCTGGGGACTTTTCCATCTCTTGTCATCACCTCCCCCAAGACCCTCTGCCTCCCACCCTCCTACCCTTCTTAATACACTTCATATTCTTTCACTGTTGGCTTTAATAGCACATTAAACTCAGAGCCCATTTCCATTTAAACTAGTTTTCTTTTCCTCGAGGGCAAAGAAAGGAGGGAGCTTAATTTTTAAATCTTAACTTTAAAACTGTAGCATACAGAAGACAAACATACTTGGTCCTCCCCTCACATAGCTGTGCAATTCAGCTTGGACCCAAACTTGAAGTTAATCACACCTATCCTCCTTCAAAGGCAATTAGGGTCCATTGTTATTCAACTTGAGTGAGAATCTCAACCCTCACTCCAAGCAGTTTAGATCTAAGAATAATTTGGGGCCATATAGAACCAAATAGCTAACCCTGAGCCAGGTAATACTCTAAGAAACTACATGCATAACCTCACAAAAATCATTTCAACAACTCTGTGAGATAAGTATTATTATTGTGTCCATTTTACAGATGGGAAAACTGAGGCACGGAGAAGTTAAGTCACTTGTCTAAGGTCCCCCAGTCAGTAAATAGTAGAGGCAGATGTGAGTCCATGTAGTCTGATTGGAGAGCGTGTGATCTTGAACACAGAGCACAGACTCTGAAGTCAGACTATTTCCTCCATCATCTACAGCAAAATTTTAGTGTTCCCTATTCTTCGCAACTTTCTAATGAAAGCAGGCTTTTTCCTTTTTTTAATTTTTCTTTATTTATTTTTGGCTGCGTTGGGTCTTCGTTGCTTTGCACGGGCTTTCTCTAGTTGCGGTGAGCGGGGGCTACTCTTGGTTGCAGTGCACGGGATTCTCACTGCGGTGGCTTCTCTTGTTGCAGAGCACGGGCTCTAGGCGCGCAGGCTTCAGTAGTTGTGGCACGCGGGCTCAGTAGTTGTGGCGCATGGGCGTAGTTGCTCCGTAGCATGTGGGATCTTCCCAGACCAGGGCTCGAACCCACGACCCCTGCACTGGCAGGTGGATTTTTAACCACTGCGCCACCAGGGAAGTACGAAAGCAGGCTGTTTTTTTTTTTTTTTTCCTTTTTTTTTTCAATTTCAAAATTAAACTCAAAGACCACTGTAAAGAGAGTGTTCCTGTAAAGAAAGGAGTCTCACAGTCTGCTCTAAGGAGACATTTTCTGCCACGGCTTTCAGAGCAGCAAGTGGGCTGAGGGGCTTGGAGTTTGGGGGAAAGGAGATGGGGATCCTTGAACCTTGTGGGGAGCAAGGACATGATGATAACAGTGGCTCCCATTGACTGGGTCTTCCTAACATGCCAGGCCCTAGGTTAAGTGCTAGATAGATGGGTATATGTAATGTGTATGTTTACATGAGACACACACTAGAGGTCAAGTTTTTATCCACCGCCCTACTCTACACTTCTAGATTTTTAGAGGGGAGTTTTTTTAGAGATCACTTCATACCTCCTAATTTATAGGTGAGGAATCATTTCGGTTCATTCCTCAACAGCCATGGAAGTTCTGTTCTATGCTGGGCCCCATGCTGAGCTCTTAGGAAAGATAGAAAAGAACAATTCAAGGTGTTAGCAATAGGAATCTCTGGGTGGTAGGAATATAGTGTTACTCTTATTTTTTCTTATCTGTATTTCTGTACTTTCTTTCTTTCTTTCTTGGCCATGCCGTGTGGCTTGTGGGATCTTAGTTCCCTGACCAGGGATCGAACCTGGGCCCTCGGCAGTAAAAGCGCAGAGTCCTAACCACTGGACCACCAGGGAATTCCCTGTATTTTCTTTTTCATAATAAAATAAAAATAAGTTCCCCCCCCATTATGCCCCTACATGTACCGTACTCTTTCTCCAGTTTAAATGATTACACACCTCAAAACCCCATGGTGGGAGAAATTCCAGTTAAGGAATTCAAGACCTTGTACTAGAGAGGTGTCCTCCTAATTCACATGGCAGCTGCAGCTGCAATCCCATCTGAGCAAATGTCATGACACTTCACTTTCCTCCTCTCAAATCCCCAATGGGCCCAGGAATTGGCATCTGAACCCAATTTTCCATAACAGTGATTCTCAGTGGGGCCTGAGCATTCAGAAAAGCATAGGGCAGATTTGATTGTCATAATTTCTGAGGCCGCTACAGGCATGCAGTTAGCAGGGCCGAGGGACGGTGGTCATCCTGTAACTCACCAGGCAGCGTCCACAGCAAAGGTCATGCCCAGAACGCCAGTGGACTCCTGTAGGCTGGCCTGGTGGCCTGGGGGGTGTTTGGGCCTGGAAATACTGCCCGACTGGATCATGCCTACCCAGCTGATCAGATCTAACCTCTTGGGAAGTTTGAAAGCCAGACCCAGAAACAGTGAACTGAAACAGCAGGGGCCATGAGAGCCCATATCAGGAGTCTGGTGGGGTCACTGTGCTGGGAGTGAATGTGCCACTTCTAAGGAACAAGGACGTTCCAGGGACCCCATGACTTCCGTGGGTCTCAAAGGGCATGACCAATGTCCCAGGTGTCTGTGAGGCTCCACCATAAATGCTCAGCAGCTACATGGGATATATAAACCTATGAAAAATCCTACATATTTTTTTCTTTTACTGAAAGTTACTGAATAGGCATAGAGTGGCATTTTAAATATTTTTAAACTACTTCCTCTATTAATGGATATTCTATATACCCTTCCTTATTTTCTTGAAATGTTTTAGGATTCATTCTTTCTGTGGGTTATTTTGGGATAGGTAGCATGCCCTCTGAGAGGGATATTCTTCTATGGAATGTTTGTTGCCTTTTTAATTTTTACAGCTCCAGTTCCCGAGGTCATAACAAGGAATGATTTGAAATTTGTATGAACTGGATCTGAAATCCTCAGAGTTGCCTATAAGTTGAACAGAAAGAAGTAAATTCACATATTTAAGTGTTTGGATAAGTAGACTTTGTGACTGGGGAAGTATTATACCCCTGAACAACATCTAGCTAAATATTTTGTTCAATATATAATTTTTGTTAATTAAAATAATTAACGTTATAGGCTCAGAGAGGGAAAGCAATTGGCTTAGAGTCACACAGCAAGTTAGTGCAAAGCTAGAACTACAACTTTGGTTCCTTATCTTGAAGCTCAGTGCTCTTTCCATTCGTTCTCTCCCCATGACTGTTGACTCACAAAGCTATGGGCAAGGAGGAAGTTTGGCTTAAGAGTGAAGCTGGGGGAATTCCCTGGCAATCCAGTAGTTAGGACTCTGCACTTTCAGTGCCGAGGGCCTGGGTTCAATCTCTGGTCCGGGAACTAAGAACCACGCAAGGCACGCAATGTGGCCAAAAATATATATAAGATAAAATTTTAAAAAGAGTGAAGCTGAAAAGAAAAGGAAGATGAAGTAGAGGTCATAACAGGAAGGCAAACATCTTAAGGCTTTTTTTTTTGTTGTATCAGTATTCTATTGTTGTAGCAAATTACCACATATTTGGTGGCTTAAAATAACATAGATTTATTATCTTACAGTGTTGGAGGTCAGAAGTCCAACATGGGTCTCACTGGGCTAAAATCAAGGGGTAGGGAGTGCTGTGTTCCTTCCAAGGCTCTAGAGGAGGATCCGTTTCCTCACCTTTTCCTGCTTCCGGAGGAACTCCATAGTCCTTGGCTTGTGGTCCCCTTCCCCCTTCTTCAGAGCAGCAATGTTGCATCTCTCAGACCATTCTTCCACAGTTACGTCTCCCTCTGACCATAACCAGAAAAGGTTTTCCAATTTTAAGGACTCGTATGATTACACTGGCCACCTGGATTATCCCGGATAATGTCCCTGTCTCAAGGACTTCAGTTTAATCACATCTGCAGAGTCCCTTCTGCCATGTAAAGTAACAGATTCAGAGGTTCTGGGGATTAGGATGTGGACATTTTAGGACATTAGACAAAGGCCATTATTCTCCCTATCACAGTTATGAAATATCATAAATAGACATTCATAGAGAAATAGCTTAACATGATATTATAGAACAAAATACCCTCATAACCACCACCCAGAACCAGAAATAAACATTGCCAGAATCTTGGCAAGAACTCTTCCCTCAATCTTGTTGTTTTGGTTGCATTTGCCTGAAAATTTTTGTCCATTTATCTGAAACATTTTTGTCACTTTATGTGTTTCCTATAAATTGCTTATAGCTAGATTTTAAAGTCATTTAGTTTCTGCCTTATAATAGGTTAATCAGTCTGTTCATATTTATTGTAATAAACAATATACTTTTTTCTTTCTACCTTATTTTACATTTACTATTTATTTTTCATTAATGTTTTCCTGTTTGCTTTTTTTTTTAACTTTTGTTGACTTGGTCAAGTTTCTATTTATTGCCATCCACCCTGCCCTTTATTAAGCTGCTAGTGTTTATCTTTTCTTTCCTAGCAATCACAATTATTCTTAAATTATTTTAATTATTCTTAAAATAATTCTTAAATTATTCTTAAATAATCCTACTCCTTCACCAAAATGTTTTACTTGCCCATTCCAACACAATCTCCTGAAAGATGATACCTTTAGAATGCTGTTGACTTCCCCACTCTCCCTACTCCTGGAGTTTTACTAAGATAGTTTACAGGGTTTTTTTTTTTTTGTTCTAATCTATTATTAGGTTTTCCATTAAAGTTCATGACTTCTGCAAAAGAATCCTTACTTAATACCTAAAGCACAAATTCCCAGTCTATCTCCTACCATTTAAACCGAACTATATATATCGCAAGGTTCGTTGCTCACCTCTGCTACCCCATCTCTTCCTCTTGCATTATCATGAGCTCTCAATCACTCTTGAGAGAATTTCTTGAGCACGTCCCTCAGATAGGCATGCACATGATCCATGCACTGAATCTTGTAGGCTAGCAGATGTCTTTCTTTTGCCCTGGTTGAGAAGTGACACGATGACTTGCTTTGATTTTTGGGTTACATTCCTTTTTTCTTAGCAGTCTGTATTCTACTGTCTCCTAGCTCATAGGATTGCAGATGGGTGGTCTTAAACTAGTCTGACTAGGTTATAAGTAACCTAGTCTTTCTATCTGGAAGCTTGCAAATTGTAGTGGTTGTTGTTGTTTTCTACCTCTGGAATTTAGGAATTTCATCAGGATATGTCTAGATGTTTATCTTCATTCATGTCAGCCCTTTAATCTTCAGACTCACATTTCCCTCTCCACCTGTTACTTTTCTCTCCTTTGGGGACTCCTATTATTTGTGTGTTAAGTCTTCTGGATCTGTCCTTCAAATTTACATTTAATGGTATGATTTCTTTTCCCTTGTATTTTTGATGTGTTGTAAGATTTCTTCCAGTATCTTTGAGTCTCTCATTACTGACTGTGCCAATTACCAAGTATGTCTATTTTAATGATAAATTCAGGCATTGAAGAAATAACCACAGAATGGGTCTATGGGCCACCTAGGCCCACTGAATTGGCCTGGAGTTAAGATTCCATCTATCGCCTGGCTGCTGTAAGCATTTACTTTGACTGGTGGATCACAGTGGCATTTTGGGTCCCTAGGAATGTGTCCATTAGAGCCAATGTCTAATAACCCATGAAGGGTCTGGATAGTTCCTTTTACCCAGTGCACACCCTAGTAAAACGGCCACAGGTCCCTTTGGGGAAGGCTTAGGGAAAGACTTACGATGAATACTTGCAGCGATGGTACAAGGTCCTTCCTCAAGGAGACTTAGCACCACCCTCAGATAAGCGGCTCTAGGTCTGTGATTGACTTGGGTCTGCGAACTAGTGACAGGCTATGATTCTCCACTGTGACAACTCAAATCAGAACTTTGGCTACCAGACCTAGGGTTTCTCCTGTAGATCAAGCAGAAGAGAAACACTTCCAGAATGGTGGAGTGAGGACCTCTGAAAAGTCACTCCTTCACAAAGACAAGAAGAACTCTGGCTAAAATGGTCAAAATAAGCTTTTTCAGAACTCTGAAAATTAACCAAAGCCTAGCTACAACCCAAGGAGCATTTACTCCAGAAAAACAGCTGTGCCCTAGTGAGAACAGTGAACTTTGTGCAGTTTTAACTTGCCTTAGTCCCATTCTCCTCTTCACAGGTTCACAGAAACCTTGAAAACTAAAAGCCTCACAACTAAAGGAATTGTGAAAACCAGTGCTTAGTAGCCACAGGAGGGGGAACAGGTTTGAATCTTCATAACAGCTCCATTCCCAGAGAAGTATCTCTGTTTGGTAGCTCTCTGAAAAGCTCTATTCTCAGAGTTTGTCTTTATTTGACCCGACTCAGAACTCTCCCTGTGCTACAGCCATATCCCTAGGGATATGTTGAAACATCCCTAGTTTAAAACAATCAGTGGCCATTGTTTAATATCACAGCAGCCTGAGATGGTGATACCAGTTTTGGGGTAACGAGAGGCTGGACCTCAATCCCTGGTTGGGGAACTAAGATCCCGCAAACTGTGCAGCACAGCCAAAAAATTAAAAAATAAAAACTTAAAAAAAAAAAGAGACTAGTGACTTCCCTGGTGGCACAGTGGTTAAGGCTCTGCGTTCCCAATGCAGGGGGCCCAGGTTCCATCCCTGGTCAGGGAACTAGATCCCACGTGCATGCTGCAACTAAGAGTTCGTGTGCCACAACTAAGGAGCCCACATGCCGCAACTCCCTAAGGAGCCTACCTACTGCAACTAAGACCCGGTGCAACCAACTAAATAAATAAATATTGAAAAAAAAAAAAAAAAAAAGGCTGGACCAAAAAAACACAAAAAAACTTAAAAGGAAAAACTAGGGAATGAAATATCCATAGAGGGCTTTGAAAAGCCGTGACACATTCCTGGGAATCCCTATAAGGTCACAAGCATGAGTAGGGCTGTATGCACTCAGGAAAGACCTGAGAAGACCCTAAGCTCTTACCTCTCGCTGACCTTGATGCTCTGTGCAAGCAGGAAGTGGAAGTTAAAGCAGTGTTGTGCGCACACACACACACACAGAGCCCCTCAGAAAAGGCTAGGAAATTTATTGGTTGAAGGCATTAGAGGAAATCTCTGTCCAATCGTTAGCTGACCACTAAGCAAGCTAATCGAGCACAGACTTCAGTCGCCATGCACAAAGAATGCAGTCTTTACAGAATTCATCTAGGAAAGTTCGTAAACAGCAGCAACAACAACAACAAAGCCTGAGGAGGGGTGGAATCAGATTTTTGGAGTTGCCACCTTATAATATTTAAGATGTCACTGTCAATAAAAAAAATTACGAGACATGCAAAGAAACAGGAAAGTATGGCCCATACAAAGGAAAAAAAGGAGTCAAAAGAAACTGTCCCTGAGGAAGTTATCAGACAAAGTCTTTAAATCAGCTATTATAAATATATTCAAAGAACTAAAGGAAACCATGCCTAAAGAATCAAAAGGAAGTGCGGGAATGATGTCTCACCAAACAGAGACTATTAATAAGCATATAGAAAGATTATATTTATATTAAAAATGTGCATGTATGTATGTGTATACACATGCATACATATATATATATCTCAAATAGAAATAGAAATTCTGGAGCTCAACAGTACAAAAGTACAATTGAAAGATTCACTAACAGGGCTCAATAGAGGATTTGACTTGGCAGAAGAAAGAATCAACACACTTGAAGACAGGTCAATTGCGATTACTCAGTCTGAGGAATAGAAAGAAAAAAGAATGAAGAAAAAGGAATGGAGCCCCCAGACACCTGTGGGATACCATCAGATGTACTAATATACATATAATGAGAGTCCCAGATGGAGAGAAGAGAAAGGGGCAGAAAGAGTATTTGGGGACTTCCCTGGTGGTGCAGTGGTTAAGAATCTGCCTGCCAATGCATGGGACACGGGTTTGAGCCCTGCCCCAGGGAGATCCCATATGCCACGGAACAACTAAGCCTGCACACCACAACTACTGAGCCTGCTCTCAGAGCCCACAAGCCACAACTACTGAAGCTTGTGCGCTCTAGGGCCCGCGTGCTGCAACTCCTGAGCCCACGTGCTGCAACTACTGAAGCCCTCGCACCTAGAGCCCATGCTCTGCAATGAGAAGCCACCACAATGAGAAGCCCATGCACCACAACTACGAGTAGCCCCTGCTCACTGCAACTAGAGAAAGCCCACATGCAGCAACCAAGACCCAAACGCAGCCAAAAGAAAAAAAGTATTTGAAGAAATAATTTCCCTCAATTTGATTTTTTAAAAAATTAATCGGGGCTTCCCTGGTGGTGCAGTGGTTAAGAATCCACCTGCCAACCTAGGGGACGCAGGTTCAAGCCCTGGTCGGGAAGATCCCACATGCCACAGAGCAACTAAGCTGTGCACCACAACTGCTGAGCCTGCGCTCTACAGCCCACGAGCCACAACTACTGAGCTCACACGACATAACTACTGAAGCCTGCACATCTAGAGCCCATGCTCCACAACAATAGAAGCCACTGCAATGAGAAGCCCGTGTACCGCAACAAAGAGTAGCCCCCGCTTGCCACAACTAGAGAAAACCCATGCGCAGCAACAAAGACCCAACACAGCCAAAAATAAATAAATTAAATTAATTAATTAAAAAATTAATCTACACAGCCAAGAAGCTCAAAGTAGGATAAACTGAGAGATTCACATCTAGACATATCATAATCAAACTGTTGAAAGACAGAGAGAATACTGAAAGCAGCAAGAGAAAAAACAAATCGTCATGTACAAGGGATCTTCCATAAGATCAACAGCTAACTTCTTATCAGAAGCTATGGAGGCCAGAAGACAGTGAGATAACATATGCAAAGTGCTGAAAGAACAAAACTGTCAACCAAGAAATCTATACCCAGCAAAACAATCCTTCAAAAAAATAAAGGAGAAATTAAGACATTCCCAGAGAAACAAAAATGGAGAGAATTTGTTCCTAGCAAATTTGTTCCTACCTTACAAGAAATTCAGAGGGACTCCTTCAGGCTGAAATGAAAGGACTAGACAGTAACTCAAATCCACATGAGGAAATAAAGAACATCAATAACGGAAACTATGTAAGTACATAGAAAAGACAGTATAAATATATTTTGTTTATAATTTTTATATTTTAAAGACAACTGCAAACATTGTAAAACAATATACCCCAATAAAATAAAAAAAAAGGTAATTAAAAAAAAAGACAACTGCAAAAAGCAATAATTGTAAAACTGTGTTTATGGGCTTATAATAAATAAAGATGTAACGTGTATGACAGTAATAGCACAAAGGGGACTTCCCTAGTGGTGCAGTGGTTAAGAATCCGCTTGCCAATGCAGGGGTCACGGGTGTGACCCCTGGTCCGGGAAGATCCCACATGCTGCACAGCAACTAAGCCCGTTCGTCACAACTACTGAGTCTGTGCTCTAGAGCCCGCGAGCCAGAACTACAGAGGCCTGTGAGCCACAACTACAGAAGCCCGTGCACTGAGAGCCCATGCTCCGCAACAAGAGAAGTCAACGCAATGAGAAGCCCACGCACCACAACGAAGAGTAACCCCTGCTCACCGCAACTAGAGAAAGCCCACGCTCAGCAATGAAGACCTAAAGCAGCCAAAGATAAATAAATAAATAAATTTAAAAGTAAAAATAATAGCACAAAGGAAGAGTGAGAGAAGGGAGCTATATAGGAGCAAGTTTTTATATACTACTGAAATTAAGTTGGCATTAACATGAACTAGATTGTTTCCTTTTTAATAAATTTATTTTATTTATTTATTTTTGGCTGCATTGGGTCTTCGTTGCTGCGTGTGGGCTTTCTCTAGTTGCAGTGAGTGGGGACTACTCTTCATTGTGGCGTGCAGTCTTCTCATCACGGTGGCTTCTCTTGTTGCAGAGCGTGGGCTCTAGGCACATGGGCTTCAGTAGTTGTGGCACGTGGGCTCAGTAGTTGTGGCTCGCAGGCTCTAGAGCACAGGCTCAGTAGTTGTAGTGTGTGGGCTTAGTTGCTCTGCGGCATGTGGGATCCTCCCAGACCAGGGCTCAAACCTGTGTCCCCTGCATTGGCAGGCGGATTCCTAACCACTGCACCACCAGAGAAGCCCAACTAGGTTGTTTTAAGTAAAGATGTTAATTGTAATTCCCAGGGAAACCACTAAAAAATAACTCAAAAGAACAGAATAAAACAACAAGGGAATTAAAATGGAATACTAGAAAATATTTAACACAAAAAGAAAGTGGTAGTGGAGAAACATAGGAACAAAAAAGAAAAGAATTATAAATAACAAATAGCCAAATGACAGATATAAATCCTATCTATTAGCAATTGCATTAAATGTAAATGGACTAAACACTGCAGTCAAAAGATAGAGATTGGCAGAATAGATTTTAAAAACCCAACATGATCCAACTATATGCTGTCTTTATAATCAATGACATCAATAGGTTGAAAGTAAAAGGATAAAAAAAGATATGCTATGCAAAAGCAACTATAAGAGATGTGGAGTGGCTATACTAATTACCAGACAAAACAGAATTTAAAACAAAACTTGTTACTAGAGACAAAAGACATTTTATAATGATAAAAAGGTTGATCCCTCAGGAAGACATAATAATTATAAACATATAAGTACCTAAAAACAGAACCCCAAAATACATGAAACAAAACCTGACATAATTGAGGGGAGAAATAGACAATTCAACAATAATAGTTGGAGACTTTAATACTGTACTTTCAATAATGGATGAAATAACTGGATAGAAGGGCAAGAAGGAAATAAATCCAACAATTGTGGAGTAGGTTTCCCATTTATTTCATTGCTAGGGACAGTGAACAAATACCATTGCCAAAGATCTCTGCTAGCCAGGAAATCAGATTGCCTGGTGGTCCCTGCTGCCCTTTACAGTTAATGTGTCCACCTTATCTGGATCCCATGATACCCACCGATAGCAGGGAGTCCAAATAAATGGTGACACCCCCTACAGTCATACCTGGCCTACAAAGAAGAATAACCAGAGAGCTTTTCAAGCATGGAGATGCTCCCTTCAGTGTTTTAGCAAAGGAATTGTCTCTGGGTCCTCTCACTGACTACAGTGGACAGATTACACATGATAAATCAGTCTATCACCCAAGCCTTTGGATTCTCTCTTCTATGTGATGCCAGGAGAACTCTAGTATCTCAACTTCACTAAATTTCAGTCAGCTAACCAAATAACTTCTCAGTGCCAACTTCAGGTGTGTGAGCTAGCACATTAAATAATCTGGGATCTTTAGTAAATACACCCATATAAGTGAATGTGGCCCTATCTAGTGTTATATTCTACCCTCATTGGTCTAACACCCTTAGAATCCATTCTCACACACCCCTTAGGTTTCTGCCAATGTATTGCTATTCTTTTGATGTGTAAGCTGTTTCTTCCTGGATCATGGTGTGTACCTGTCTTCCTGAAATGTGTTGAGACTTGACCCTTGTTAAAGGCTTAGAGGCAACAGGGTAGTTGTGGTGAATTTTGAGTGGAATGAGCACCCCCTTTGAAGGCATTTGCCCCAGGTGAGGTTTTCACAGGGTTTTCAGACAGAGAACAGCTAGTCTCATGAGACACAGCAGAGCAAGCTACTTCCACCGGCAAAGGAGACTCAGAATGACTTGGGAGTTCAATATTGTCTGCTTCATCTGATTCCAGCCAGATGCACCCTTGCGAATTTCTGGACCTTATTCTTTCCTGATTGATACCCTAGTTTTCCCATGACAGATATGATAAGGGTGTGAATTCAACTGTCCTTATAAATCATCAACTTACACAATTAAATTTTGTGTTTGACTTTTAGCAATATCAGCCCTGGGTCTACATAATTAAAAGATAGTTTTAGGACTGTCATGTAAGTATCCTGGTTCTCAGATTGTGACCTGTGCTGGAAGTGAAGAGACCCGAGTTTGTCATTTTCTCTCTGTAATCACCCAAGTGCACTGCAAAGAATCCATCCTACACCACAGGTCTGAGTCATTACTACTGCTGTAGGAGTCAAGGGCAGCAGCCAGTTGGGCTCCCAAGGCATGAGCTTCAGTTGGCATCTCATCACAATCAACCACAGGCAACAGTTTGATTAACTGTGATGCCACTGCATACCGTGGATTGCTAGCATCCCATTTCCCATTGGTTAGGAGCTCAGCACTGTGCTCAAACTCAAGGGTATGACCATATCATTGCAAAATCCCATCTTTGTGAGTCTTTCTCCTGGGGCCATCCCAGTACCAATTATTATATCAATCAAGGTCTAACCAGGAGAGAGAAGCCACAATGGGAAAGTTTAACATAAACAGTTATTAACAGGGGATTGGAATAATAGGGAATTGGCTAATTAGAGCTAAAGACAATTCTAAAGAATACAGAAAGAGAGGTGTTAAGATCAGCTACTCTCTCTAGGACTGAGATAGAGAGCCCAAGGAAGAGTCCTCTCCCACCAGGCTGAGATCCAGACTTCACTTGAAAGGGCATGGCAGAGAAGTCGCTGACTGCCTCACCAATGGGACTTCCTGGAAATTTGCCCTCTGGGGTGTCATGCATGAAATTTCATGTCATGCATGAAATTTGCCCTCATGGGGTTCCAGCACTGCTGGAACCAAGATTGTAGGAAGTGTTCTGTACAGGAACCCAGTGCTGGAGAGAGCTTTGCCAGTACAGGGATCAAGCACTGTATAAAGTCATACTATTGTGCAGTCAAGAGCCAGATGTATAATCAGGGAGAGCCCAGTGCTGGAGAAAGCCGCACCAAGAATCAAGCACTGTTGTCGTTAGAGAAGGTGCACTCGGTAAGAGCAGAGTGCTGGAGAAAACCAGACTGCTACCAAAGTCAAGTGCTGGAGAAAGCTTGCTCTGCCGGAGATCAGTGCTAGAGAAAGCCTCGTGAGGTGCAAAAGAAGTCTGAAGCGTCAAGAGTCCACTCACTGCAAAGTCAGCTTGTGGTCTGGGGTCTGTGGTGACCACGTGGGAGTAGAGAGGGTGCGGCAAGGTGGTTGCAAGTTGGGGGCTGCGAGCTCCTCAAAGGACTCCTCACTCACACACATCTAAGGCAGGGAACCACTGGATGTGCCCCTGCAAAACTCTGCAGCAAGCGCAAGAAAAAAACCAAACCTCGACAGGACCAGAGCCAGGAAAAGCATCCCCTTCCTCTTTCAATGTCCCTCTAGCGCCCTCTACTGACAAAGCTTAACTGCCAGGAGAAACGCATAAACAGTCCAGTCCAGTATCTCAGAGCAGATACTAGAGCCTGAATTTGGAGCTGAGAGGCAATAAATTGAAAACTGTCTTAGTGGCAGAATCCCCACATAGGGTCTCTGACCCACAGACTGGGGACCAATATGGCAAGGAGGGCTAAGTGAAAGTCCCACTCCCTACAAAGACAGCAAACCAGTAAAAATACCACGTCCCTGGGAGAAGTGCAGAGATTCATGCCAAAGAATTGAAAGAAGCAGGGGTAGTGAGACCTATCACATACCCATTTAACCCACCAGTCTCTCCTGTGCAGGAGTCAGATGGAAAATGACGGTGGACCTTTATGAACTTAATGAGGTGACACTTCCAATTGCAGCTGCTGTCCCAAATTTAGTACCTTTCCCCTGGTATTTGGTATGCAGCTATCAACTTGGTTTTTCTTCCATACCAGTATGCAAGGTCCACCAGAGCAGTTTCGTTTTTAGCTGGCAAGGCCACCATGTAACTTCAGGTGGCCTCAGGGCTCTGCCGTAATAGAGTCTGCAAAGATCTTAATCATTAACATCCCACAAAACACCACACTGGTCCACTATATTGACAACATTACTGGATCTGATGGGCAGCAAGTAACAAGTACTTTAATTGCCCTAATAAGACATATGCAAACTAGAAAGTGGGAGATAAGCCCCACTAAAGATTCCGTGAAGTTTCTGGAGATGCAGTGGCCTAGAGTATGAAAAGGTATCTCCTCCAAGGTGAAAGACAAGTTGCTCCTCATACAACCTACTCCCCCTAAAAGAGGCCCAGTGCTTGGTAGGCCTATTTGGATTTTGGAGGCAGTGTATCTCATCGATAGAGTCACCTGGGAGGTGCCAGTTTTGAGTAGGGACAAGAGCAAGAGGAGGCTCTGTGACATGTTCAGGCTGCATTACAGCTGCCCTATCTCTTGGTATTTATGATCCCCCAGAGCCAGTGATACTCCAGCAAGCACCAAAAGCAGAATCAAAGCACAGACTCATAGGACTTTTGATAAGTGTAGGCTCTTCTCTATAGATAACTCTTCTGCTTTTCAGCAACAGTCTCTGGCTTGCTATTGGGACTTGGTAGGAACCGACCACCTAACGAGGTAACATCAGGTGACCATGCAACCTGAGCTTCTCATCATGAATGGAGTGTTGTCTGACCAACCCAACCAAGTTATATCATAACTTGATATAAGAGACCAGGCTTGGAAAGGTCCAGAAGGTGCGAGCTATTTACAGGACCAGGTGGCTCCTGTTGCATGGTCTTCTCTCCCTCAATCACTGGCTATGACTTTCTGGGGTGTCCCTTACACCCAGCTGACTGATGAAGACTCAAGCCTGTTTACAGATGGGTCTGGCTGATAGGCCGTTATGACCTGACAGTGGACAGCTACAGCCCCCGCCCGCCAGCTGGGTGAACCTGGAGGACAGTGGTGAAGAAAAGTCCTCACGGTGGACAGAACGTTGAGCAGTGCGTTTTGGCTGTTGACTATGTCCGGCATGAGAAATGGCCAGAAGTACGGACCTATGCTAATTCATGTGTCAGATAGGATTTCCTTCCTTTTCAAGGCTGAATTATATTCCACTGCATGTATATACCACATTTTGTTTATCCATCCATCTGTTGTTTCTATCCCTTGACTATTGTGAATAATGCTGCTATAAACATGGGTGTTCAAATATTTTTTTTGAGACTCTGCTTTCAATTCTTTTGGATATATACCCAGTAGCAGTGGAATTGCTGGATCTTTTTTGAGGGCCCACCATACTATTTTCCATAGCAGTGGCACCATTTTACATTTCCACCAACAGTGAACAAGGGTTTCAGTTTCTCCACATCCTCACCAACATTTATTTTCTGTTGTTTTTTTTTTAATAGTAGCCATCCTAATGAGTGTGAGGTGGCATCTCGTGGTTTTGATTTGCATTTTACTAATAATTAGTGATGTTGAGCATCTTTTCATATGCTTGCTGGTCAGTTTGTGTATGTTCTTTCGAGAAGTGTCTTTTCAAGTTTTTTGCCCATTTTTCAGTCGGGTTGTTTGTTTTATTGTTTTTATATTGTGGGAGTTCTTTATATAGCCTGAATGTTAATCGCTTATCATAGAATCCAGGGATCTTTTTGATGAGACCTGTAGATCGGTATTTTTTAAAGCTCCTTCGCGTGTCCTCTCTTAGGAAATGAGACAGTGTGTTTAAGTTAGTTCTCATCAGGACAAATGGGTATATCATCCTATAGGAATAGAGCGTTGAAATTTCCTACCTGGTTACTATATGTATCCATCAGTGCTGTCCAGTCATGGTAACCCTGTTCTTCCAGGGTCACTGGACTCACAGTTCCCTGGTCTATTCTTTTCTCCTTGCACAGATAGAAATGAGTTCATATTTATGCCTTATAAATAGAGGAAGAATAGAAGGAACAAAATTTCCGTATATTAACACTCTCCTACTTATAAAAAGCATCAAGATTATACATATCTATTCTCATCACCTTTCTTTATCTAAGAAAGGTAGTACAACTACATTTTTGAAGACTTGATATTAACTATACTTTGGGGTAGCTTAGGGTCTCACAGCCTTTCCCAGATATTTCCCTTAAGCATAACGATCGTCATATTTTTTAGGGTGCTCAAATCGTTACAGGTTGGACAATGGCCATCCATTTACTTAGTGTCTTTCTCTTTGTAACACTACCCCTGACATCCTTGAAAATATCCTTGCTTTCTGGCCTCAACAGGTTGCTTGTAGACCCATCCTGATTTTTCTTGTATCAAGAAATGGAATCCACTACCCTCCTAGGACTCCTGGTTATTTTAATGGTAAATAATATGACACCAACATCTGGGCATTAGGGGTATACATGAGAGTTAGTAGCGGGGTACTGGACCTCACCTGGTAGAAAGAAGTGTTCTTTCAGGTACAGGTTTTTTGGGTTTTGTTTGTTTTGTTTTTTGTTTTTGTTTTTTGCTGTGCGGGGCAGCTTGTGGGATCTTAGTTCCCCAACCAAGGACTAACCGGGGCCTTCGGCAGTGAAAGTGTGGAGTGCTAGTCACTGGACCGCCAGGGAAGTCCCCATTACAGGTTTATATTGATCTTTCCAATTTAACATATTGCTGCTGTGCCCTGCCTTCCTGACAGTCTGTAGCTACCATGATGCTGCCCTTACTATTATCCCCACCGGATAGCTGAACAAACTAAGACTTTGTAAGAGGTTATGTAACTTGCCTGAAATCACACTGCAAATAAGTGTAGAGCTGCCTGGCTCTATTAAATTTCAGAAACTGAGCTCCCACAGGGCCCAGCCTCCACCTCTGCCCGCTGTCAGAAATACATCGTTTACAAAGACTTTCCACCAAGTTGCCCCATTTAGAACTCCCAAGGCAGGGTCTTCCTGGTCTTGGCTGGGTTGAGGAGAAGAGAAAACACTACAGCTTCTTCTTTCTTCACTGCAGGATTCAGGAGTGAGGATGACCAGGAGAGCCCTCCACGAGAAAGGCCTGAAAACAGAGCCCCTCAGGCGGCTCCTTCCCAGGAGGGGCCTCCGGACAAACGCCCGGCCCAGTTCTGCGGTGCCTCAGGACCCCAGAGCTCCCGTGGGAGGAAGCAAGGCCCCGAGGGCACCGAGGACGACCCCGCAGGGGAAGGGGAGGTGAGCTGGCTCCCCAGGCAAGGCGAGGCCCTTAGGCTTCCCTTGGCCGCCCCAAGATCCAGCCACCCACCCGTGCCCCCCGAGGGTGCAGAGAGCTTCCCAGCTCCACAGCCACCGCGGGATCATCGGGGGCGAGTGGCCCCAGCCTGACCCGAACCTAAGGCCATAGCACCCATCTGGCTCGCCACTGACACCGGCTCAGAGCGGGCTCGACGACACCCCAAGTGTGGGAAGGGCTTCGGGCACAATCGTACCACATCGAGCGCCTGAGGACGCATCGCAGCCAGAGGGTCCGGAGTGCTGGATGCGCGCCCGGCCTCCACCCCGGGAGGGGCTGCGCGGGAAGCACCCGGGCCTCCGCCAGCCTCCGGCCGGCCGAGGCCCGGGGAGGCAGCACAAGCGCAGAGACCCTGCGTCACACGCCCATCTCTCCACCCCCTCCCTACTGCCTCCCCGAAGGCCTACGGATGCCCCACCTGCGGGTGGGTTCCGCTGATCCCTGGAGGACCTGCAGCAAGACCTCCTGGCGGGGCCAGCCTCGCCAGTTCCCCGGGAGCCCACGGGGCCGGAAGCCTTCCCGCCCAGGCGCCCGCCTCGCCCACGTGGGGATGCGGAAGGTGGCCTGGGCTGGCTGGCGGGGAGCTCACGAAGCTTCTGAGCCGCCCCCAGCAGACCCCACCTGGAGAAGGCCCGGGGCAAGTGAGCCCTTTGCGCGGTTCCAATGGACGTCACCGAGTTCTTGCTTGCCCACTCCACTGCTGGGCCCGTCGTACTACGAAATAATCACGTCTCCCATTGGTTGAGGGCTTACTCCGTGCCAGGCTTTGTGATTTATGGGAATGACCTCATTCAGTCCTCACCACACTCCTGTGCCATTGGGGTTCTCATTATCAGCATTTTACAGAAGGAGAAACTAAGTCTCAGAGAGGTTAAGGGACCGGCCCAAAGTCACACAGCCAGTATGTGGCAGAACCAGCATTCAGACCCAGGTCTGCCTGCCTGACTCCACAGCCCGCCCCACGGCACTGCTTCTCCTGCCGGTACACGAGTGAAGGGTGCAGGTTTGACAGGTCATCTACTTATGAAGCATTCATTTTTCTCGTGATAATTACATAAAACACTTTTTATACTAAAGTGAGCAGCTACTCCCAGGAATGAAAGTGAATATTTGTGCCAAGATTGAAATGCAACTTGAGACGCCGGAGATATTCCATATGCCAAGGTCAAGGCTTCAGGCTCAGCCCCCGACTCCCTGAACCGACCTATTCTCAGACCTCTGCCTTTGGAGGGATGTTGACCAGGGAAGCTCTGCTGCAGGGCCAGCTTCTGTGTGGAACCTTCCTGGAGGCCAAGAAAGATGGCCTCTCCCCAGTTTGCCATCCCACTGAATTGCTTAGGAAGGTCATCGAGTTTCTCTGGGCTAAGGTTTCTAAATTCCCAACACATATCAATCTAGGATTGGGGATTGAAAAATTGGAATTCTTAGGAATTCCTGAAGTCATGTTATTCTGTATTTTTCATAACTTTCTATATTTTTTTAATAAATAAATAAACATTTAGTAGTAGTTACAAAGAACTGTAGGCTATAGCAAATATTCAAAACCAGGAAAATACCAGAGAACATTACTGGGTAGTATTTGGATAACAAAATGTTTAAACCTTCAACAGGATCAACTACACTACACAGAGCCATGTGTTGAAATTGCCAATTTAAGGACTTGTTTCTAAAACTTTTGACTTCTCAGAACATCATTCATAGGATTTGTATAAGATATACAATACATGTAAACAGGTTAATATTTTAATCTGTGAGAATGACTCACTGTTAACAACAAGTAGGGCCACGAATACGTTTTTTTATTTGTTTGTTTGCGGTGGCTTGTGGGATCCTAGTTCCCCGACCAGGGATTGAACCCAGGCCCTCAGCAGTGAAAGCGTGGGGTCCTAATCACTGGACCGCCAGGGAATTCCCACGAATACGTTTTTTACATGGCAACAGCTACAAAAAAAAATGACTGATTAGTTGTGATCACTTATCTCCTATGTACTTCAGTCCCAAGTTCCAGAAATGTCTACCTTAACCTTGGACTCTGTCAGAGTTTCATTCTTGTGCCGTGCTTTTTACTTGACATCAGTGTATTACTTCAAACCAGGAATTCCTCGATGTTTATTGTTAAGCATTTGTTCTCACAGGAGAATTATAATAGTTTTTCCTGTGTTCCCAATTTTTTTTTTTTTTTTTTTTTTTTTTTGCGGTACGTGAGCCTCTCACTGCTGTGGCCTCTCCCGTTGCGGAGCACAGGCTCCGGACGCGCAGGCTCAGCGGCCGTGGCTCACGGGCCCAGCTGCTCCGCAGCATGTGGGATCTTCCCGGACCGGGGCAGGAACCCATGTCCCCTGCATCGGCAGGCGGACTCTCAACCACTGCGCCACCAGGGAAGCCCCCAATTTCTTGACTGATTGTTTTTGGGATTCAGAAAAACACAAATTTCAGGACTTCCCTGGAAGTTTTGCATGCTGCGTGGTGCGGCCAAAAACAAAAAACACAAATTTCCTGAAAATGGTCGGGAAGGACTTCCTGCATCAAAATACTCTTCTGAGCTGAGTAGGGTTGGCAAGGCAAATATGCTGCAGAAATAATTCTCCTGTATAGCATAAAGCCCAGTCACTGAAGTTTCATGGTTTCAGGAACCTCAGAGTCAGAAGATCCAATTATGGATTCCAGCTCTGCCAGTTCCTGGTTGTGAGACCTTGGGCAAGTCACTTTACCTCTCTGAGCTTCAATCTAATGGATAGAATGCTACCTGCGAAATAACATGCTTGCTTTGTGAGGCGGTACTGAAGAAGGGTTAAAAGTGTGGCTTTGGAGTCAGACAGTCTGAGGTTTGAATCCACTGCTTACCACCTCTTTGATCTGGGGCAAGGTCTAACCACTCTGAGCCCCATTTTTTTCTCTTCTGTAAAATGGAAAAACTGATTGAACCCATTTCATAGGATTTTGGTGAGTTCAAATGAGATCACCTATAAAAACACTTACCACAGAGCATGGTACATTGTGAATCCTTGATGCGTGTGGACCAGTACAGTTATTATCTGCTGTATCTACTACCTCACAGGGCAGTTGTGAGGATGAAAGGGAGGTTATTGTGGAAGTGCTTTCTAAGCTGTGAAATGGTCATCCACACACTTCCCTTTCCTTCAGAGATGAGATGGCCAGAAGCTCCTGGCAGACATCAGTGGTTTCTCCCAGTAAGGAGCCCAAGAATACCTACCTGTACCCACAGAAGGTAGCTGTGTTGAGGAGGCAGTGTCACCATGGTTACCTGGGAAAGAAGGTTTAATTGCAATCAGGTAGGCAAACTCCAGCATCACCTGACTGTGGGCACACTTTGGGGAAAGCCAGTTTTCAGAAGGAAGCTTTGGAGAAAGGACAGTATTTAACAGAGCCTGCCCACCATAGGTTTGTTTAATAGGGATCAAATCAAGAGAAGGGGGCGTGTAATAGAAGGTGGTGAGGGGCTGTTTGACTGTTGTCTGAAGCCCTCTTATGGGCTGAACTTAGGAAACAATTCTATAAGCCGGAACCAGTGCATCCTGCTCCTGCCATGTGTGCACTTATGATGCTCATTCATTCTTAGACTGTGGACAAAACATGAATCAAAGGGCTCTCCAAAGATGACTTGTGTAATCCTGACAGCAGCCGCATAAAGTAAATACTAGCATTACTCCCGTTCTGTAGCTGAGGGCTTGGAGTCTGGGAAAGTTAAGTCCATCGCCCAAAGTCACATAGCCTATATGTTGTGGAGTCAAGATTCAGACCAAGTCCAAACCCTTAGCCTCCGCCAGGCTTCCTCAACTCAGCGGGTGCCAGATGCTGAGCTTGAACAAGGAAGAAGGAAACACAGACGTATAGGATTTAGTGCCTCAAGTGGCCTCCTCTCTTGCCTTCTGTAACAACTCTCTCTCCCCATACTATGCCTACTTTTCTGGACACTGTTTCTTTGCTTCCAGGGATGTTTTTCTCTGCTTAGCCCTTAAGTCCAGGTTTTCTGGGCCCCATCCTTGGACTCTTTTCTTTTGTACAGGACTATGAGAGATCTTTATGTCCACAGTTTCAGCTGCCAGTCATCTCTCCTATTTTTTATTTTTTTATTATATTTTTTTAATTATTTGGCTGCATCATGCGATTTGTGGGATCTTAGTTCCCTGACAGGGATCGAACCTGGGCCCTCGGCAGTGAAAGGCAGAGTCCTAACCACTGGACCGCCAGGGAATTCCCCGTCTCTCCTTCTAATCCAGACTGCCCCTCTGAGCACCAGCTCAATCCAGCCAACTGCCTCCTTGACATCCCCTCTGACGTTCCAGCCTCCCAACCAAATTCATCCTCTCCCCCTTAACATGCCTCGCTTCCTGAGTTCCCCTTCCTCCTTACCATGGCCTCCTAGTTTCAAATACTGGTGTAGTGGTGAGGAACCCTAGAAGTCTTCCTAGATAAAGCCTCTTGAGTCAGTTCTTGGGGCTGGAGAGGGACTGTGGGGTGTGTGCTTTGAGAGCTGCCATGGGTTTGGCGGTGAACTTGGAGGGTAGAATGCATCGTTTAATCAGCTGTCTGCTAAGTGCCCGGCAGCGGGCCTGGTCTAATAGCAGGGGTGGAGGACACAATCATGAATGAAACAGACAGGATCCCTGGCTTCAGGGAGCTTTCAGGCCACTAGAGAAGACGGACCTCAAGCAATCCTCCCCAAATACCAGCTCTTACAAACTGTGACAAGTATCATGAAGGAAACGTTCAAGGTGCTATGAAAGAACGTGGTAAATCTATATTGGGTGGGGGGAGGGGGTCAAAGGCCATTTGGAGAAAGTGACAATTACTATATTCCTGAGAACTGAGTTGAGGGAAGAGAATTCCACATAGAAGCAACCGTAGGTACACACACAAAGACCCAGAGGTGGACAAGAATGCGGTGTGTTGGGAAAACTGAAAGGCAACTCGTGTCTATGGCTCTGAGTATGCTGGGGCATGTGGGCAAGACAAGACTGGCCTGGTTGGCTGGGGACGGTGGCAGGTGCCTTGTGGGCCATGGTAAGGAGCCTGGATTTTTTGGTTTAACTTTTTATTTGGAAATAATTTTGAAGTTACAGAAAAATACGAAGGGCATCCGTATGTCCTCTACTCTAAACTCATCTGTTAAAAATTACTTGTTCTCCCTCTATATGTAGTATATACATGTGACTTTTATTCTGAACTATTTGAGAATAAGTTGCATACATCTTGTTCTCTTACCCTTAAATTCTTAGAATTTCCTGCTCCAGTGCAGTACAGTTATCCACTTCACTAAATTTAACATTGATGCAATATGGTACCTAATTTACCATTCACTTTGTCAATTGTCTCAATAATATCCTTGATGTAGTATTTTCCCCTCTAGTCCAGAATCCAGGCTAGAAACGATGTATTGCATTAAATTGTCATTTCTCTTTAGTCTCCTTTAATCTGGAATAGTTAGCCTTTGTCTTTTATGACATTGACATGGTAGAAAAATGCCGTCTTCCCCTTTAATAGAATGTTCCTCATTTGAGCTTTGTCTACTGTTTCTTCATTATCATATATGGGTTAAGAATTCCCGGCCGGAAGACTGCATAAATGTTGTCATATCCTTCTCAGTGTGACAGCAAGAGGCACACAATGTCTGTCTACTCCTTAGTGATTTTGTCTGATTTCTCCAATCTCTAGTTAAAATTTTTCCCTCATAACTGATAAGCCGTCAGGGAGATACATTACAACCATGCAGCTACCCTATTCCATAGATTATTAAGTAGATGAGATTGACTATCTCTTCATGATTCTTGCCTGAATCAGATCAGTCTTTATTACGATGGTTACAAAATGATGACTTCAACTCCAGGACTCCCTCCACTTGACATTCTTCTGCCTACTTATTTAATATTTATTATTAGTAGGGACTTTGAGATTTATATTATTTTCCAATAGTTTTATAGTTATTAACCTTACTTATTTTGGTGCTCAAATTGCTCCAGATTTGGGCAGTGGGAGCCCCTTAAAACTAGAAGCCTGGTTTTTATCCCCACTTCAGTGGAGTAGCATGATTCTGTTTGCAAATATGACCACCTTTTATTGTGTGACAGTGTGTCGCAGGGGCACAGACGTAGGGAGACCTGATGGGAAGCTCTTGTGTAGTTCAGGAGGGAAACGTGGCTTAGACTGGGGCGGTGACATATTGGATGGAGAGAATGGATGGACGCTGGAGGAACTCTGGTGGTAGAATCAGCAGGACTTAGTGGGCGCAGATGGGGGGTGAACGTGTGAGAGGTCAGAGAGGGAGAAGTCAGGAGTGACCGAAGTGGCTGCAGGGATGGTGGAGTCGTTTACTGACGTGGGAAAGACAAGCAGAGTGAGGGGGTCAGGTGGGATGGGTATTTTAGACAGTTGAGTTTGAGATGTCTTTGACATCTGAGTGAAGGAGTCAAGTAGACAATTGGATATATTGTTCTGGAGCTGATGAGAGAAGTCCAAACCAGAAGAAAATTTAGGACTGCCACAGATGGATGATTTCTGAATCCATGGTCCTGGATGAAATGCTGTGAGAGGGAAGTGTAGAGGAGAGAGAGGGATCAGGCAGGGGAATCCTGAGGGAGTTTAGAGGTCTGGAGGTGCGCGGCAGGAGATGGCAATGGACGGGTCTGTGGGGTCAGATCCCATGGAGCCTGGAATGTCAGGCCAAATCCTGAAGGCTCTGGGAAAGCATTGAAGGGTTCTGAGTAGGGAAGTGAGTGACAGGGAATGATTTGAGTTTTAGAAAGATCGTTCTGAGAGCCAAGCGGGGATGATTTGGAAGGTCATTACAGTAGCTAATGCTACGATTCTTTCTAAAGTAAATCGGTTTCTCTTTTGCCACTGGAACTTGCTCAGATGGCCACCTGCACCTAAATGCCCTCTCCTTGTCCATCTGGGCACAAAAAAAGATGAACCGAACATCTGCCCCAGCTGCACGTATCAGTCCCAGGTAATGTGACAGCAAACCCCCATCTCCTTGCCTCATTTTGGCTGGAGGCTATTTTGGGGGGGGCGGGGGGTTTGAACCTTTTGAGCCAGGCAAAGTGTAGGTGTGCAGGTGATGGTCTCTGAGGTTTGTGAGAGTCTGTTTAGGGACCGTGATCCTCTGACCCGGCCTGCTTTGAGTTTAGCGTGGTCTCTGTCCCCCGGGCAACTGCCCATTTAAACCTGTATGTCGTCCCCTCCCCACACCCACGCATGCAGGGGGAGGTGGGTCGCGTCTGAAAGAACATCTCAGTGCATCCTCTCCTTAGCAGGGGTGGTGCTGTGCAGGGGACCTGCAGTTCTGCCCAAAGGGTGTCGGCACCTGTTTGGATGGAGACACAAACAACCAAAAGTGGACATTTTAAGAGGCCAGAGGGAGCGGCAGATGCTCTGGAAGCCCAGGAAAGGCAAGATTGTTTCTAGTTGGAGAAATCAGGAAAGGTCCCCTGAGAAGGTGGCATTTGAATCAGGCCTTGAGTGTAGAGGATTAGTCTGTGGAAAAGAGGAAATAAAAAAAATCAAAGACCTGCGTCCTCATATTTTATTGACATTGTCAACACAGTCGTTATTGGTTGCATAAACATCCTGTTAGGCAGATCCTCCGTTGTTAGTTCTCTGACTGTTGGAATAATTCATACCAGGCCTCGTGACATTGGCTTGGGGCTTGGGGCTGGGCACTGGGGACAGAAGCAACTTGGGACCAAATGCAACTGAGGAATCAGTGCTTGAGCCCACCCACTCATTCTTCCATTCAGCAAGACCCACCACATCCCAGGCCCAAGGCTACGACGACGATGAGGAGGACATGGTTCCTGTTCTGAAGACGTCACCTCTGCTAGAAAGGGAGCCACAAGTGGAGAGAATTTATTGTAGGGCACGGGTAGATGCTGCCGTAGAGGCACAGCGCGTACAAGAAGCGTGCTGACACAGAGAAAGGGGCTGAAGGGAGCTGAGGCCTCGGGAGCAGATGAGTATATCGGGCAGAGTGGGACAGCGAGAAGCAGGGGAGGTCTGAGGACACACGTCAGAGGACCAAGTTCACGTGGAGCACAGCAACATACTTCTCTGTCCACAGGTCAGGAGGCACATCTCTCCTACTCAGGCTTCTGGGCATATTCATTTTTTCTGTTTTCTATTTCAAATATTTCCTTTCCCATTTTGGGGGTGGGGGAGTGTTTTATACTCTTTTCCAAAATCTCAACTTGCATGCTTAATTCATTTGTTTTATTTTTCTCTTTTTGACACTAAAAGTATTTAATGCTATTAATTATGCCTCTGCAGATAGCTCTGACTGTATCCTTTTTTAAAAATTATTATTATTTTCTAAATAGGTTGCTTTTTATCCTTGATTTACTTCTTGTCCTAAGGGTACTTTGAGATGTTATTTATGTTTTTCAATTTCTGAGTGGTGTGTTTTATGTTGTTGTTAGTTCTACTGCATTTTGATCCGAGACTGACTTCTAGAATTCCCACTTTTCAAAATTTACCAAAATATTCTCTGTAGCTTAATATTTATTGAATTTTATCACTGTCCATGAAACTTGAAATGAAGGTACACTGTTTTCAGGGTCAAAAATTTATATGTTCATATCTTTTATGTCGTTATTTATTTTTTGATTATTTGTTTGGAAAACGTGTTAGGATATTTCCAATAAAAGTGTTTCTCATGTTTCTTCTTGTATTATGAAATATTTGATTGCATGGATCTTTGTTGTTATTTAACACATAAGAATTAAACCCCTTCACTGTGAAGTATACCTTTTATTTTTTTTAATTTGATTTTACTTTTTATTGAAGTACAGTTGAGTTACAATGTTGTGCAAGTATACCTTTAGAGAGTGAGGTCAAGAGCTCGCATTCTGCACTCAAGACAGCCTGGATTCACACCCCAGCTCCACCATCTCTCAGCTTAGATTCCTTATCTGCAAAATGGAGCTAGTAATGGTATTTCCAAGTTTGGGTTTTTTAAGCACAAGCTGTCTCTTCTCTTTGCTTGGCCCTGCAATTTAAAAAAAAAAAATGGTATTTCCCTTGTCCCTTGTATAGTTGTTGGATTAAATGAGATGATGAATAGAAAGCATTTAGAATGCTGCTTGGCACAAGGTAAGTGCTCAATAAAGCCAGAATTCACTGCTACAATCACTGTTATGTTGCCTGGCTGACCATTCCTGGCATTCGAGGCCTCTGTTGTGGAGAAAAGGTCTCTAGGAACCTCTTTCTTTTTCTCCATCCAGTAAACATTTGGTAAACAGAATGCTTCTTCGTGCAGAACTTTAGAAGACATTGTGGGGAGTTCCCTGGCGGTCCAGTGGTTATGACTCCGCGCTTTCACTGCCAAGGGGCGAGTATTCAATCCCTGGTGGGGGAAACTAAGATCCTGCAAGCTGTGCCATGCAGCCGGGAGGCATTGTGGAAAACAGGAAGAAAAAAAAAAAAGCTGACAACTTCCCAGCATGCAAATGCAGTGACACACTTTGGCTTTGATGGTGGGATCACTGGGTGAGTGTCAGTGGCCTGCTGCCACTAATGTGGGGGTGGGGAGGGCAGGTAGGACGGGAGAAGAGGGGGAGGACCCAGCCTTCCCTGGATATTGTATTGAACACTACTGTCCAGCCCTCAGAGCCTCACATCCCTTCCACCAGTGCTGTGAGCCAGAACGCTGTAGGATTCCTGTCAATAGCTTCCACCTGCAACCTTCAGATGCTTGCCCTCAATGCTGGAGCCACTTTCCCCATGGGAACTTGCATGTCACCATGCCCTCCCTCCCCCAAGGGGGCTTATAGCCAAAGACTGGTGTGAAGTACAAAAGCCCAGCTCCTTGGCCTGAAGTAGGACAAACTCTAAGGTGTTATTTATATCCCAGAGCTGCTAACACACTTGCTAACCTGCCTACCTCACTCCCTTACTGGTTTTTCCTGGGAACACTTCCTTAATACATCACTTGTACTTTATTTATTTATGTTGGCTGCGTTGGGTCTTCGTTGCTGCACGCGGGCTTTCTTTAGTTGCATCGAGCGGGGGCTACTCTTTGCTGCGGTGCGCAGGCTTCTCATTGTGGTGGCTTCTCTTGTAGCGCAGCATGGGCTCTAGGTACGTGGGCTTCAGTACTTGTGGTACGTGGGCTCAGTACTTGTGGCACATGGGCTCAGTAGCTGTGGCTCGCGGGCTCTAGAGCACAGGCTCAGTAGTTGTGGTGCACGGGCCTAGTTGCTCCGCTGCATGGGGGATCGTCCCAGACCAGGGATCGAACCCATGTTCCCTGCACTGGCAAGCAGATTCTCAACCACTGCACCACCAGGGAAGCCCCCATCACTTGTACTTTAATCCTTGGCCCAGGTTAAGCTTCCGGGAGAATCTAACCTTAGATAAACTGCTTTGCTCCCTCCTAACAGGAGGAATTCGGATGTGGAGAGAATATAGTAGTCAGTTTTTGTCCCTTTGGTTGCAAGGGACATAAACCCCAAAGGTACTAGCTTAGAAAAAAGGGGGAGTGGTTAGAAGGATGCTGGGATATCTTAAGTAATCACAAGGAGGAAATGAGTACACCTGGGCCATTAGAAGCATCTGGAATCAGGACACTCTCTACCCAACATATTTTTTCTTTTTGGCCACGCCACGTGGCCTGCGGGATCTTAGTTCCCTGACCAGGGATTGAACCCGTGCCCTTAGCAGTGAAAGTGTGGAGCCCTAACCACTGGACCAGGAAATTCCCCTTTCTCCAACTTTACTTATGCTTTTACTCATGTCTGCTTTATTCCCTGAGAGTTGTAGTTCCAAATAGCTGGAAATGAGGCTGCAAAGAGCATCTCCACCTCACTTTCCTCAGCTCTGCCCCTGGTTTGTCCAGCATGGTACCAAATGGCCACAATTGGGGATAAGGAGTCACCTAGTCCCCATGAATCTCTTCTATTCCTAGTGAAAGAGGGGCTGTGACCAGAAGGAAGGAGGGGTGCTGGACAAAAAACAAAACCAAAAAACTAGATGCCCACCACACAGTTCTTTTGATGAAGAATGAAGTTAAAAATGCATGGCTTACTTGTATACCCATGTTCACAGCAGCACTAGTCACAAGCCAAAAGGTGAAAACAACTCAAATGTCCATCAACAGATGAATGAATAAACAAAATGCTGTATATACATACAATGGAATATTATTCAGCCTTAAAAAGGAAGGAAATTCTGATACATGCTACAACATGAAAGAACCTTGAAAACATTAGGCTAATGAAGTGAGACACAAAAGGACAAATATTTGTTATGATTCCATTTATATGAAGTACCTAGAATAGGCAAATTCATAGAGGTAAAAAGTAGAATAAAGGTTACCAGGGGATAGTGGGAAGGGGCATAGGGAGTTATTGTTTAATGAGGACAGAATTTCTGTTTGGGGTGATAAAAAAGAAGTTTCAAAATGGATAGCGGTGATGGTTGCAAAAGATTGTGTGAATATATTTCATGCTAATGAATTGTGCACTTCAAAAGGGTTAAAATGAGGTGTTAGGCAGGGTTCTCCAGAAACTGAACCAGTAGGATAGAGATATATATAAAGAGACTTATTATATGGAATTGGCTCATGCAGTTATAGAGGCTGAGGAGTCCAGACCCAGGAGAGCTGATGGTGTAAGTTCCAGTCCGACTCTGGAAGAATCAAGGAACAAAAAATATATGACACACATAAAACAAATAGCTAAATAACAGAAGTAAATTCTTTACCAGCAATCACACTAAATGTAAACCCTTCTATTAAAACACAGATCAGGACTTCCCTGGTGGCGCAGTGGCATCTGCCTGCCAATGCAGGGGACACAGATTCGAGCCCTGGTCCGGGAAGATCCCACATGCCACGAAGCAACGAAGCCCGTACACCACAACTACTGAGCCTTGTGCTCTAGAGCCCGTGAGCCACAACTACTGAGCCCACGTGCCGCAACTACTGAAGCCCACACGCCAAAAGCCCATGCTCCACAACAAGAGAAGCCACCGCAATGAGAAGCCGGCGCACCGCAATCAAGAGTAGCCCCTGCTCACGGCAACTAGAGAAAGCCCGCGCTCAGCAACGAAGACCCAACGCAGCCAAAGATAAATAAATAAATTTATAAATAAATACAGATCAGTAGCTTGGATTAAACAAACAAACAAACAAACAAAACCCCCTAAGGATCCATCTATATGCTCTCTACAAGAGACTCACTTTAGATATAAGAACACAGAGTCCTTTAGAAATAAGGACTCGCTTTAGATGAAAGTAAAAGAATGGAAAAAAAGATACTCCATGCAAGTAGTAACCAAAACAGCGCTGGATTTGCTGTATTATTATTAGAAAACATAGACTTTAAATCAAAAAAAGGTAATAAGAGACAAATAAGGACATTATATATTAATGTTTTTTTAAAACAGGGTATTTATTTACTTATTTTTATTTATTTTTGGCTGCGTTGGGTCTTCATTGCTGTGCATGGGCTTTCTCTAGTTGCAGCGAGTGGGGGCCACTCTTCATTGCAGTGTGTGGGCTTCTCACTGTCGTGGCTTCTCTTGTTGCGGAGCATGGGCTCTAGGCACGGGCTTCAGTAGTTGCGGCACGTGGGTTCAGTAGTTGCGGCACACGGGCTTCAGTAGTTGTGGTGCAAGGGCTCAGTAGTTGTGGCTCGCGGGCTCCAGAGCGCAGGCTCAGTAGTTGTGGCCACGGGCTTAGTTGCTCTGCAGCCTATGGGATCTTCCTGGACCAGGGCTCGAACCCATGTCCCCTGAATTGGCAGGCAGATTCTTAACTACTGTGCCACCAGGGAAGTGGTTAAGAGTTTTTAATTTCAGTTATTGTACTTTTAATTTTTAAAAGTTCTATTTGATTCTTTTCAAGTCTGCTTGGTCATTTGGTGGCGTTATTATTTCCTGCTCCCTGGCAGATATTTTAAGTCTATGTTTTATTTCTTTAAACATAATAATCAGAGGTATTTTATAATTTGGGTGTGATAATTCCAATATAGGAAATGTTTGCAGGTTGGTTTCTTCTTCTGGTTATTTCTCTGTATCCCTGGATATTTCTATCCGTATATTCTCCTTGAAAACTTATTTGGGGGAATTTGTATTTGCTTCTGCCAGTGCCCAAACACAGGCAATCGACAGCCAATTTAAATTTATAGCTTGATGTTTTTGCTTTTGACCACACAAGTGAGGTGATTTGGAGCTACATATCCACCCCAGGGCTGGCTTGTCATCACAACTTCTCAGAAGTAGTTTCTTCTCCCAGCTCCTGGTTTACTCCTGTTCGATCACGGCAGGGGGTGTCTCTCCGTAAGCACTGGGCAGACGCAGGGATTGAATTTCTGTTCCGTGAAGCATGCTAAAGTTCATCTAGTTTGGCAAATGCTTTCAGGGTAAAAGCAGTTTGTGTTCAAGTTCCTCTGTGGGTTCACACTTTCAGCTAAATTTTAGTCTGATAATTCCTTCTTTGTCCTTCAGTACTTTTAAGAAAATTTATTATTATTATTCCACATTTTTATCGTTTTCAGTGAATAGATTGCTCTGAATAGCCTGCCGTATTTACCAGAAAGCGTTCTCTGCTTTCAAGCTTCAAAAAATATTATTTATCTCTTATCTTCTTTCATTTCCTCTCTAGTTCTCTTTGTCTTGTGTACTTCAACCTGTTGAAAAGGTCTTTACTTTCATTTTAAAGGGGTTTTAAGAAAAGTCAGAGATAAAGTGCTTACAGACCACCATATTTAACCAGAAGTCTCCCATTAACGTCATTGTTATATCATTTTTGCAAATAAAATAATAAAATTCTAGAGGTTGGACGGGATGCTTCTCTCTGGTCCTGTCATCTGATGGCTAAATTTCAGCTTGCGGGAAGGAAATAGTTGTTCCACAAGATGAGCCCTTTACTAGAGAGTAGATACCCTTCCCTCCCTCTGTTTTATCAGCCTCAGTCTTCCTTGCTGGACTGAATGCACACACCACTGCTCGCACCACTCCTTCCCCCGCCCCTCACCATAATCAAGATTTGGGGGAATGAAGATTGCCTCCGTGGTTTAGATTGAAAAGATTTCCCAAGCGATTCTGATATGACCTCATCATTAATTAGAGAATCACTGGGGTAGCTTACATAGGTGAGAGGAAGCTTTCTTGACTCTCAACTAAGTTAACTGAACCCTGTTATGTGCTCTGGTCACCCCTGTGTTTCTCTGATTGAAAAACTCCACCTGTAAATATTGATTTTCCCAAGACCCCAAGTCTGGTCCACCCCCCGCCTTTTCTATGTCAATTGATGGCGATTCCTTCCGTTGTTCAGGCCACAATCCTTAGAGTGATTCTTAATTCCTATCTTTATTTCATATCCCATTTCCAATTTGGGGGGAAACCTTTTGGGCTCTACCTTCAAAATATATCCAGAATCTGACCACTTTTCACCACTTACACCGCCACCACCCTGGTCCAAACTACCCTCATCTCTTATACACTAGCACGCTTTTTTTTTTTTTAACCAAGCTGCTTTTATTTTATTTTAATGTCTATCTATTTATTTGGCTGCACAGGGTCTTAGTTGCAGCATGCAGGATCTTTAGTTGCGGCATGCAGGATCTAGTTCCCTGACCAGGGATGGAACCTAGCCCCCTGCATTGGGAGCACGGAGTCTTAACCACTGGACCACCAGGGAATTCCCTTATTTTATTTTTGGCCATGCCGCTCAGCTCGCAGGATCTTATTTCCCCTGACCAGGGATGAACCTGGGCCCTTGGCAGCCCGAGGAGTGTGGAGTCCTAACAACTGGACCACCAGGAAATTCCCTAACATGCATTATTGCAATTACCTTTTAGCAGACTTCCTTGCTTCCATCCTTGCATGTTTGATTGATTACCAACACAGCAGCCAGAAGGGTTATTTTAAATATGTCACATAATGTCACTCTTCTGCCAGAAACCCTGCAATGGCTCCCTATTTCAAAGCAAAAGCCAAGCATACAAGACCCTGTAAGATCTGTACTCCCTGTCCCCTCAGTCGTTTCCCACCACTCTCCCTTCACTCACACGCTCCAGCCACAGTTTTCTCCTCGCCGTTTTTCACTAATACCAGTCAGATGTTCCCTCTTGCCTTGGATACTCTCCCAGATAGCCCACTGGCAAACCGTCTTGCCTCCTTCAGTTCTTTGTTCAGATCTCACTTTTGCACTGGTGTCCAACCTGGCCACCTCGTTAATGATGCAACCTGCTCCACCTTACCTTGCTCTACCTTTTTTTTTTTTTTGGGGGGGGGTGTTATTCATCTTTTTATTGTTAAATTGTAAGAGTTCATTATTTATTATGACTCCAAGTCCCTTCAGATATATGAGTTCCAAACATTTTATCCCATTCTGTAGGCTGTCTTTTCACTTTTTTAAAAAAAAAATTTTTTTTTTTTGGCCGGGCAGCACGTGGGATCTTAGTTCCCCGACCAGGGATCAAACCCGCACCCTCTGTGTTGGCAGCGCGGAGTCTTATTAACCACTAGACCGCCAGGGAAGTCCCCCCCTTGCTCTACATTTTTTTTTCCCCACAGCCTTGTCCCATCTTCTAACACACTACGTAAGGTATGATCTCCCCTCGTTAGAATACAACCTCCAAGAAGGCAATAATCAGGTTTGCTCACTGAGCCCAAGCACCTAGACCAGTGTCTGGCACCCAGCAGGCGCTCAATAAATGTTCAATTTAAACATTAAATGCTTGTATTCCTCGCAATACTACTACCACCGAGAAGTATAACAATATCGGGTGGTTTTTGGTCTCCCACTACCTTCGCCCACACCTAGAAGAGCAGCTACTTGGAATTGGAAACACGTTATTTTCAGTTCACCAAAGCTCTTTCTCTGCTCAGCTTCTCGAAAGTGTATGTCCCAGGCTCACGGTTTCCAACCTGGGCGAGGTCCCACTCCCCAGCCCCAGGGTCACGCCAGTGATTGTACCCGACTCATCAACCAACCAATCAAAAATCGCCGTTCTTTTTTTTCTCTTGCCCCAGTAAATGACTTCACTTTCCGATTGGTTGTGCCAAGAGGGACAGGACGAAGCAATTTTGGCAAGGGGAGGTTTTACTCTAGGTCGGTTGCCTAGGTCACCGCCCGGCTTTCCGGAAGCTGAGGAAAAATGGGCGGAGCGAGTACACCCCACCCTTATTCACGATCTGGCTTGGTATTGGTTCGCAGCTTGCGGGCCACGCCCCCAAGCCGGACTCGCGCCGCGCCCCAAGCGGTCCGCTGCTCCGGGCCGGGTTACGAGGAGATCCTGAAGGCTCCTCCCTGGGAAGGGGACCTCAAAAGCCAGGACACCTGAACCCCGCCCCGAGTAATCGCTCCGGCCCGACGCAAGTAGAGGTGCCTCTGCCGGCAGGGACCCCTAAGATCACATTCATTCATGCTACAGTGCGAGACCGAAGGTCTGGATCCAGGTCCAGTAAATTCCGAGAAACCTGGCCGGGGCCGACACCTCTTCTAAACCGCTGTTAAAAGAGGTTTTGGATTCTAGATGACCTCCAAGGAGCCTTCCCCGACTGACAGGCCCTATTCTTCATGGAAGTCTCTGGGCTCCGGCTTCCTCAAGTGTAAATGAATAGTGCCCCGCTATGGCACTCACTTGCTGTTTGGCCTTAGACAAGTTATATCCTATTTCTGGGCCTGTTTCCTCATCCTGGCATGAAGGGACTGGACTAGATGTTCCCCAAGGTCCCTTCTAGTTATTCCTTCCTAGCTATGAAACAGCCCAGGTAACATGTATAAAAGTTCTTCATAAATATTTGACCCGTTATATAAATTGTAAGCAATTTACGACGCTATCTTCTCATCCTCCTTACTTTCTGTACCCAGGAGTTCCAGGAACGGAGAAAGAGTCTAGGGTGGCACCTAAAAATGAAATACGGACTGTCAACAGATACGGAAAAGGCTGACTGCCTGCCGCTCAGGAGATGATGCTGGAGAGGAGGTGGAATAATCTTTAACCCCCTCATTTTACAGAAGAAAAAACTTTTTTTTTTTTTTTTTGCGGTACGCGGGCCTCTCACCGTTGTGGCCTCTCCAGTTGCAGAGCACAGTCATCCAGACGTGCAGGCTCAGCAGCCATGGCTCACAGGCCCAGCCGCTCCGCGGCATAGCGGAATCCTCCCAGATCGGGACACGAACCCGCATCCCCTGCATCTAGCAGGCGGACTCCCAACCACTGCGCCACCAGGGAAGCCCGGAAGAAAGAAAGCTTTGAGAAGAGCTGAGTCAGGCTGCTAATGGGAAGAACCAGGTTTCCTGAATTGACTCCATGATCGGTCCCTTTACACTTTACAGTGCTGGCAAAGAGAAGGCATAACTGTGTTAAAACAGGTTTAAAAAATTGTTCACAGAAATAAAAGCAGACAATGTAATCTGGAGCACTTCCCACTTCCATTTACTTAGGATTCCTCTCCTCCTGACATTTGGGGTGACTAACAAAGAAGAAATAGAGCAATAAAAAATAAAACAGAAGTTATTTCCCTCTTCTGCTTTTCCTGTCACCTTTGTCTCCTTGGAAGAGCTTCTCAACTTCTAATGTTCCAAACCCACCTTTGTAAGACTCTTCAGTGGTCACCCACCCCCCTTCCAAAAACAAGGGGGAAAAAAAAAAAGCCAACTAAAACCAAAACCAAAGTGGGCCATTTATACAGAATGTCCAGCCTAGGCAAATCTACAGAGACAGAAAGTACATTAGTGGTTGCCTAGAGTGGAGGGGGTGGGAGGTGGGAGGGGTGGGAGTGAAAGGGCAGGGGGGAGATTGGGAAGGGGGCGGACAAGAAGTGACTCCCGATAGATAGGATGTTTATTTGGGGAGTGATGAAATGTTCTAAAATTATGGCGATGGTTGCACAACCCTGTGATTGGACTAAAATTCCCAGAATTGTCCCCTTTAAGTATATACAGTGTGTGAATTCTACCTCAACTAAGCTGTTAAAACAAAAGGGGCATACAAAAAGCAAAACTAAAACCAACCAACGTGTGCCTTTGCTTCTTCCCTAGGTTCTGCGTGTTTAATCCTCTCACTCTTAGGGGATCTGGGCCATCTGGCCCTGCAGATGTTTCCTGAATCTCCAAAATGTGTCACCTCCAGGGTTGCCTGCCTCCTGCTCTTGCCACCCCTTCACATTCTGCAAGGCTCCATGTAATAGAAGGAAGCATGCTAGTTCCCCTGCCCGCCTGCTCACCCCCTCCTCTGCCACCTCATTTCTTGGCCACTCTGGATGGCGCTGGGCTAAAGAAAGGAAGGACAGACAAGGCAGAATAGAGGTGAGTCTTGCAGGAGATTGGAGAAGTGAGAAACGATCTAGGGCAAAATGAGAAGAAACGAAAGGGAATGTTGAGAAGGAAAAGAATCAACTTCACTTTTTGTGTTTTCTTTTCCCCTTCCTGGAATACTTCAAGGATAGCAGATGGCACCTGAATTGCTTTCCTTGGTCTAGGCTGTCTTCTTTCTCGAGTTCTTGAAGGAAGCAGCAGACAGGCAGTTGTTACACATCTGCTTCCTGTCAGTCTTTCACATGAGAGCTCACCTTCTTAAAGAAGTCCCCGCCCAGCCTCCTCCAAAACTACAACAACTTCCCTGACCCTGACACTTCCTAGCCCCCTTCCCAATTTGTTATTTTGCTTTTCTGTCTTCCTTAAAATTTAACCTCTGTGAGGGCAGGACTTTTTTTTAATCTGTTTGAGTCCCTGGGTCTGGCCCAATGTCCTCCTCAGTCTCAGATTTTTTTTTTTTTTTCTTTTAAAAAATTGAGCTAAGGGACTTCCCTGGCGGTCCAGTGGTTAAGACTCCACGCTTCCAATGCAGGGGGCACGGGTTCAATCCCTGGTTGGGGAACTAAGATCCAACATGCCGTGGTGCAGCCAAATAAAAGAAGAAAAAGAAGAAAGAAAGAAAGAAAAAAAATTGAGTTAAAATACACACAACCTAAAATTTACCATCTTAACCATTCTGAAATGTGCAGTTCTTTGGTATTAAATAGAGCCTCAGATGTTTGGAAGGAGCACAGTGCTAAGCTCAGAAGCCCTGGAATCAACCCATGTGGACTTAGCTCCTGGCCAGCCTGTTACTATGTGGCCTTAAGTGAGTTACTCAGGCATTAGATTCTCGGCCTTCCCTCTGTGAAGAGGAGATACTCACAGTATTGACGCCATGGCCCTGGAGAGGCTGGAAGGCCATGGGTGTGTAGCAAGGGGCAGTGCTTGGCTCAGAGGGAACCATTGTTGTTATTCTAGAGCTTGGAATTCAGAATCAGAATCAGGTTGGGTTTCACTCACAAGGTCACATGGATACAGCTCGGTCCTAGATGTAGCTTTAGCTGAATCCTGAGCAGAGCCTCCAGGTTGAGGGGTCTGTGAAGTGCTCCTGGCTTTCAGGACTGAGTAAGCCTCTGCTCTCTCTTCTCTGGGGCTGCCTCTCCATTCCTCTGGGGCTTGGGGGAGCAAGGGGTGCTGCTTCCAGCCATGGGACTGCACTGAAACTCGGTATTTATTGCTTGTCTGGGGCACCTCCTTACGGCACCTATCTCCTTAGCCATTCCCACGTGTCTGCTATGTGCCGGGCACTGTAATGGTTACTAGGGCAGTGCAAAGATAGATCCAATTTGGACCCCATCCTCGAAGATCTTACAGTTCAACCACGAGGATAAGACATGTGTGACTGGGCCATTTATCAAGCTGATAATTATTTATTGACTGCCTACCATGTGCAAGATGCTGTATAAGACATTGATTCAGGCACGGCCACAGAAATCCAGGGGAGGGAGAAATGATGGTGGTTTAGTCATACTCATCTAACCTAGTGCCTGGCTTCCAGAAATGCTGATGAGACGGATGGGGTTGGTTGGATGTTTGGTTGTCAGGGAAGGTTTCACAGAATAGGAGAACAAGTCGAGGACACTGCTGAATAGAATCTACTCACTGGAGAAGATACTGCAAAGACATGGTCCTCCGGTTCATCTGAGAGGCTGTGAGGCAATCTAGCTGATGTGAGGGTTCCTGTAGGGCAAGTGGAAAATTCAAATGGAAATGGGGTCCAAGAAAGAAAAGGAAAAGCATGAAGGATGCTGGGAGCTTACTCTCTGTTGTCTTTACACAAAGGTCCCTCTGGGTTTACTTTCCATTTGAGTCCTTTTGATAGAAACCCAGGAGCCAAAACCTACTTCTCTATTCTAGGAAAAACGTCAGTGCAAGCACAACAGCTGATCCTCAGGCTCAGAGACAGGGAGGATTCTGGAGTGGACGGGACTAGGGTGAACTGGGAAACACAGCCCTATCTAAAAGGGGGCAGCCACTGCTCGGTTCAAACTAGATGCTGGAGGCAAGAACCTCGGCCTGCTGTTTCCAGCTCTTTTGATGAATCGAAAGCTGGAAACCTGTTTGGTTTTTTCTTTAATGGAATCTCCCAATGTTAAATATCAACTCAAATTTTGTTAATTTTATTTCTTTTTTGGCCGTGCCACGTGGCACATGGGATCCTAGTTCCCCAGCCAGGGATGGAAACTGTGCCCCCTGCATTGGAAGCACGGAGTCTTAACTACTGGACCGCCAGGGAAGTCCCAACTTGAATTTTGAAAAGAAACTCTGCGACCATTGAAACACATTTTCCAACTGTAGCTATCAGTCTATAACCTCTATTTAGGGAACCAAGAGAGATGAGGTTAGAAAGATGGGCTGAAGTGAAGTTTCAAATGGCCTTGAATGCCATGCTTAGAGAGGTCTGACTTGAGCCTATAGACAACTTCAGTTTGATAGACTAAAAGGGTTGTTTGAACAGGGGAGTGGCTTGATGCAAGGGTCTGGGGGCAACTGGAGTAAAGTGGGGAGGTGTGGCATATGAAATAACAGGGGAAGCAGTCAGGATTGAAGGTTACTGCAACAACGCAGGTTTGCAGCAATGAAAGCTGAAAGATGGTGGCAGTGGGACTGGAAAGATAGGTTGGGGGAAAAAAAAAGACAAAGACTAACAAGATGATAAGGAAAAGATGGGGGAAGCAGAGGGGGTGGCAGGAGAAAAGATAACTGGGAGTTCCAACTCGACTTGGAATGAACCAGCTCTCTCGCAAAGAGAAAAGGCCAACCAGCTTGGTTTCAGGCCTGCTGAGTTGAAAGAAGTCAGCCTGATGCTAACCCACCACCCGAATGCTGAGCCGGTAATGAGTCCGCGGGCCAGAGCACCGCGGCGCGGTCCTGGCTCCGCTCCTGGCCCCCTGAGGGTCTGGGACAAGCCCGTTTATAAATTGACTTTATAAATCAGTTGCCTACAAAATGGGGGTGATGCCGCCGGCTTCTCAGGTAGGTTGTGGGCGTTAAGCAGGAGGCGGACGGGGCCGCACTTGGGAGCGGGGAGGAACGAGCGAGCGCAGTCTTACCCCGGGCTCTGGAACGTTCGAGGTCTCGGGGAGGGGCCGGCGAGGGCCCCGGCGGGCGACCGGGCTGCTGGCCCTTGCAGGAGAAACAGCCGCCCGCCCCGCGCCTCCCCGGACCAGCCTGCGGTGGAAAGACCACAAGCCTCCGGGGCGGCCAAGTTCAGGGGCACCACCCCCCACTCCCCGCACCCCGGTGGGCCCCTGGTCTGCGCGGGCCGGCCCTCCCCTCCCTAGCTCAGTCCCCGTTTTCTGGAGCCCTGCCCCTCCTCCCGTCCGCAGCTCATCCTCCCCGCGGGGAGGCCCAGGCCGAGGCGGGGTCCGAGCGCCGCAGCCCGCAGCCAGCCCGCCTGATTCCCGAGTCCCGACACGGCCGGAAGCGCATTTTCCTCCCGCCCCCAGCGCGGCCGCTCTAGGAACCCGGGGTGCGGGCTTCTCAGTGGGAATAACCCCTTCGGCCCCGGCAAGTGAAATCGGCTTCTGGAGGAATTGGTACACTTGCTCCCTGAGAAGGGTTGAGTTGCCTGGTGCTCACTCCGGGGGACGTTTTGATGATTCTGGTGCCTAGATCAGGAGGGCGAAGCCCAACTGCCTCGGTTTCTCTCCCAGCTCGGCTGAGGTCATTTCACCTCTCTGAGCCTTGGCTTTCTTACCTGCAAACATAACCAAGCTAGCTCAAAGGCTTGCTGTAAGGATTCAATGAATTAATACATGTAAGCACTTAAAAGTGTGCTTGACACATAATAAGTGCTCAATAAATGCTAGCCAACGTCATTATTATTACTATTATTACTGCTGTCTTTTTTAAAAGGTCTGTCGGTAGAGGGTCAGTTTTGTGACACAAGAATAAGGAACACGGTAGAGACAATAGTAAGGGCTGCTATTGATTGAGGACCTTCTTGCTAGGTTACTTACAGACCTTATCTCTATGGCCTTAGGGCAATTCTGTGAAGGGAGTATTATTCTTTGTCCCATTTTATAGGTAACTGAGTGTATGTCAGAGTCTGATTTGAACTCAGATCCCTCTGGTTCCAGGGCACATGCTCTTCTTCTCCTCCACACTGCGTCTCTGATATTGAAAACTTTTTCTGGGAATTCCAAACTAAAGCATCAAAACAGACATGGATGTCTAGTTAGTCCAGAGCTGAGGAGGCTGTGCAAAATCACCTAATTCCTCCAACGGGACAAAAGTCAATAATGAAGGGAACTGCCCCGGGATGGACACCATCCTTGCCTAAAGAAAAGGATCTTGTGACCTTAAAAAGGAGCAAGTTGCGCAGATTCCCCTGGAGGTCCACTGCAGTGGGTACGATTCCTGGTGCCGGAACTAAGATCCCGCATGCCATGTGGTGCGGCCAAAAAATAGGAGGAAAAAAAAGCAAGTTGTAGACGTCCAAAGAGAGAAAGGCGTTGAGCATACGTTTTAAGGATAAATTAAAACCATGTTTTTATGTGCAAAAACAATTACCATCCAGCCCGCCCTTTCACACACCCTGTGGAAACCTCAGGGGCCAGTTTGACTGGCCGTTTCTTCCTGCTTCAACTCCTCAGGGTCCCTCTGGGCAGTTTTCACTGGGCTCTAGCACTTAGTACTACTAAAGGTCCTTAGAGTGTGTGGAAGCCTGGAGGACGTGGGCGGCTGTTCTTTCTTCCTTTCATTCTCTAGGGATTTAGCAACTAGACAGGCATGCAGGAGAGCAGCCCAGGAGAGGGTGGGCCTGGAAGCTGTGAGTGAAAGGGGTGAGAGGCAATGGGAGATGAGGAACTGGAGTTGGTGGGCACCAACTTTCTTCCCCTCCTCCTCCCCATGTCCTTAGGCACGCCGCTCCCTCTGCCTGGTTGAAGCTTTGAGAGGGCTAGACATTGTCCATCTTGTCACTTCTGCAAGAAAGAGTGGGGCTTTCTCAGGATCACTCCACAAGTTAATGGTTTAGTCAGGACTGCTTAGGACATGAATACCTCATTTAATGTACCCAAGGCAGGAAAAGGAGCATGAGGCCACACTGGTTCAAAGACCATACACACTTTCTCCAGTAAGGAAAACCATGTTCATACAATACAGGGGAGATGTTTTCTAATAATTTTTCCTTTTCACTTCTTTTTTTTCTTTTTTTTTTTTGCGGTACGTGGGCCTCTCACTCTTATGGCCTCTCCCGTTGTGGAGCACAGGCTCCGGACGCGCAGGCTCAGCGGCCATGGCTCACGGGCCCAGTTGCTCCGTGACATGTGGGATCTTCCCAGACCGGGGCACGAACCCGCGTCCCCTGCATCGGCAGGCGGACTCTCAACCACTGCGCCACCAGGGAAGCCCTCACTTCTTTTCATAGTTTGAAAAAAAAATTCAAATGGTATAAAAAGATAAAAGTGCAGAGCCAGCCAGCCTCCTGCCTCTGGCTGCCCCATCCCCTATCAACACCTGCTGAGGTGAGCATGTTACCAATTTCTTATGTATCTTTCTAGAGATACTTTACGCATATGCAAGCATCTCCTTTTAGAAAAACATAAAAATGATAGCACACTGTAGATACTTGCTTTTCCCCTGGCTTTTTTCACATAGCAACATTTTTTTAAAATAAATTTTAAAATTTTATTTATTTATTGTTTCTGGCTGCATTGAGTCTTCGTTGCTGCGCGCGGGCTTTTTTCTCTGGTTGTGGCGAGTAGGGGCTACTCTTCGTTGCGGTTCGTGGGCTTCTCATTGTGGTGGTTTCTCTTGTTGCGGAGCACAGGCTCTAGGCGTGTGGGCTTCAGTAGTTATGGCACATGGGCTCAGTAGTTGTGGCGCATGGGCTTAGCTGCTTTGCAGCATACGGGATCTTCCTGGACCGGGGATCAAACCCGTGTCCCCTGCACTGGTAGGCGGATTCTCAACCACTGCGCCACCAAGAAGCCCTCACATAGCAACATATTTCGGAGAATGTTTCAAGTCAGTTTGTACATAACTAGTTCATTTATTTTCACAGCTGCTGAGTATAGCATTATATGGATATGCCATAATTTATTTCATCAGTTCCCCTATTGGTGGACATGTAGATTATTCACAGTCTTTTGCTATAAAAACAACATTTCAGTGCGTATGATTGTGCATACGTCTTTGTGTGCACGTGTCACCAAGCCTGTAGGATCTAGAAATGGAATTGTTGGGTCAAAGGGTGTGGGCATTTTGAATTTTGATCAGTGTAGCAAATTTCTCCTTCCTCCAAAGAGGCAGTGCAGATGTATCCTCTTATTAATCATGTTTGAGAGTGTCTGTTTCTCCACAAAGTATATAATCAGACTATTTACATTTGATAACTTCTTAGGTTAAGAACAGTGTTTCATGGTTGTTTTTATTTGCATTACGAGGTTTTTTTCTTTTATAAATTTATTTATTTTATTTATTTATTTCTGGCTGCGTTGGGCCTTTGTTGCTGCACGCGGGCTTTCTCTAGTTGTGGCGAGTGGGGTCTAGTCTTCGTTGCGGTGCACGTGCTTTTCATTGTGGTGGCTTCTCTTGTTGCGGAGCACGGGCTCTAGGTGAGCAGTCTTGAGTAGTTGTGGCACGCAGGCTCAGTAGTTGTGGCTCACAGGCTTAGTTGCTCTGTGGCATGTAGGATCTTCCCGGACCAGGGATCGAACCTATGTCCTCTGCATTGGCAGGCGGATTCTTAACCACTGTGCCACCAGGAAAGTCCCTGAGGTTTGTTTTATAACCAACACTGGTGAGAGAAAATTGAAACCTGACATTGGAGGTGTGAGATTTTAAGAAAGCATCATGCTGCTTTGAACTAAGTCACGTCTGATCTGACTTGGACGAAGAAAATGAGAAAATTTGCCAATGAGCTCTAAGCCACCTGACTCCTTGGAGAAGAGGTACAAAAGACAGACAAATGAAATCCCAATTTTCAAAAGAGGGGAAAGATATCAGTAACACAAACCAACGGCCAGGAATCTTGATGTTTAACTCAGCTAGAATTCTAAACCAGACCATCAAATGGATGATTTTTGAGTACAATGGCATGGTGTAGGGAAGAGGAAGGACACTGAGTCCTATCAGACTGCAATAATCACAGCTTTTACCTAACAGGGTGACCTTGGGCAAGCTACTTCATATATCTCTGAACTTCCACTTCTTCAGCATAAAATAGGGGCAGTAATAGCCATGGGCCAGAGTTATGGCAAAAACTAAAATAACTCATGGAAAATGCTTGGCACAAAAGATATCAGTGGGAGTTCCCTGGCGGTCCAGTGGTTAGGACTTGGGGCTTTCACTGCCGTGGGCCTGGGTTCAATCTCTGGTCCAGGAACTAAGATCCCACAAGCTGCACAGTGTGGCTGGAAAAAAAAAAAAAGATATTAGTTAAAGTGGAAGGAAGGAGGTCAAACCTGAGTCCTCTGAGGTTATAGGCCCTAGACATCTGAGAAAAGGGGAAGAAAGCTGGACAGATGATCTGGAGATAGAACAGCTGTAAGCCAGAGCAGCTTGATTGCCCCTGTAAAAAGTTCCCATCAGCCCTGGGAACAAATGCTCTACTGGGGCCTAAGCAAGGGAAAGAAGGTTGAAGACAGATGGAGGAGAGTATTATATTGTCACATTAAAATTCTTTTTAAAAAATCGGGAAGCTCTCAAAAGTTTGAAGCCTGAGTAGAAGTCCAGATCTAGTGATCAAATCTCAAGGGTGAAAAACCAGACAAACAAAACCTGCAAATACTATCCCCCTTAAAGCTTGAAACAAAACCATCTTCTTATCAGTTGGGTATTTCTAGGGCCACCAATGTTTCATTCTTTGTGAATGGCCCCTGGAGACGACAAGGAAGAGGTACTGTGTATCTAATCTGTCAACCCCCCCAAAAAAGCCTAAAGATGCATGTTGTAGTTAATCCCCTTATTGGGATTATGAGTGGGATGCGTAATTTGTAATAGTGTCTTTAAACCCGGCTGCATTTATGGCAGCCATGCTGCTTATCATGCCCCGTCGGAGCTGTGTTTGCCATCTGTCTCTGTGTTGGACTGGATCCAGAATTAGGGGATGGGTTGAAGACATGGCCCTCGGCATCTCAAAATGTCATCTTGATGAGGACTCACCGGAGAACTTTCTCCCAAACCTCACGTGAGTTTTGTAACCAATCTTTGCTTCAGCCTCTAGAAAGCACAGCAAATCTGTAACCCGCTTTTAGTAGTTATAAACAGAGCTTTATACATATGTATTGTATACCAACCCTGGATCCATGTTATCATTTCACCCCTTATTTTCCCTTTGCCATTTTATTTTTTATCTTGATCATGATACCCTACTACTGCTACTGTGAGTAATTATGGCCAGCGTTTTAGCGGCTGTGAGGCTTACTAGATGCCAGGCACCTGTTGCAATGCTTCAAGTCTTTGTTGAAACCAAGCAAGGTACAAATAAAGAAACAAACACAACTGCCAGGTTCCCTCATCTCCCTTATGGTACCAACTTAAAGGGGTCGTTTTAATATCTGAGGACATAAATCTTAGAGAAAGGCTGCATATCTCTGACTTCATACTTCTGCTTATGAAGCTGTATTTGGAAATAAACAGACCTACAAAGCAAAACAAGAACCTCTCAGCAGTCAGAAGGCATCAGTCAGGGAATTCCCTGGTGGTCCAGTGGTTAGGACTCTGTGCTTCCACGGCAGGGGGCCTGGGTTTGAACCCTGGTCAGGGAGCTAAGGTCCCGCAAGCTGCTCACTGTGGCCAAAAAAAGAAAAAGAAAAATAAGTCAAATTGAAGGAAACATATCAAATAAATAATAGTACAGTGGGTACCCAGATGTGGCAAAGGTGTTAAGTAGAACTTAGGAATACCTGAGGTCAGACCCCCAGACAAAGGTGAGGGCAGTTATCTAGGAGACACTGTAGTCAGGGAAGGAAGAGGAAGGATTTAGCTGGATTTCGAAGGAGAGAAGCTCCAGTCTTAAAGCTGGGAAATCCAAGACTTCACAGTTGATCTGTGGCCTACAACATGTTATCTGACTTGTTTGAAGTCCCATTCCCTTGTGAGTAAAAAGAGGATGATAATACTTGCCTCTCAAAGGTAGAAACAAATGCCTTCATGTGAATGAAAGTATAAGTTGTAAAATGCTTACTCAATGTGAGCTACTGTCAGGGCCTAGATTTACATTGGCTGGTATTTGATCAGGACCCTGCAGACAGACCAGACTCAGCTACGTGGACAGGAGGAGGGGAAGTGCTTTAGAGCAGAGGGAGGGAGTCAGGGTTTGGTGAAAGGCCCAGAAGCAGGACAGCCCTTACTCGGTCAGGGGATGGGTGGGGTGGAGCCCTTGGTACTGGGAGGGTGGGGATTACCTGTGAGGGAGGCAGAAAGGCTGCGTTCAGATAGGGCCAGGCTCTTCGGGGGTTTGAACTTCACTGTTCTACAGGCACAGTTCTAGGTTCCTTGGGGGATGTCAATGGTGGAATCAGGCTTCAAACTTTTGAGAGCTTCCCGATTTTTAAAAAAGAATTTTAATGTGTGTGACAATATAATACTCTCCTCCATCTGTCTTCAACTTTCTTTCCCTTGCTTAGGCCCCAGTAGAGCATTTGTTCCCAGGGCTGATGGGAACCTCTCCAGAAGGTTAGTCCATGTGTCACATGTGGATAGGAAATCAGTTGAATCGACCTAATTTGACTCGGATTAGTACAAACCTGAAAAGGAAATCAACTTTTTTTTTAATCCCACAATCTCCACTCCTAACCTTCCATTTAAAAAGTGGTTGTGGGCTTCCCTGGTGGCGCAGTGGTTGGGAGTCCGCCTGCCGATGCAGGGGGCGCGGGTTCGTGCCCCGGTCCGGGGGGATCTCACGTGCCGTGGAGCAGCTGGGCCCGTGAGCCATGGCCGCTGGGCCTGCGCGTCCGGAGCCTGCGCTCTTCCGCAACGGGAGAGGCCACAACAGTGAGAGGCCCGCGTACCACAAAAGAAAAAAAAAAAAAGTGGTTGTTTTTTTTTTTCTCTAAATTGGAAATCATCAAACAGAACAAAAGATTACAAAGCTAAGTCTTGCTCTTACTTCAGATTCTCACTTCTCCTCCCCAGAAGTAACTCTTTCCAGGTACTTATGCAAACTCCCCAGAATAGTCAAGATATACACAAAAGTTATTCACAGAGTCGGACTCTTGCGGTTGGAGAACATCTGAGCGACCATGTCATTTTGCAGAGGTGGTAACTGAGGCCCTGAAAGCTTAGCGACTAGAGTTAGTTCAGATCATACCTTAATGCAAATATTTGGTTTCAAAACAGTATACAAAGATTTCATTTCTCTTCATTTGTATTATATATATATAATATACACATATATATATAATATACACATTTACTTAATATATAAGTTAATTTTATTTATACAATGATATATGTGGTCTTCAGTAGCTTAATCAAAGTTATTTTAACTTTATAAAAATAGAAAAGTTCCGTAATTTCCAAAAATTAAAAAAACAAACAAACCATCTCTGTTGAGGATGAGGACCATGGAGTCATTCTGAGGGCAAACACTGCAGTGCCTTTAGGGAGACCCATGGGCACCAGATGGGTGGGGAGAAGTAAAGGACACTGGAAGCAGGACAGCTGGCTGGAAAGTCACTGTGGTAATTCAGGAATGAGAACCAGGGGGCTGCAGTGGCCTGGGGCAGGCGGATGGAAGAGCTGGATGGACTCAGCAGGGGTGCCATAGGCCTGAGGACCTACTGGCTAAGGGGTACAGAAGATGGACCCCCCCCAGGCTTGGTATCGTGTAGGGAAAAGGAGCTGGTGAATCTGGGATGAGGGCGAAGTGGACGTGTCTGTTCGGCAGATGGAGAGAAAGAGCTAAGGCTTTGAGGAGGGGGCAGAGCTGGGCAGCTAACAGCTAAGGATTTGGAACTGACCACATGCAACAGGAGATTTCTGAGGAAGAGAATGTAAAGGAAGGACTTGGTTCTGAGCTCAGGGGACACAGTGGTCAGGAGGCACCAGGAGGGAAGGACTTGTTGTGATAAAGCCTTAGGAGCCACCGTTGGCACTTGAGCAGTTCCTGAGTCTGGAATCTCAGACTCTCAGAGGTGGAAGGGACCTCCAGGTCCCCAGACCCAGCTCTTGTCCCGCATTTGTGAACCACGTTCCTGAATAGCAGCTCCCAATGTTCCCTGTGGGCATGCACGTCTCCGCGGAAGAAGGCCCCATCCGTTCCTGGTGGCAGCATCTGGCAGCCTTTCTGCCTGTGGTTAGACAGCTGTCCTGGTGACAAGGTGCTTGGGGTGGTGAGGTGAGTGGCTTCCTCCAGCTTCACCTTCCCAGTCCTTGCATCCTGCCCTGAGAACGTCCCCATCCATACAGCAGAGGATTGGAGTGTCTAGTCGTGGCCCCAAGTCCTCCCAGATTACTCAGGACATTACCCAGATTTCCAGACTCCTGGCTCTCCTGCCCACCAGGCTGAGGGCTGTGCCCTCTGATGAGGAAGACTGAGGCAGACGTGGCTAGAGTTGGTCAGCTCCAAATTCTTGCATCATCTCATTTAACCCTCCTGTCCCTTGGAAACCAAGGCTCATCCTCTTTCCAAAGAAGAGGAAGTTAAATCTCCAAGAGGCAAAGTGACTTGCCCAAGATCATACTGGCAGTGAGGATGGAGCAGCGTTTGGATCAGGATCTACCTCCAGGACCTCACTGCTCTCAAAGCAACCTGGGCCTCGGGGCACAAGACCCTGTATTAAGGGGCCATGTGGGAGGCTCGTGAGCTGTGACCAAGAAGAACATGGCGGTGGGTTGTCCATGAAAGGCAGGGAGTCAATCCAATCCTCATCCTTCCAGGAATTCCCCTGCCAGGAGGGTCTCCTTCACGGCCACTGTGCCAGCTGACTATAGGCAACAGGACAGCACACTGTCGTCTATAGTCAGAGCGCCCTTTGCCGCCCTAGAAGCAGGACAGGAAACTTTCTGGAAAATGGCTTGGCCCATCCGGAGTGCCCTGCCCTTCCCAATTCCTCTCTCCAGCTTGTGGAGCAAGATGAGGAGAGAATGGCGGGGCTGAGAGGCTTACCCTGTGGTCCCAGAAACACATGCACACACACACACACACACACACACACACACACACACACACACACAGCCAACCTGAGCCCTGATGGTTCTGAAGTCAGCATGCCTGGGTTTGAATCCATCTCTGTCACTAGTAAGCTGTGTACAAGTGACTTACTCTATCCTCAAATAATAATAATATTGGTTTCATGAGTTGTTTTGAAGGTTCATGGAGTTACTACATGTAAACCCTTGGAACAGTGCCCAGCACGTAGTGAATAATCAAAGGAACTACGTCAGCAGACATCATCCTATTTATTACTCTGAACCTGGTAGACACACACAGATCAAGGGGTACAGAATCAATAGCTACAGTTAAGTGGGTGCTGGAGCATCAACAGTGAAAGATGATTAACATACTGAAACCACCTTTCAGCCTCACGGTTGGGGAATACAAGAGGAGTGACAAGGATTGTGACAAACTGGAAAGCCCGTGCCCCTCTAAAGAAGGAAGCTACCGCCCAGCCAGTTGTTGCCATGTGAAAATTTGGGTGATGTTGCCACATCTTTGGATTTTCCAAAATTTGAATTATGTGAAATGTACCAATTTTTAAATGCGGCAATTAATTCAGTTTTTAAAAAACCCCAAAACCTTGTAGGCCAAATTCAACTCTTCTGTGAGCCTCCAGGGTACAGCTTTCCTGTCGACTTACTGCCCCACGGCCAGGTCAGGCTTTTGCAGCCCTGGGAGGGCAGAAGAGAGCCTTGAGGGCCGGATCTGCCCACAAGCCTCTCTGATCCCAAGTCGGCCTCCTTCTCACCTGTCCCTCAGAGCAAAGGGGAGAGTGGGGATGTCTGGGAATGAATGTGATTGTGCAGTGGAGGCTCTGCCCAACTCTACCCCATCTGTCCAGCCTAGGGATTAATCCAGAAACAGATGGAAGAGGCAGAAGGATGACTTCATTCCACGCACTGAGCACCTACTACCTGCCATTACTGTTCTAGGTGCAGTGGAGACAGCAGTGATTACAAGAGGCCAGGCCCCTGCCCTGATGGAGCAGATCTTAACCCCTGTGTGTGCGGGAGGGGAAGGCAGTGCCAGAGGTGATGCGTGCTTCGAGAAACAGAGCAGGGGAAGGGGGGCCAGGAGGAGCAAAGGCCCTGAGGCTTGACTGAGGTGTCAAAGGTGACAGAAGCCAAGGATAAGATGGAGGTATGCCTGCTAGGGAAGGTGGAAGGAGACAGCTCTGATAAGGAGCAGAGGCAGGGCCAGCAGGGCCTCTTCTGCTGGTCACACTCTCTAAACCGCATATGTAGGCCCAGAGGAGTTGCCTCCCCTTAGCAATTTCTGACAGTTTGTTCCTCCCCTCACTCCCTCACATCTCTGGACAGATAGCCCTTTTCACATTCTCTTTGTGAATGTGATTTGTAATTCCTTTGTGTTTATCACACACACACAAACACACACAATCAAACCTCTTGAGTTCTTGAGGGTAGAAAGCCCAATTTTTGTTCAGCTCCGAGGTCTCCCTGCCGTTATGTTCCCCACAGTGCCCAGAAATAATAGGCTTTCATATACCAATGTGTTAAACTGAAATAATGGCATGGCTTAAGCACGTTCCCTCACTTCTCACACCTTAGTTTCCTCTCCTGTAAAATGGGGATAATCACTGATTGTGATGAGGAAGAAAAGAGAAAAAGGCTATAAAAATTGGGGGCCTAGATAACCTGGACTTGAGGCCACCAGGGTTTTTCTCTTGCTCTGAGTTGGGTGCCCCTGGAGCTACTGGGAAACATTCTTGCCCTCCTCCCTCCTGCCACCACGGGGCCTCAGTTTCCTCCTCTGAGGGGAGCTAACTGGGGAAGAGGGGCCAGCACACACTTCCCAGTGAGGCTGGGGCTAGGGACACAGGCTGCCACAAATCTCTCGTGGCTGCGCTGGTCCCCTCAGCCCAAATGCTTGTTGCTGTGACTACTTATTTCACCTAAGCCATTTTTGGTCTGTAGGATGTTCCGTCTCCAGGTCTGTCCTGCCAGCCCTGGCTCCCACCCCACAATCCAGGCATCCAGGACCCATGCCTGGGTCTGAGTCCCAACAAAGGCAGGCCCCGGAGACCAGCAGTCAACAAATCTGAGATAGGGCTTTCTGGGAGCGGCAGGCGGAGCCCCTGTGAAATGGAGGGTGGCCATAAATCCGGAGGCCCTCACTGGTATCTGGGTTCCCCCGAGAGCTGGCTTCCACTGGAGACGGAGAGAGGGGCGTCGTCTCAGCCACCTCCCTGCTTCCCGTCCTCTTTTTCTCCCAGGCTGTGGGAGGCAAAGGGTTAAATCCCATAGAGCTGATGCTCTGACTCCAGGCTAGAGGGGCCCGGGAAGCTGGGGTCACTTCCTGCTCCGTCCCAGTCACCCTGAACTGGTCCCCGGGTCCTCAGCCTGGGATCACCCCTTGAGAAGGACCCCAGAGTCCTCGGCATCTAGCCCGCCCCCCGAGGCAGGGCATTCAAGGGGTTAAGTCCCCTGGGGCTGGATTCTGCCTTCCGGCCTTTCCCAGACCCCAGAGCCGTGAGTTGGGGGCGCCTGGGTTCCCGGGGGGTTGGCCCGGAGGGCCCGGGACGGCCGCCGGGGAACAATGGGGCGCGAGAGGCAGGGGCCGGGCGCGGGACTGAGCCCCCTCCCCCGCCCCCGGGCCGCCCGGGTTAGGGGTGGGGGCCGGGAAGGGGCCGTGAGGGCCGAGGATTCTGGGAAGAGCGCGAGGGTCTGGCTGTGGGGGAGGGGAGGGCGTGAGCATTCTGGGAAGAGGGAATTCGGCCTGGCGGGCCGGGCAGGGGGCCGGGGCGCCGCGGGAGAGCCGGGAATCCTGGGTGCCCCGGGCGGAGGAGGGGAGGATGCCAGGCTCGGGGTTGGGAGCCAGAAGGAGGGTCGTGGGGACTGGCTGGAGCAGAAGTCCAGGGTCCGGGCTGGTGTGGGCGTCCGGGGGCCGGGGCCAGGGTGGCTGTATTCCCGCGGCTGCCTCCATGTCAGGGTCACCCTGGGCCGCTCTCCACACCTCTCTGTGAGGCAGCCTCCTCCTCTCCTTCCCTCCCTCCCTCCCTCCGCAGTGGGGCTGGCCTGAGGTCGAGGCCGCTGCAGGCCCAAGCACTTCTTGCCTCCCTCGTTCTCCCCACTTTGATACTCCATGTCGGCCTTGTCATTAACCCCTTCCCTTCTACCCTGGATCGCTGAGTTTGAATTTCTCGAGAGACGATCATGGTACATAAATTCTTACCTGTCCTCAGCAAACACAGCAGGCCTCTTCAACATAGTCAGGCAGCCCCCAGCTTGGCAGAAGTCCCTGCTTCCACCTTCCCAAAGACACTTACAGATGGGGGTGGGGGATTCTCATAGCCTAAGGAGCTGCGGAGATGAAGAAGTTCATTTACTTCCTAACATCTAAGTCCTCTCTCTCCTACTGCTGTTTGGCAGGCTTCAGCTAGCTCCTGCTTCACTTTGGTCACCACCCTGCTGCCTTCTCACAAGTCCTTGCACCACCGCCCCCATACACACAGTGGTCATCCCACATGGCCACTCAAAGCCCAGGCCCTCCCCAGGGTCTCTCTTGGGAGTTCTCCTCCTAGCACTTAGCTCCTGTGGCCCTGTTCCCTCATCATGGAATCATATGACTCTCTGGAGTGACAGCTGCCTGTGTTTTACTCTGAACTCCTGCTCCTCTGCTGCCATCCCCTTTAAAGGCATTGGACCAAACAGGTTTTCTAGGAGCAAGGGGCATCTCATTCATTCATCTTTCGTTCATTCAAAATTTATTGAGCACCTATTACGTGTTAGGGATGGGATACAGCAGTAACGAAAGAGAAGATGGATTAGAGGAAGGGGTACCAGGATGGGAGTGGTAGTGGAAGCCTTCAGTGGGGAGTACTCTGTTTCGAGTTCACAGCTACAGATTGTCGGGATCCAACCTCTCCTTTTACAGCCAGGGAAACCTCTTGATCCCAGGAATTTCTCCATCCGGTTCCCATGGCCAGCAGGCTCTGTCTGAGCTTCTTTCCCCAGCTGCCCACGTTTATGAGTTTCACATGACTTTCAAGGTCACTTCCCTCTCTTAGAGGCTGGGACAAGCCAGACACAGAGCCTTGCATACCTGGTCTTAGCTCTGCCACTTCCCAGCCTGTGACCTTGGAGAAATCTCCCTGGGCATTGATTTCCTAATCTGGAAAATGGACAGCCTGATTCCTGGGTCTCCTCACAGGACTGTGGGGAGGATGGGGTGCGACAATGAGGACAGCACAGCGGGCACTGTGTCAGCTAGCTGTCAGCTGCCAGGTGGTCTCCACACACTCATCCCGCCTCTCTTTTCCTTTCCAATTCCCTCTCAAGGTAGTTCCTGCAGAAGCCCCCGATGGCTTTAAACTGCCCCCTCTCCCTACCTCTGGCCCGAGCTTCGACCTTCTTTCTGTGCTTGGATAAGGGGAAAGTGCCCCAGTCTTTTGGAGGGCCCTGTCCCCTCAGGGAAATCAGGGTGGTTACTTTCTTTTTTTAACTCTTTAAGTGTTCCAGGCAGTCTTGGTTGTCTATGGGGCTCATAAGGAAAGTTTATTGGTCCCAATTAGCAGCCCCATTAAGGAGGAAAATTAGAGTCTTTAATGAACTTCCTCTGATTAGCAAAATAACAGGTTTCCCAGCCTCTGGGCATCAGAGGGGTAGGGTGAGAGCCTGCTTCCCCTGTGGGTGTCAGATAATACCTCTCCAGCCCCCAGTGTGGGTTCAAAGGGTTATGACTGATGAGCTTTTAATTACACTCTTAAATTCACCTACTTGCTTAGTTGTGATCTTAAGATCTGGAGCAGGAATCTGGCCTGCGGGGGCGGGTTGGGGGGAGGGGGGTGGGCGCGGTGAGAACTGATGCCCAGAAAAATGGGGAGGTAGGAGACTGCAGTTCAGATCAGGAGAAATAGGGGCTGGGGGGTGGGCAGGTGGGGGAGTGGGGCTGGGGGAGTAAAGGAAGGCGGGAGGTCAGCTCCCATGGTGTGCTCTCTCCCCTCCCCTCCCCTCCCCAGGGTCCCTGGAGCACTGGGCAGTCCTGAGTTCTGGGATGGAGCCTGAGGCAGCGCTGTGGGGCCCTGATCTGCAGTGTCCTGAGCTGAGCCCCGACGATGCTCATCGAGGTGAGGGACACAAGAAGGGACTGCGGTCCTGACAAGACAGTAGCCCCAGTTCAGGGAGGGGCGCAGACTCTGGGGGAAACCCAGGGGAGGGAAGTGATGCTCGGCCCGTGTTCTGAAAGGAAATGGGGGCTGGAGACTCCCTTTCTCTCTGTAGGTGCCGACAGTGGGAACGAAGAGGAGAGCCCTCAGCAGGAAAGTTCTGGGGAGGAGGTCATCTTGGGAGATCCAACTCAGAGTCCAGAATTCAAGGACCCACCAGAGATGCCCCTGGAGACACCCTCCCAGGATCCCTCAGTCCCACAGGACCCCCCGGCCCCGCTGGGTCACTCCAGCCCCTCAGACCACCAGACCCCCCTGGACCCCCCAACCCCCGAGGTAGTCCCGACCCCGTCTGACTGGACCAAGGCCTGTGAGGCCAGTTGGCAGTGGGGGACTCTGACCACCTGGAACAGCCCCCCGGTGGTCCCGGCCAACGAGCCCAGCCTGCGGGAGCTGGTGCAAGGCCGCCCTTCCGGGGCCGAGAAGCCCTACATCTGCAACGAGTGCGGCAAGAGCTTCAGCCAGTGGTCCAAGCTGCTGCGGCACCAGCGCATCCACACAGGCGAGCGGCCCAACACCTGCTCCGAGTGCGGCAAGAGCTTCACGCAGAGCTCACACCTGGTGCAGCACCAGCGCACGCACACGGGCGAGAAGCCCTACAAGTGCCCCGACTGCGGCAAGTGCTTCAGCTGGAGCTCCAACCTGGTGCAGCACCAGCGCACGCACACGGGCGAGAAGCCCTACAAGTGCACCGAGTGTGAGAAGGCCTTCACCCAGAGCACCAACCTCATCAAGCACCAGCGCTCTCACACGGGCGAGAAGCCGTACAAGTGCGGCGAGTGCCGGCGGGCTTTCTACCGCAGCTCGGACCTCATCCAGCACCAGGCCACCCACACGGGCGAGAAGCCCTACAAGTGCCCCGAGTGCGGCAAGCGCTTCGGCCAGAACCACAACCTCCTCAAGCACCAGAAGATCCACGCCGGCGAGAAGCCGTACCGCTGCACCGAGTGCGGCAAGAGCTTCATCCAGAGCTCGGAGCTGACCCAGCACCAGCGCACGCACACCGGAGAGAAGCCCTACGAGTGCCTGGAGTGCGGCAAGAGCTTCGGCCACAGCTCCACCCTCATCAAGCACCAGCGGACTCACCTGCGCGAGGACCCGTTCAAGTGCCCGGTGTGCGGCAAGACCTTCACGCTGAGCGCCACGCTGCTGCGGCACCAGCGCACACACACGGGCGAGCGGCCCTACAAGTGCCCCGAGTGCGGCAAGAGCTTCAGCGTCAGCTCCAACCTCATCAATCACCAGCGCATCCACCGCGGCGAGCGGCCCTACATCTGTGCCGACTGCGGCAAGAGCTTCATCATGAGCTCCACCCTCATCCGCCACCAGCGCATCCACACCGGCGAGAAGCCCTACAAGTGCTCCGATTGCGGCAAGAGCTTCATCCGCAGCTCCCACCTCATCCAGCACCGGCGCACGCACACGGGCGAGAAGCCCTACAAGTGCCCCGAGTGCGGCAAGAGCTTCAGCCAGAGCTCGAACCTCATTACGCACGTGCGCACCCACATGGATGAGAACCTCTTCGTGTGCTCCGACTGCGGGAAGGCCTTCTTGGAGGCGCACGAGCTGGAGCAGCATCGAGTGATCCATGAAAGGGGCAAGACCCCCGCCCGAAGAGCTCAGGGCGACAGCCTCCTGGGGCTCGGGGACCCTGCCCTGCTGACCCCACCCCCTGGAGCCAAACCACACAAGTGTCTCGTCTGCGGAAAGGGGTTCAATGACGAGGGCATTTTCATGCAGCATCAGAGGATCCATATTGGAGAAAACCCCTACAAAAATTCAGATGGCCTCCCTGCACACTCCACCCCCAAGCCGCCTCAGTTTCGACCCCCCAGGCTCCCTTTTGGAGGAAATTCCTATCCAGGTGCAGCGGAGGGCAGAGCTGACCCCCCAGGACAGCCCTTTAAAATGCCTGATGGGCAGGAGAGCTTCAGCCAAAGGCTGGGTCTGCTGTCCTCCAAGTCCTACATCTGTTCCCACTGTGGAGAAAGCTTTTTGGATCGCGCTGTCCTCCTTCAACATCAGCTCACCCACGGCAATGAAAAGCCCTTTCTCTTTCCTGATTATAGGATTGGCCTAGGGGAAGGGGCAGGGCCCAGTCCCTTCCTAAGTGGAAAGCCCTTTAAATGCCCCGAATGCAAAAAAAGCTTTGGCCTCAGCTCCGAGCTGCTGCTGCACCAGAAAGTCCACGCCGGTGGGAAACCCCAGAAGAGTCCGGAGCTGGGGAAGAGCTCTTCGGTCCTCCTGGAGCACCTCAGGAGCCCACTGGGGGCCAGACCCTACAGCTGCTCAGATTGTGGGGCCTCCTTCCTCGATCGCCTAGCCCTCATCCGGCACCAGGAGACCCATACCCAAGAAAAGTCCCCCAAACCTGAGGACCCCCACCCAGAGCCAGCCACCCTGTCCACAGGCCAGGAAAATGAGGAGGAAGCCCCCATCCCCACAGAGAGCAGCAGCCACGTGGAAGGGGGAAGCCCCAAAACCCTTTCGGAAGAAAAGCCCTATTTGTGCCCCGAGTGTGGAGACGGCTTCACAGAAGTCGCAGCCCTCCTCCTCCATAGGAGCTGCCACCCAGGGGTCACCCTGTGAAATGGGTCTGGAGACCAGGGGCCTCTCTCTCCTGAGAGGAACACTGGATCTCCCCAAAAATTATGTGGGGAAAGGAGGAAAACTCATTCAGATTGTAGCGAGGCAGAGGACAAAGAATGGTGGGTAAAAATAGTGCTTTTACATCAGTGATGAGAAACCCTTTAAAATTGTTGGTGGGAACCACTTATAAGGCAGTAGAGAAAAACTGTTGGGTTAGAAACCCTATAAATACGTAGGAAAAAAAAGCCCTTTAAGTCTGTAGCAGAAAAACCCTATAAACCATAGTGGATAAAAGCCCTATTAATTGTAGGAAGAGGTCCCAATATGTCTCTAGACAACTCTATAAAACTGTATTGAAATCCTTGTGAAACTATAGGGTCAGGGAAGTGCAGGGAATATGACAATGGCGTTGACTTGGGAGGAGTGACCCTTAGAAGGTGTAGAAGAACCTCCCATGAACTTGCTCCTCCCATGAACTTGCATTCTCTCCCCTTGGAGTATGGGAGGGAACCTCTCTCCCAGAGCCGTGGACAATTACACTGAGGAAACTGCTCGTCTGGGGAGGAGCGCGGGAATGGGGTGGAACCAGAAAAGGAAGAAAACAGAGGAGAAAAATAAGTGATGAGGAGCCCTCAGATCCACAGAGGAGAAATGACCCAGGAACTAGGAAAAGAAGGTGTAGCTCAGGACACTGGGGGTTCCTTGGGGTATGAGGGCAGTCTTAGATGATTGCGTGTGTGAAAGGAAGAGGCCCACGGAATTCCTGATCAGAAAGAACCCAAAAATGGGGAAGGAAAAAAAAATCCAGCCTTTTTAAAGGCTGAAGTTTGGGGTGCATAAAAGCTTTAAGTATAAGGAGACCACAAAAATTAGGGAGGAAGAGTAGGGGGTTGGTTATAGTGCTTTGAGGAAAGCAGACCAAGGTGGAGAAACTGTTCCGATGGAACCCAACAAACTCCAGGCTGCCCAGTCTTCCCGTCTCCAGGAGCTTGTTAAACTACAAGTACAAGCAGATCCCAGCTCAGGCCATGAGGGTTCCCCCCACCCCCAAAGCAGGCAGGACTCCCCTCTCCCCAGCCCAGCTGGGGACGTCTACTCTCAGAGGCCTCCAGGGATGGAGGGTCCCTCCTGCCACGTTCTCAGGTCTCACTGTCAGGAGGCTTCTCCTGAAATCTAACTGCCACCAGTCCTGCTGCAGTGGCAGCCCATTTCCTCAGATTCTGTCCTCAGTCAGAGAGGGAGAACCGCTGCTAGTCGACCTCCAAAGAATAAAGCCCTTCAGAGACTCAAGGCCTGTGTGTGGTTAAATCCTCCCCAGACTTCTCCAAGTCAAGAGAGCTATGTGTGGGCTCTCTGTGGCAACGAGGGACAGCAAGTTGACAGAATAGAGAGCTTTGATTAGCCAGCAACCTGATTTTAAACCTCACTCTTTCATCTGAGCTGTTAGCAAGGCTGCTAGCAGGACAAGCCAGCCCGCACACTGTGATGGGTGTCCAAACGCCCCACAGACTGGACCGTGGGTCCCTGAAGAGTATATATGGAGACCTGACCACCTGACCACCTCACCCTGGTACCTGGAGCCCTCTGAGGTTGTTAACAACCCAGCCCGACTGTGGGCTTGCAAAGGGACAGATTCCACCCACTTGGCGCCTTTCCTCCTTAGCCAGAAACCTTCAGAGGGAAATGGAAGGATGAGAAACACACTCCCTGGCCAGGCTTGTCTCCAGTCCTCACACACCACACACAGTGACATACTTTCATTAACCCAGCCAAACCCACTCACATGACTGGGAGTGTGTGGCAGGGGAAACAGACTGTTTTCTTCTAAAATGGTTGGAGAGAGAAAACTCTTGAAACATCTGTAACAAGAACCCCATCCCCTAACCCTAGAGACCCTTAAAGAAGGAGAGGACTCCGTCCAGTGCTGGGTTCAATGGAAGTGCCCACTGACCCCACGCTGGCCCCTGTAACGCACTGTGGTCCTGAAGTAAGAGGACTGAGATGCCAGGTGAGGAGTCACATCCCTGGAGAGGGTGACCCAGCTTCCTACAAACTTGTGGAAGAGACCTCTGATTCCACTACCTAAAAGTTCAAAAGGTGAAAGTCCTTCACCCTTCGTCTATCCTGTTCCCAAAGGGATGACCCTCAAATTCAAAGATCGAAGTCATAGAACGCTGTAGGAGGAAGAAGCGAGGCCTGCTGGGGAGAAGGAAAAGGCAGGCCTTGGATGACTACGGGGAGACCCTTGTTAACATCTGCATAAAGCCCCGCCCCACCCAAGTGCCAGGTCAGAGAGCACCACCAAGAGGGGAGAAGAAGGCTGCCTGCCTCTACTGACAGCATGGACCAAGGGGGTGTCCCTCTGAGACTGAGGAAGAGGAGACGATTCTCCAAGCAGGTTTTTTTCCCTGTAAGATGGCAGCAGAAAGAAACTTCAGTTGTAGAGACAAACCCCTTGTAAAGCTGGAAGCAGATCCTCTCAGAAACAGGTCTGAGGAATCTGTCTCCAGAAGGGTCCTGGAGAGCCCTTGGGGCTCCAGGGTCAGTCCAGGGGAAGATGGTCAGTGTGGTCAAAGGCCGACTGAAGGCCAACTGAGGACTAGAGTGTAGCATATGTAGTAGGATGCTCGCATGTTGTAGGGTGAGGGCCAGAGGTCTTGGCTCCGGTACTGAATGGATGATGTGGACACGATTAGTTGGGGTCTGGGGTTTCATAGCAAGAAAGGGGGCAGAGTCAGAGACCTTTGGGGCATCACCTGTCCTCTGTTGCCCACCTCCCCAAACTCTTTTAGCTGGGTACTTTCCTCCCAGAGCAAGCTACATCTTGGGAGGAACTAAACAGGGAACAGGCCGGGGGCGGTGGCAGTGTCCAGAGTCCCTCTGACCAGCTCAGGCCAAGGCCCAGGGGTCGTGGCACTTTCCCACCAGAACTGGGTCTGGAAGGCAGAGCGTAGCCAAACCCTCTCGTTCAACTCCACGCAAGCCTGACTCTTAAGAAGTGCCCTCGTGGAGGAGTGCGACACAGGGTCACAGCGTCATTGGTGAAAGCAGAGGGGAGAATAGAAACTGATCTGAGCTTAGGCTGAAACTTGAAACTGCTATGGATATGGAGGTCAGAAGGGAGCATGGGCATGAATCCTGAATGGTGGGGCAACTCGAAACCATCACAACCAAGAGGTGGGTTCCATGGCACCCGCCCCTCAGGTGAGCAGCCCCGACTCCTGTGCCCCCGTGAGGGAAGCCCCACTCACCTGACTTGTCCCCCCTGGAGTGAAGAGAGGCCCCACTTTTGAGTGTTGTGTGTCAATAACAGTGTTGTGTCACTGGTGGTCATGTTGAATAGTTGAAGAGAATAAAGGGAATAAGATTTCCCAGGTGGTTTCTGTCTTCTCTTTCAAGCCTAGAGCAAGCTGAGAGAGCCCGTCCTCTCCCAGGGCAGCTTCCATGTGTAACCTCAAAAGCTCAGTCCAGCCCCAGGCCGCCCTTGCAGCCCTCTTCCCAGAGGCCTAAAATCCCCTTCCAGAGCTTGCTGGTGGGAGCCTGAGGGTTTATGGAATTTTAAAATCTGCCCCCTTGGGAGACAGGGGCAGAAATGTGTTGAGAAGGCGGCAGAGCCAAGCAGCACGACATGCCAACTTCTGGGTGGCAGCCTGGTGACTGGCACTCGCTGGCTCGGGTCCAGCTGTGCTGCCCCAGGGAGGCCTCTTGGGCCCCAACACCTGCACCCTCCCCAGATGGCCACAAGGCAAAGTGCCTAAGATTCTAGTTCCAGAAGCCGGCAGCTACCTCCCCTGGTTCGCCTGGGTCCTGGCCCTGGCCCAGCTCTTCCTCTGGACCAGAGCCTCCTAGCCCCCGAGGAGAGGTGGGTGGTGACCTGGCTCGTCATCTCACTCTCAGGATGTAGCCCGTGAGCCCCCAACGTGTGGAGAGGCTGAGGCTAACAGGAGGCAGCCATTTGCCTAAGATGCGAGGGAAACCAGAATGGCCAGGAGCAAGCTCTGCACCCAACCAAGCCTCTCCTCCCCCACTGCTGGGCCTGCCTGGGCCTGGCCTGGGCTCCACACTGTCTGGGCCAGGCAGGGGTTGCTCCGCTGAATCCGCCTTGCAGGCTTGCCTCAGCGCTATCTCCTGAACCTAGACCTGGCCATGGCCCCTGAGTGGCTGCTTGAGGTCAATACTTGCTCTAAACCGTTGCCTGCCTCTGCCCCAGTCTGCCGGGGGCCCCTGCCCCAGCCAGGAAGCTGTCTCCCCACCTTCCCAGTGCTTCTCTGACCCAGACTCCCAAGGCAGACTCAATTGTCTCTCCTTCCCCTTTTCCATCTGGAAAGCAAGGGGTGGGGGACGGTGGGGAAGGGGGAAAGAGAGGAGGGAATTGCGTTTCACGTAGAAGCGAGTAATGAAGGCTATTCTATATTCCCTGGGGACACTGAGGTACCTCAGCACAGGAGGATCCTCAGCAAAGTGAGGGGACTACAGAGGAAGAACAGACACTGGAGCACATTGGTTCATACTTAGCAGAAGGGGCTGTGTATCCAGACGTGGTATCTGCCACAGCAGAGGGTCAGGAAACTGGCAGAGGAAGTGACCTGAAGGTTGAGGGCTGCAGGAACAGGAAACAGTAAGTGTAGGGGCCAGGGGTGTGGTGGGGGATAGAAGGTGCATAACAGTTAGGTGTAGACTTAGAGCATAGTGGAGTAGAAATTGAGAAAAGGGAGAGAGCAGAGCCTGGAGTGTAGAGCATCCTGTTTGAGTAACTGTGGAATAAGGGCACCACTGGGGGAGAGGGGGTTAAGGAGAGTGATGTGATCTTATCCCCCTCACTCAACCCTGGCCACGAATGATGGTGATTTACCAGGTCTGGAGCTCAGGAAAGAACTGGGTTGGAGGAGTTGGGCCTTAGCAGCCTAGCTGTAGCCATGGTCCTGGATAAACACACCCAGGGAGAGCAGTAGAGTAGAAAGGAGAGGGTCTAGCTTATAGGTAGAGGAGGAGGACCATGAGAAGATAGTAAGTATGAGGAAAAGCAGGAGAGTGCAGCACCACAGGGCCCAAGGGAAGTTTTAAAGAGAGTGGTTAATGTCAAATGCTCCCCTGGACCCTGTGGCCAATCACAGACAGCAGCCTTAATTCTGGCTAAAACACGTAACTTTGCCACTGAGGCCAACATCTGCTTACCCTCCGAGGCCAGCCAGGGTCAAGATTGGTTCAGGAGGAGCTTTGGCCTGCCCATCCCAAGGGCCCAGGGTATCACACAGCCACTGAGGTTACTGGGAGTTGTAAGGGATCAAACATCCTGAGTGGAAGGGGCTGACCAGCCCCTAAGGCAGATCCTCCCAGCACTGGGCAGGCTCATTGCAAACCAACGTTTACGGTGAGTTTACTCTGTTCTTCCTGCAGCATCAGTGCTTGCTCCTCCCACAAATTCTGGGATTTTTATCCCACTCCCTTGGTCTGGAGCTTGAGAAAGTGGTTTGGGCATACTTTATTAAGCATGAGAACTCAAGAGATTTTAGCCCTACTGGATATGGAGACTAGCCCAGGAGAGATATTTGGGGAGGTGTCGCAGTCACTGGCATTTGTTAAGGAGCTCACGTGGAGGTGACTCCTGGGAAAGAGGGTAGTGCTCACAGAAGATTGGCGGACCCCGGCCCGCTCCAGGGCGCAGCGCTCCTTTCAGAGCCAGACGGCATCTCTATGATGCAATGTGCTGCGTTTTTTCCCACCTTGGCCACCACTGCCGCGAGCCACGGACACCTCCTCGACGGCCCGATGCCATCCCTCGCCACGGCGAGCGCCTCGGCGAGCGCGCCCACTGCCGCCAGCCCTGAGCCGGAAGTCACTGTAGCCCGCGTCTCCGTCTCCGGTCCGACCTGGTCCAACTGCTGCGGCCCCGCCGAAACCGTGGGCACCATGTGGAGCCCGAAGGCGGACAAGGCCGCGAGCCCCAGCAAAGGTGAGACCTCTGATAAAGCCGCAGCTTCGCGCAAGGGCGTGACTGCTGACAAATCGGCGGCCGCTCCCGTGGCCATGGCTCCAGCACCAGCTCCGGCACCAAGCCCGGTCAACACCCGCCCAAGCGCGAGCCCCAGTGCAGCCTCGGTGAAGGCTCCGGCCACGGACTCGACAGCACATTGAACCCACAGGCGCCGCCGGACACACGGTTCCCGAGAACAAGGCCAGTGGCCAGTGCAGGTCGCAATGAAATAAGTCACCTGCTGAGGCGTCCTGCTTGTCCGTCCGAGGGGGAAGGGCGGGTGAAGCCACTGGGGAAAAACGGCCCACAGACTGGGTCCAGGCCCGCCTCTGGCCAGCACAACCGGGGACCCGGCTCTCCCCTCCGAGGATCTTGCCTAGAAGCGCCAATATGGAACTACATTTCCCAGGATGCACTTCGGGGTTCCCAGCATCCCTGCCGCCAATGACTGCGCGGGCTGTCGCGAGCCCGCACGGACCGGCCAGCAGAGATGCGGAGATCCAGAGTGTGTCAGCCCCTTCCCATGGGAACAGGTGGGGCCGGCTGGCGACAGAGTGCTGACCACGACGCTTTCTCCCTGCAGACGCGCCCCTCCCAAAGGCCCAGTCTAACCAGGTGTTGGGAGTGGGGGGTCTCATCTGTGCAGGCCCTCCAGGTTCACACGCCAGCCAGGGCAGCGCTGGGAACAAGTGTAACAGCCAAAATCCGGAACCACATTTAGGGCAGGAAGCCTGGCTACCCGGACTATAGGCTGAGGATTGGACGTTTATTCAAAACAATTAACAGCCTATACAAGACATCTCTAGAGCAGGGGCCAAGAGGAGCCTTGCACCTCTCAGCAGCTCCACCTTCCAGGCCCCTGCATACTGCCTTCACAGCCCAGAGTTTGCTTGGGCAGGCAGCACAGGAAGCATTGTGGGTATAGGCTCAGTCACAGGGTGTTAGATGCTCTTCTACCTGGAATGATTGGAAGTCGGCCCAGCATGCTAGTCTGTCCCTTTTTCCCCCTGGAAGTTCTGCCTCCACTAAAGTTAAGGCCACCAGGATGAAAGCAGGGTCAGGGCTGGGGACCCAGCGGAGCCCTGGGAAGCATCAGGGCTGTAAGTGGGGCCTGGAAGCGAAGTAGAGATTGGGAGGGGTCTGATTAGAATAGAAACTGATGATCTTAGTTCAGCACTCCCAAGATGAGTGCAAGGTGACTGCAGCAACCTTAGAGCTTCCCAGAAGACAGTGCCCCCACCAAGGAGGTGCTCTTAGTATAAGACCAGACCAAAGAGCCCAAGGAACTCCACAGGAGGGAAGGTCTGCCCAGGTCTGGGGAGCAGAGGGTAAAGAAACTCCCTGGGGCCAGAGCCCAGTCTCAGAGCAAGGAGCTGGGGATCTGACCCACCCCTGGTCCTTACTTGTGGGTGTGTAAGAAGGTAGTGAACTTCCACTTGTGTGGGAAGTCACAGCCTGGGGAATTTCCCCTTTAGGGCTGGGATGGGCCCGTGGAGTCAGTTGGAGAAGGTTTAGGGCCAGGTTCCAAGAAGTTCTGTTGAGTGCTCTGGGCCCCTCAGGCCTCTCACAGCAGACCTTTTGTGCAGGGCAAGTGCCCCCTAGGCTGTAGTTCTGACCTTGGGGAAAAGGTGAAACTGAGCTTGGTTAATCCCACTCCCACTAGCATGCACTGGGGCCCCCAAAACCAACTACATGGGGAGGGGCTGGGCCCACAGGGTCCAGAATGGAGGGTGGGGGCCACTGGGTGTGGGGTGGGGAGGGACTGGAGGCACAGCCCCCAGGGTCCATGGGTGTTCCAAAGTCCCCTGAGTTACGGGTTCAGCTGATGTAGACACGGTGGAAGTCATGGGCACCAAACGCTGCGTTGCACTTGGGGCACTTCCTCTGGCGGGCCTCATAGCGGCCCCGTACGCACTCGAAGCAGAAAACGTGGAAGCACTTGGTGAGGACTGCATCCTTCTTGCGGGTGTTACAGCAGGGGCAGGTCAACCGCGCCTGGGCAGGGCAAAGGCATCAGCTCAGTAACAATCCTGACAGGGCCCGGATCCCAAGCTGATAGCAAGAGGTGGTCCAGACTAAGGCCACCACAGAGCAGACTGCACCTAACTCTCACCATAGCCCTAGGAGGTAGGGATAAGCACCCTCCAGATGAGGAAACTGAGGCTCAAAAGCCCAGGTTTCAAAACTAGAAAGTAGCACAGTCTAGACTCTAATCTGGGTGGTGATGGCCAGTGGTCACATGTCCCCTCTAAAGGTCAATGACCCACAGGCTCCAACCTGAGCTCCTCTGCCCTGGGGCTTCATCTCTTGCCCCTCTGGCCTTCTCTGGCAAAACCCCAATCCTGGCTTAAGCCGACTGTCTACCTTCTCTCCACCTTCTTCTCTCTACCTTCTTACCTGCATCTGGTAAGTCACAGCTGGGTACGGCAGTGCCACTAGAAATCTGCTGTTCTCAACCCTCAACTGGGCCCATCCCTGGTGCTGCCCAGAAATCCTGCTGTGGGTCCTGGGATTCATTTCTCTCTAAGGAGGTTTTACAAATCTCCTCTCCTATCTTGAAACTTCCCACCTGCCACCAGGTCTCACTTCCAACTCCAGACAGGAAATTCCCACAACTCAGCATTCCCAACATTCATCCTCTGCCCTGCCCGCCACCTCAGCAACTCCCCACAAGCATCACCTCTTCCCTAGCTCTCAGAACCCTACCCATCAGCATTTGACAGGCTGCAGTCTGTGGTTTCTCCAAAAACCCTTCCCTGCTCCCTCATGGCTGCCTCGAGCTGCCTCTGCCCCTTCAAGGCCAAACTGCTTCAACAGGTTGTCTACTTACTGACTCACTCTCCACCCTTTCCTCACTGCAGTAGGTGAGAGTCCAGGTGATCTGACCTCCACCTCCACCTCTGCCCAAGAACTCCCACCAAGGCTGCCAAATCCAAGAGGCATCTCTCAACACCTGCTTCATTTGCCTTCTTGGCAGTTCTGAGCTCACCCCTGCCTCCTTGAAACTCTTCCCCAATCAATTCCCTCTAGATCGCTCTCCTTCCTCCTAAGCTACAGGCTCCTCTTCCTCTGTCCATTTAAGTTTCGAGGCTCCTCAGGGGGAGTGACCCCTGTTCCGTGTCATGCCACAGACCCTCCCTGGGTGACAGTAGTTATATGTGGCTTCTGCCTTTGCCTCTGCTAACAATCCCCCACAAACTCCTGTCCTCCACACCAGCCCTTTTGCTTTGAGTGCCTTCCCAGACAGCCTCCCAAGAAGTCCCACAGGCACCTCATCCTCAACATCCTTGAGACATCGCTCTCTGCACACTGACTACAGGATACGCCAAGCAGCTCAACCTGGTTTACAAACCCTTCAGGATCTAACACTGCCCAACTCCCACCAGGCTTGTCACTCACCACAAAACCCATGTTCTGTCCTCCAACTACGACTGTCCAGCTCTGTCCTCCAGCACGCCTCTCTCAACTAAGGGCCTCCACCTCTGCCTTTCCCTTTGCTGGAACCGTTTCATCCCTGTTCATCACGGCCAACCCTGACTCACTCTTCAGTTTTTCTTTGGATGATATTCCTTCCAGGAAGCCTGCTGACCACCAGGGCTGTTAAGGGGCTCCCCTGATTTCCCACAGCCCCTCTGGCCTCTGCCATCACACTGCTCATCACTCAGATGGGAGAATTACTTGGCTGCCTCCTCCAACAGACTGTCAGTTTCAAGAGATCTGAGACCAGGTCTAGTGCCTAGCCCTCTCATACCTAGCCAGGCACTCTGCCTGGCACATAGTATGTGTACCATACTTGATAGTTATCTGATTCTCCACATCGGGTTCTGCGCAGGTTTTGCCACCCTACCTTATTTCTGGGTTCCCCAGACTACCCACCAGAGCTCTCACCAACCCCCCGTCTAAGATTCCTAGGTCATCTAAGATTCCTGGAGCACAACCCAGCCCCAAGGCCCCACCTTGTACTCCTTGATCTCCTCCTGGAGGATTTCATCGGCATCTGCGTAAACCTCCACCTTCCTCTGCTTCTCCAGCTTGCGCCGCAGCCGCGAGATGTCCTCCTGGGGCAGGAGAGGGGCTAGGCTGAGTGCAAGGGTCCTCAATCTGAACCTCCTGCCCCCACCCTGCCCCCACCCCCTGCCTACTACACACCTGAGCCCTCTTGAGGTTGAAGCTCTCTTTCTCACGGGCAGCCCGGCTCTCTGCCAGGCAAGGCTGGATCTCTCGCAGCCGTGTCTGCACGTGCTCCAGCTGTACCTTCAGGTCCTCGGCCAGCTGAGCTGCTTCCACAGCCTGAGGTGGGTGGAGCGGGGAGGAGGGGCACCGTTTGCCTGAGCCTGGGGAGTCAGGCATGTGGAGCCATGGCCCACAGATGCTTGTGTCAACCATCCAGTGATTCCTGCTCTTGGGATAAGTCCAGTATCTTCACTGGAACTGGTTCTGTCTCCTGACCTCTGAACGCTCACCTCCTCCTAGTCTACCTCATTCCCAACACCTTCAGTTCCTCAACTGCATAACGCTCTCTCCTGTCTTTGAGGCTTCACCGGGCTCCTCTTTCTGCTCCCCTCAACACACATTTTTTTCCTGCAACCCCGAGGCCTCAGCTCAAATGTCACCTCCTGAGACACGCTGTCCTATTTTTCTTTCATCCGTCTCTATTTCCTTCATAAGACATACTGTGAGTTCCCTGGTGGCCTAGTAGTTAGGATTCCAGGCTTTCACTGCCGTGGCCCACAAGCTGTGCAGCGTGCCCCCCCCCCCACAAAACATGCTATGATCTGTAATAATGTTATTTTGTCTGTGGGATTATTGGCTTGCTATCTGCCCCTCAAAACTGGAAGTTCCCACTTCCAGCAGGACGGTCTTGTTCCCGTGATCTCCCCAGCACTCAGTGCAGGTCCTGGTATACAGCAAAGGTATGACTAATACTGCTTAAATGAATGAGCCAAATGGAGAAGGAAAAAAGTCCAGGAGGGGAAAAAAGATGAAAGTCAATGTTAATCTTAAGCCTTTACCATAAGCTAGAGGAGTGATGTCACCAAGAGGGTGCCACACATCATTCCTAACTCTGTTACCCTCAGAAGAACAACTACCACAAGCTAAACATTTCTTAGGTTTAATACAACTACATGGCAGAGACCACCATGCACATTTCACAGCTAACCAATGCAGTGGTCAGGACGTGGACTGTGGAGCCAAGGAGACCCCGGGCCCAAATTCCAGTCCCACTCTTTCTTGAGCAAGTCAGCTACCTCCCTGAGCCTCAATCTTCTCACTTATGAAAGGTAACAACAAAAACTGTTGTAGGATTATTTTCAGACTGAAATGTGACCAAGCATGCAAAGTCCTCCAGCACAGTCTGGAACACAGTAAGTGTCTGAGACATGAGCTGGGCTGTGAGATGAAGCACAGCCAGACTTTGGCCCAGGTCATCTGCTTCAAGTTCTCTAGGCAGAGTCACAAAGTGAGGCTGTGAGCCAGCATCCCAGGTTGCTGTCCCCTCGCACAGGTCTGGCCTCACCTTCCTCTTGTTGAGCTCCAGGGCCTGGCTGCGCAGTGTCAGCTCCTTCTCCACACCCCCGAGGCTGCCCTGCAAGGCCCGCTCTTTTTCCTCCAGCTTCTGCACGGTCAGCAGCTGGGCATCCACCTGAGGACAGGGGTGGGGACTCAGTGCTGGGGAGCCCCTGCCTCTCCAGCTCCACTCTAACAAGCCCAGGGCAGCCATACCTGGGACTTGAGGCCAAGAACCTGCTCGCCCAGCTCATCCTTCTCCTCCCGCAGTAGCTTATGTATCTGGTTGGCCTTGATCCGCTCTGACATCAGCTTAAAGTTGGCATCGTCCTTTTCCCGCAACTGCTGTAGCAGCCGCCCATTCTGCTCCTGCATGTCCTCAAAAGCCTGGCCTGTCACATCCATCTCTGAGAGCAGAGCCTCCTCCTCCTGCAGCAAGTGGGCAGGGACAAGATGGAATGTAGTAGATGGACAAGACAACAGTGGGGAAACCACAGGAAAATATGGCTGAGCAAAGAACCACAGAATGGACCCAGGTCATGTGCTAGAACAGGAGGCTTAGGAAATTCCAATATTCAGAAGCAAGGGGACCAGAACGGGGTCGCACCTGCTTGGTGGCACCCAACTTGCGTTGCAGGTGTTCTATCTGCTCCTCTGCCTGACGAATGCGCCGCAGGGCATCCTCATCCGCGATCTTCTTGCTCTCCCTCCGATCCCTCTCCTCTAATTCCCGGATGCGGCTCCGTAGCTCATCGACCTATAACCACCAGAAGGAGGGAGCTCTCTTGTCACTGCTTCCTGCTGACCTAGGGCTCTGCTCTGGTTACAACCCCCTGGGACAGCCTCTCTGCACACCTCATAGGCCCTACCTGCCCTCACCTCAGCCTTGGCCTTGCGTTCCGCTGCCATGAGCTGCACCTTATCCCGCTGCTCCTTGGGTGCAGACTTATACATGTCCAGCAGCAGTTTCATCTCCTTCTGACTTTCCTGGGCCTTCCTGGGGGAGGCACAGGAGAAAGGCTTGGTAAGTAGGGTTGGAGGCCACTTGGCAGGGGTGGGAAGGAGAAAGGAACAGGGCCTCACTTGAGCTCTGCTCGGAGACCTTTGAGGAGCTCTGACTCCTTCCTCTTGGCCTCCTCCACCTTGACCTTCTCCCGATCAGTCCTTGAGAGAGCTGAGGCTACAGATGGGGGTCCCAGCCCAGGCCCTTCCCGCTCCCGAAGCTCCCGCTTGGGTTTAGCCTCAGGTTCTCGGGCCCGGGAGGAGGGGCCCTGGGCCCCAGGGGTCAGGGCCTGGGCCTCTTCCTCAGAAGGGACCAGGTCTTCCTTCTTCACCAAGGAGGTAGTAACGGCAGCACCAGGCATTGAAGCCATCTCCTTTCTGGCGTCAGGGGCACCAACAGGGCCTGGCCCACCCTCTTCTTTCCCTGGGGCTGGGGCACTCAGGCCAGAGTCCTCCGGGTGGCCCAGGGTGGGGATGGAGTGGGTAGAGCCACTGGCCTGGGCCCGGAGCTGCAAAGCACAGAGAGAACAGGGCTGAGGTGAGACGTGCTCACTGGGGTCTAGCCGCAGCTTTCCCCAGACAGCCCCCTCCTCACCTTGGCAATCTCAGCCTGCACTTCCCGCAGCTTCCGCTTGTATCGCTGAGCGTCCCCCTTTAGCTGGTGGTTGTGGTTTTGGAGGCTGCTGATCAGGTGGCGCATCTCCCGGTTGATGGGCCCTGGAAGAGTACAGGAAACCAAGGCTGGGCTGAAAGGCTGGGTTGGTCCCTGGGTTAAGGGCCCAACCCCTCAGTGGGGGAAGGGGCAGGGCCAGAGCCATCACTCTCATTACAAAGGAGATAACAACTGAAGCCTTATGTAGAAAGTGTGATCTCATCAAATAAATGAAGAGAATTCACCTAAACATAACTTGACACTGCCTATGTGTGCTATTTATGCTAATGCAGACTTCTAAAATATTTCCAAATTTCCTTTCAAAGGAACACATTAACTAACTGTAAATTCACAGAAGTAAGTTAGTCCACTTCTTTTAGCTTTTTAAACAAATATCATCTTCTTAGTTACATTTCCCCGGCATTTCTCATAATACTTCCTATCTTCCCTCCCTGCTTTATTTTTCTTGATATATTTGTCACAACCTAATATACACGTTCAATTTTTTCCTCCTTTGTTGTCTGTCTTCCTTCACTATAACACTGCTCCACAACAGGGATCCGTCGTGTTTTGTTCACTGGTATCATCCCAAAGCCTAGAACTGAACCTGGGTCATAGAAAGTGTTCAATAAATCTGTGAAAAATGAATTAGTATCTCAGAGAGGCACCATAAAGCCAGAGAAGTATGGATGAGGGTGACAGCTCCCGTTCTGGCTGAGTCTGCTCCATGAGCCACCTCATCTGGCTGTAAGCCTCACTGCGCCTTTGAGTCAGGTGGTGTGGTCCCCATTTTCCACAGAGAGATGAGGCTCTGGGAGAAGAAAGGACTTAACCTCTTACATCTGGATAAGCATCTGGCCACACCAGGGCCCAGCAATCCCAGATAAGGCCCCACCTCAACCCTGTCCTCACCACATACCCGCCTGCTCGTTGGCCGCCAGGTTCTGTTCAAACTCGATGCGCAGCATCTCGTACTCCTTGCGTACCTGGGCCAGCGTATCCTCCAGCTGGATAACCTCTGTGCGCAGCTTCTTTTGCAGCCCCAGCTCATCACTCTGTGGGTTGAGGCATTAAGGACCCACCCAACCCCTTAGCTCCCGGCAAGCCCCCCCTACCTCAGGCCTCAGCAGCTCAGGAGGAATTTACTCCCAAGGGACCTCCGGCAGGCACACAGGGCCTCTGACACCCTTGACCCAGGAACAATCTGACCCTAAGGGTCTGGCCTTTACCCCTGTCCCCGGCCCCTGTTCCAAGGGCATACCTCCATGTGCTCAATGTGCCTCAGGTGGGAATTCTTGGTGGCCAGCAGCAGCCCACGGGCCTCGTCCAGCTGGGTCTTCACTTGCAGAGACTCATTGTAGAGCAGTGAGAACTGCGCCTGCAGCATTCGGTACTCCCCTGTCTCCCGTACCACCTCCTCAGGAAGGCTCCGCAGGGCTACCTAGGGGCAGGGATGTCCAAAGGCAATCAGCAAGAGGTTTCAGAGCTCAGCTCCTACCGTGCAGGCTCAGGCCCTCCCAGTCCCAAACACAGCTCACCTTGAGGCGCTCATTGGTCCGCACAGCCCCCTGAAGTTCCGCCTGCAGCTTCTCCAGCTCTGCCATGCGGCTATTGGCCAATTCCTGGTTTTCCTCCAACTCCGCATTCAGCATCTCAAACTGAGGAGTGGGAAGGGCAGTGGGAGGCAGGGCCAGGCCAGGACGCATGCTTCCCTCATAGCCCCACCATATGCCCTACCCAAGCTCCCCTCTGCAGAGCAGTGATGTACTCTGAAGGCCCAGGGACAAGCCGGACCCAGGCACTTTCCTAAGGGCTCCCAGGCAAGTAGGAGAAAACTCAGTGCTGCCTGGTCAGTGCTGGGAAGCAAGGCTTGTAACTGACAGGGGGTCAGGGAAGCCTTCCTGGAAGACCTGAAGAGCAAGCTGAGCAAGGGGAGACAGGGCGCAGTGACCCTGTAGCACCAAAAAAGTGTGCCACGACCAAGAATTGAGAGAGCAAAAGCAGGACAAGGAATGAGACAGCGACAGCAAGGCCCTTTCTCAGCTACACAACTGAGAATGCCAGTTGACTCCAACATACCCCAACATCTCTTTTCTAAGTGGTACTTTGTTTTTTTTTTTTTTTGGCGGTACGCGGGCCTCTCACTGTTGTGGTCTCTCCCGCTGCGGAGCACAGGCTCCGGACGCGCAGGCTCAGCGGCCGTGGCTCACGGGCCCAGCTGCTCCGCGGCATGTGGGATCCTCCCGCACCGGGGCACGAACCCGTGTCCCCTGCATCGGCAGGCGGACTCTCAACCACTGCGCCACCAGGGAAGCCCCTAAGTGGTACTTTTAACCAGCTGATGTACATACGACCTTACCTAATTCTTGTCAGTTACCCAAACTAGAACTTAAGCTCCATGAAAGGTTTAATCCCTGTCTGTTTCGTTCTCCAAAATGCCTGCTTCCTACACAGTACCTAGCACTTAGTGTTCAGCAATTATTTACTGAATACACATATGAAAGAATGAAATAAAGAGCACTGTGAGTAACGGGGAAAGACCTCCGAGACCACAGCTGGACGTCTGTCCTTAATTCTGAGGGGATGTTCAAGGGTAGGGTAGAGAAAAGGTTGTGGGAGGGACGAGGAAGAATGCTGCTGCTCACCTTCTGCATGCTGAGTGTGATCTGGCCCCCCTGAAAGCCTGAGGAGCTCCCAGATACATAGTAGCCAGAGTTGAGCTGTGGAGAGAAGACAGAGGAATAGATGGGTGTGGAGAAGAGAAGCGAGGGCCCCAAGTACCCTGCTCTGGCTCCATCTGACCCAATGTCTGACCCTACCTGCTCCAAGGCCTCCGCTAGGTGCTTATTGAGCTTTTGCTCACGCTTCCGCAACTTCTCAATGTCCCACTGCAGGTCTTCTACTGTCGTCTCCATCTCCAGCACTTTGGTCTCTGCAGATGTCACTTTATCCTGGAGCTCAGAGTACTGGGGACAAGGAAGGGGACAGGTACTTAGATAAGAGACCCGGCTCCCTGAGATCCTTGGGTGCCCATCTAATCCAAACCCTGCCCTGGTTCTAATCCCACCCTAAAAGCCCAACTCCCACCTCCAATGAGATGCGGTGGTGCTTCTCCTGTAGCTGGGTGGCCAAGTCCTGCAGTCGCCGGTTCTCACGGCCCAGCTCCCGGGTGCGTGCCCGAGCCGCCTCACTGGGGGGCTCACTGTCCCCTGTGAAGGGAGGGCTCGAGTAAGAGCCAAGTCCAAGGCAATGGGTCAAAGTACTAACTCATCCTGGAGTCTGCTAGGTCATTGCCCAGTGTGATCCACCAGCTGTCTTGCCATTTTCTCATGACAAAGCCAGGAGTCTTTGTCCCCACTGCACAAAGGAGGAAACCAGCTCAGAGAGGAGAGCCATCTGCTCAGAACGCCCAGGCTGGACTGACAGAACTAAGGCTGAGAGAAGTCAGTCTGCCTGCAAAGCCTGGGCACGTGCTGCTATGCCTCGTGGATCAGCAACTGCCACCTAGATTCGTGCACAATGCTCCCAAGAGGTCTCCAGCCACAAGGGGGAAGCTCCCCCAGCATCAACAACTCCTCCCACCCATCTCTCTAGAGCTCAACTCCAGGAATCAAAGCGAGAGCCACCATCAACAGCCTAATCCTGCACCTGAAAACATGGCTGATTTATTCCTTGGGGAACTGTGGCTGCCTCTGGGCCAGGAGCACTGAGGAGGGGATACCATAAAGATGCAAATGGAGTTGGACCCTCTGGGGTGGGGGCACAAAGAACTAACCTCGGCTGTATACTCGCTGACAGAGTTCCTCCACCTGGCGCTGTAGGCGGTCAGAGGCCTCCACGACACGGGACACAGCTGCCTTGGAGAATTCCATGCGGCCCTGCAGCTGCAGCTCCACCTCCTCACTACTGCTTGCACCCAGGGCCACCACAAAAGCCAAGGCTGGCTCACTGAGAGGTGGCCGCAGCTGCATTGGCAGGGGCTCTGGGAGGGACGGACAGACCCTCATGAGGATAATGGTAACAGTTACCACCACTCTTTACCAAGTTCCAGATCGCCTCCTTCAACTCTCTATGGCTCACTGAGTCAACATAACCAACACCTGTAGTACTGTTGTTATCCCCATCTTAAAAGTGAAATAACTGCAGTTCAGTGAGGTAATTTCCTCAAAGCCAGAGAGCTACCAAATCACTTCCTCAGGGAAGGCCTTCTCTGCCTTCCCAAGCTAAACTAGTGTGCATACACACTAATTCCCATTCAGGGACCCCTATACTTTTTTCTTATGGTTTATAATCATTTTCTCTCTAATGGTTGAGGCAGTAAGTATTTCTTTTTTATTTTCTTTGTCTCCTCCAAAGCTACAACAATGTCAACTACACAGTCAGCATTTAATACTTTTTTGAACTAAGAGTGTCAAAACAAGAATTGCACTCTTAACCATGTCACTCAGATTCCAAAACCTGTGTTCTTACCCACTGCCCTTTGCTGCCCAGATATGAAATCAATTTGTGTGTGTGTGTGTGTGTGCGCGCGCGCGCAAGCAGGGAATTCAGCAGCCTAATGTCAAAGTTCCCTCCTCTCCAGGACCTTCCCCAGAACTTAATTAAGCTTCCCAGATCCCAGGGCTCTGGCCCTACCCCTCAGCTCCGATGTCCCTGGCTCTGTGAGAGGGGTCTCATCACGTGTTGGCCCCTCCTGGGTCCCAGGCGCCTCTGTCCCCGAAGACAGCTCCCCCTGGCTCTCATGGTGTCGGAGAAGGGCTTCCACAGTTTCATCCAGCTGAAGGGAGAAAGCACCAAAAATGTTATGAATCCCTCAGGTGCTTCCCAGCATGATACTCCTTTCCTAACAGAGGAGTCTGAGGATTGGCAGCTGGATCAAGGCCAGGTCTTGGAAAGTAGAAGGGCATCCACCTGGGCCCAGTAGCGATTGACAATGAGGAGTGTGGCGTCATCTGTGGCCTGCCGCTTCTCCAACTTCTCAATTCGTTCTCGGAGTTCATCTTCACAAGCCTGTCTCTGTTCCAACCGCTCTGCCAGTTTCTTATTCTTGAACTGCAAAACCTTCAAGTCCATCTCCTCCTACCAAGGAAACAAAGGGGCCGAGAAGATGGTCAAGCAGGGACCAAGAACCCAATCATAGAAAGAGACCAAGAAAAGCAAAATGGAATGGATGGGAGAGGGGAGTATCCCCAGACTAACTGCTAACAGGATTTAAAGAGGCTCAGACACCCACAGAGAAAGCGTCTCGGTTGTGAGGAGGGTCACGTTCTGCTTCTGCCTCTTCCTAACTCTGAAGTCTTTGACAAGTCACACGCTCTCTGGAAACCTGTTTTCCTATCTGTAAAGGGAAGGCAGACGTCGTGTCCTCGGTTTCTTTCAACAGAGTGTTCTGAAAAGTGGATCTTGCTAAACCTGGGGAACTGGGAGTAAGGTTCTGGACGACGTGGACGGAGAACAGAGATGGGAGTTCTGGTAAGTTGTGAGGCCTGAAACAGGAGCCCACGAACCGTGGAAGAGATGCCCCCAAGACGAATGGGCTCTATAAGCGTGGTTGTGGTCTTCTCCTCGCGACTCAGCTTCTTCTCTGGGGGCCCCGAGCCCCCATCGCCGGCGGCGCGTTTGTTGCCGGGCCCAGACATGGCCGCGGCGGGGAGGAGCGGCGCAGGCTCTCCCGAGGCACGTCAGGCAGGCGGAGGCGACGCTTCCGTCACCTGCAGAACACAGAGAGCAGAGATGTGGAAGCGGCCGGAGCTCCTGCGGCCCCGAGCCTCGTCCGCACCCACCTGCTGGACCCCGCCCCGCCGGCTCCGGGCCCCTCACCGGCAGCAGAATCACCCCACCGCCGCCATCTTGGACTCCCCTGGACGTCACTGGCCTCCCCAGCACAGAGCGCAGGCGCCACAGGCAGTACCGGATGTGGCGAAATCTTCTCCACTTCCTGTTTCTATTGGTCGCGCTTTGTGCTGCCTTTCGGGTTCCGTTTGGTTTCTTCCTGAACACCGCCTCTTCCTCTCAGTGATTGGCCAGTAGGCAGTTCCTATGGTAACCGACAACACACTTCCACTCTCCAGTCCTAATGACATCGCCTGCCTCAGAATAGCAACTTTGAAGCGAGGGCACGGGGGCGGGCCTTGCGGCTTATTACGCACGCGCATTCTCTTCTCACTGAGTGGCGAGCGCCGTACACTTTCTCTCTTGCTCCAAGAACCCCCTTAGCAACGGTCACCGTTGAGACGGAGGAAGACGCCCCCAGCGGATTGGCTGCACCGGGCCTCTCTGCAGCGTGGATTGGCTTGAAGCGTCGATAGAGGTCCAGGCCTTGGCAGCCTCTGCCGGAGAATCGGCTGTCCCAGAACCGAGGCAGGACAGAACCTGTGGTGCCCCGCGGCACAGAGGAGCGACAAGATGATCCGCCGGAAGTCCAGCCAATTCCAGGGACTGAAAATGCAATCGGAGCTTGAACAGCACTACGAACTGCGGAGAGAACCCAAGAAAGACCTCAGGTCATTGGATGAATCGGCCACGCGGATGGGAACAGGTGTGCATACCGAGTCGGGGACCGTGGCTTCGGTGAATGCGGATGAAGATCCTGCAGCCGACTTGTTCCCGGTGAGGACTGGACAGAGTCGTCCGCTCATGAATGTTTATAAAAGGGCTCCCCAGCAGGGCGCCACCCGTCGTTATGCTTTCTAACGTTCAAGACGTTTCCCGGGCTGCCTTGGTGAAGAAACAGGGGTGTGTGACCCCCCCCTTGTTAATATGCTCATGAATAGTACTTAGGGGTCGCTGAAGCCCAGCCCGCCAGCATTGCTCGTAGCTAGTCTTTAAGATGAGAAGGCAAGTTAGCGCGTTCTTAGGCCCGCTAGAGATTCGCAACGGCTCAAGAACTAGGGGCCATGAACAACACAGCTCTGCCTTTCCCAATCCGCTTTCTCTCTGCAGCCGCCACTGCCCCAGCCCCGGATCTGCATATGGTGAGTGTGAAGAGCTTTGGGGGAAAGTTACCCTTCACACTTGTATTATTCCTTTAGGGCTTCCCCACAATCCTGTCAAACAGCAACGGTATCCTCATTTTACAGATGAGGAGACTGAGGCCCAGAGATGCAATTACCCGAGATGACTAAGTCAGGTCTCCTGCTGCCCCAGTCCAAAGAGAGTGTGAGAAGAGGGGAGCCAAAGACTGAGAATGTAAATGTAGTATTAGTGCCTCTATGGAGCATTGTACAAATGGGGACACTGAGGTTCACAGAGGGAGACTTGCCCAGTTATACAGTAGGGAGTGGCAGAGACCAGAACTCAAGTTTCCTAACCCTACACTTTAGAAATGAAGAGGATCATAAGAGTTCATTTTGGCCATACCCTCTATTTACAGATGGAGAAAGTGAGGCCCAGAGAGGGAAGTGACCTGCCTAAGGTTACAAAGCAATTCAGTGGAAGGGCCAAACCTCTAACTCAGGTCTCTTGGTTCCCAGTCCAGTGCTCTAGCCATCATAGCCCTGTTATGAGGGTAATGCATAATGGCCACCAACACCTTTTCCCCTCTTTTCCTATGACAGGAAGTACCTGGACATCCATTCCATGCACAGGCTGGAGAAGACAGCCAACGTTGAGGAGATGAGGGAGTATGCGGCGGGAGCAGGGAGGGGAATAAGAGCTAGCTCTTGGGGAAGGCTGGGAGGTGGATGGGCTGGGAAGGCATGAGGAATGCCTGGCTCCAAAGCCTGTTGTACACTAGTGTGGGGCGGTGAAGAGAGGCTCCGGTTGTCGCTCATTCCTTCCTCTCTCCCTCCCAAGGGTGCTGGCCGAGGTGTTGGGACTAGGCTCTCCTGCGCAGAGCCTGCGGGACGCCATCACCCTGGACCTCTTCTCCCATGCACTCATCTTCTGCCGCCAACAAGGCTTCTCCCTGGAGCAGACATCAACGGCTTGTGCCCTGCTCCAAGATCTTCACAAGGCCTGTATTGGTAAGAGAAGGCCCCCGAAGGCTGTGAGTCCAGGGGAGAGAAGAAGGCTGGCACAAGTGACCAGGGGAAGTAAAAGCAGGATTAGCACCTGAAATCTTTGTTCTGTCATCACTAGCAGCAGTATCACACCCGTTATTTCACCTTTGAAATTCTCTATTTCCTTATCTATAATAAGGCTACAGCACTAACGTTATGAAACTGTTCTGAGAAATATTATATATAATAGATGTAGATATATGCACAGTGCTCAATAAAACAGCTCTTGCTTTACTCCTGGAACTAATTTTCTACAGAATGTTTAACGAGAGCTAAACTATGTATTTCTTGGTTTATTGTCCATCACTTCCACTAGAAAATACGCTTCTTAAGGGCAGGAACTTGTCTGGTTCAGTGCCCAGAACAGTGCACAGTGGGTACTCAATATTTGTTGCCTATATCTTTCTACTTCTAAAGCTCATGCTCAATAAGTAGCTGTTGAGTGACTAAAATGAATGATTATCAGGGAGGGTACTCACTGTCACATCTTGCCTTCCCTCCCAGCAACCCCCTTGGGCAACGTGGAGGAATGTTACCGCTACTTCACCAGTGTTCTTTTTTGCCACGGAATCAAGGTCAGTTTCACTCTCCCCCCAGATAAGGTCTAGCCCAGCCTCCCACCCTCTCTTGCACACATGACCCTCATCTTCCTCTGAAGGCCACAGTGGGCTCTTCCTGCTCCTGGATTGCCGGGCACTTGGAGAAAAGGTGAGGGCTTCAGGAGGTGGTCAGTCCTCTAACTCCCAATCATCCCCACAGCGGCCCCCCTTCAGTATCAACCTCTTTAAGGAGGAACAGCTGCTGGCCCTGGCAGATTATGTGGTCAACACCTACTTCCGCCACTTCAAGCTCTACAAATATGTCTTCACACCCCAGGTACTGGGCCATGGGCTACAAGAAGCCACCCCTCATCTCCCCCCTTTCCCTCAGTGCAGACGTCTTCCTCCCTCTTCCCAGGTGCGGCTGGATCTGTCTTTGACTTACATGGGGCTACAGGCACCCAAGCTCTGGCCAAAGGATGAGACGGGTAAGGGAGAATGCCGGGGCGAGGGCTGGACTGGGCTGGGGCTGAAGCCTCCTCCTGCCTTCTGGCTTGCAGAGAAAGAAGAGGGCGAAGAGGTGGAGGAGCAGGCACTCACCCCAGATGAGGAGGAACCAGAAACAGTGGTCCAGCCAGAGCCAGAGCCAAGTGAGGACCTGGAGGGGTTAGGGTTCCCTGTGACTTTGGGCAGGTGTGAAATGAAGGATTTAGACCATATCAGGACTTCAGAATTTTTGTTTTAGTCATGGTGTCCTTTCTCCAAATGATTCCTTATGCAGAAGTCCAAGATGGCAAACAGATAAAAGCACAGCTGCTGGGGGTGAGGCAGGAGTCCCAGAAAAGGATTATAAAACCAATGACAATAGGGCTTCCCTGGCGGTGCAGTGGTTAAGAATCCACCTGCCAATGCAATGGACACGGGTTCAAGCCCTGGTCCGGGAAGATCCCACATGCCGTGGAGCAACTAAGCCTGTGAGCCACAACTACTGAAGCCCGCGTGCCTAGAGCCTATGCTCCACAACAAGAGAAGCCACCACAATGAGAAATCTGCGTGCCACAAGGAAGAGTACCCCCGCTCGCCACAACTAAAGAAAGCCCACGCACAGAAATGGAGACCCAACACAGCCATAAATAAATAAATAAATAAATAAAAATTAGAAAGAAAAAAAAACAACCCAATGACAGTAATAGCCAGCACACATTTGACAACACTGTGTGCCAGGCAGGCCCTGTTTTAAGCATATATATATATATATATATATATATATAGACCTTTTTTTTTTTTTTTTTTTTTGTCTGTGCCGTGTAGCTTGCCGGATCTTAGCTCCCTGACCAGGAATCGAACCCGTGCCCCCTGCAGTGGAATTGTGGAGTTGTAACCACTGGACTGCCAGCGAATTCCCACATTTTACATCTATTAACCCATTTAATCCTCTCCCAATCCTAGTTGCTAGGTGCTATCACTATCTGCATTTTACACAGAGGAAACTGAGGCATGGAAAGGTTAAGTCACCTGCCTAAGGTCACAAGGCTACTAAGTAGCAATCCAGAAAATGCAGCAGCATAGCCACTCTGCCCATCTTTCTCTCACCGAAGGGCTGGCTGACATTTTCTGAATTGAAGCAACACTGCCACTAGTGTAGCTCCCAGGGGCACGCTGGAAGGCTGTGTTTGCCTGGCTAGGGGCAATCCCTCAGCCCCAGACGGCATCTCTTCTGACCCGTCCCTTCTTCCCTGCCCCTCAGGCCAGGTCTCCATCCTCCGGGCCTACATCAAGACCCAGATGAACAAGGAACTGGAGCAGCTCCAACAACTGGTGGAGGAACGGCTCAAGGCCAGTGAGGAAAGGCTCAGCAGCAAGCTGACCGCACTCGAGCGGCCCCTCCAGCTACCTCCAGGCAAAGGCAAGAACAAGACCTAGTGACCCCCACCCTCTTCCCCAATAAAGAACTGGACCAAACTGGCCCTACCCCGCCCCCATCCTGAGCACCTTCTGGGCTTCCCTGCACCAGACACAGGACGCTGGCTCTCCCTGGCGTGTAGCAGATTTTATTGCATACGTGGCACAGGCAGCATGGATAAGGCCAGGCATGGCACTCTGGGTGGCTCTCTTCCACCTCAGCTCTGATCTCAAAGCCCTGGCCAGTGTGGGTAGGTGTACAGGGCTGGTCTCTATGATACTCTGATCAGTGGCGGGCCTGGCCAGGCATGGGGGCCTGAGGCCATAGCCCAGAGGGGCTGGAATGATAAAAATCCTCCTCCTGGAGAGTTCTGCTTCCTGGGATTCCTCAGGGCTGAAGTACTAGCCCAGCACCAGCATGGCCTCATCTTCAGTGATAGTAGCTGAGTCCCCCTCCTCTTCAGGGGCCATCATGGAAAAAGGCCCTGGGGGCCGGTGCTGGAAGAGGGCTGCCCGGTTCTGCTGCTCACCCTTCTTCACCCAGTGTCCATAGAGCCGGAAGGCACAGCTGTCAATGAGGCGCCGCACTGGCCGCAGCGCATAAGGGTCCCTCAACAGTGCACTCTTGGTCAGCGGCCGTACACGGTGGGTGCTTAAGGCCACCCGTCCAGCAGCCAGCACTGTCCACACTGCCACCTGGGAAAGGGGGCAGTGTGAGCTCCACGGGCACATCCACCAAAAGAAAAATCATGGGACAGAGGAGCAGGCCCACACCCTGACACTCTCAGGCTTACCCGGAACCGCTGGCGGGGGCTGAGGTTCCAGGGTTGGCTGCCTTCACAGCGCTCAAAGAATGGGTGCTGTAGGGCTTGCTCAGCTGTCAGGCGCTCCTCAGGATCCACCTGTAGCAGCCTCGAGATCTACGGGAAATGCCAGAGCATGAAGGGCAGCTCTTGGGCCTCCCTCCTTGCCCTCTCATGGCCCCAGCTCACCAGGTCTTTCACAGTGTCAGAACGGTCATCCCACTCAGGTGAACTAAACTGGTACTGGCCCTCCATAATCATGCGTAACATCAGGATCTGGCGTCGGTGCCAGAATGGTGGCGAGCCAGCCAGGAGTGTGAACAAGATCACCCCACAGGCCCAGCTGAGAAAGAGACCACAGTCAGGGAGGACTAGGTGAGCGAATGTGTTGAAGGACACTACACAAAGGAGGAGGGAAGGGGGAGACCAGAAACTCACAGATCGACCTCCTTGCCGTAGCCTGGGTGGGTTTCATCCATGGAGCACTTAAGGATCTCTGGTGCTAGATACCCTGGAGTCCCACACAATTCTGGGGAGAGAGGCCTGAGATTGATGGGATGTCACAGCCCCCTCAAGGACCCTTAACACCAGACCTCTGCTGGAGCCTCAACACCACCAGAGCCCCAAGTGTTCCCATTCTGCTCCTGCCTACCTTCTGCCAAGTCTCGGTATTAGACCCTAGCCCTGCTGAACAATTCAAGGACCCACCAAGGCTCCTGGTGGCCTTCCTGGGAAAACCAGATTTTTAGATTGACTTAAAGGTGCTATCCAACTGTATCACTTGCCTCCCCCAACCTTCCAGCCAACCCACTCCTCACACAACTTTTTACCACGTTTTTACATATATACACACATAGAAAACAAAACTTAAATCTTTTCTACATTCCTTTCTGCCCAAATCTATTCCTCCTCCTATAATCTCTACTGCAGTTAGTGGAACCACCACTCAACCAAGGGGAATGAGTAGGAATATGGGATTTCTTAAGGCACATTCTGGGTAAATTGTTTGTTTAAAACCCTTCCCTGGCTTCCCATCATGGCCTCAGGATCAAGTCTAGACTCCTACAGCACAGAGCCCTCCATGACTTGATCTAAACCTGTATTTTTAGTTTCTTCTGGCACCAATTCTTCCATCCCAGCAATTTCCGAACTGTGATCCATGGCACACTTCGAAGAGATCTTAATAGGCCTGAATTGAGAAACTGAATTTCTCTGGGGAAATTCATTCCAACTCAAACTATTTACTGAACGCCTACCATGTGCCAAGCACCACACTAGACACAGTGGCGAATTTGATGTGCCCTTACCAAGTTCACCACCTACCAGAAAGCAAACAAATAACAGAGTAAGACATGTATCATGAAGTGGGGGAGATATAAGAGCAAAAAGCAAGGGCTCTAACCTGACATAGAACTTTAAAGTAAAAGCTAAATTATCCAAGCCAAGGGAGAGGCTGGAGTGGGCAGGGGCAAAAATGATGCAGAATAGGGAAGTGTATGTGGCAGCCCAAAGGGACACAAAGCACAGCATATGGAAGATGTGTAAGTCCACAGATTAAGACCATGAACTCTGGAGTCATACTGCCCAAGTTCAAATCACACCTATGTGACCTTGGGCAAGTCACCTCACCTCATTAAGCCCACTTATAAAATAGACACAAATACTATTTCAGAGCTGTTGAGAGGATCTAGAGAAATAAGCCATGTAGACGCAGCGTGGTGCCTTACTCACAATAAGTGCCCAGTGAATGTTAGCTATTAGTAAGTCCAATGCAGAGCCACTGAAGGAGAGGAAGTAGTATATTAAAGGCTCTGGGGAGTCTCACACTTGAACTTTGTTTAGTTTTCCACTTGCACTAGAAATGGTTGTCACAACAAATGTGTGGGCACGAGGTGAGAAGGGCTGTCGCGCCACACCAGGCTCCTCATAGCACCTAAGCAGCACACTGTGGACCTGCCTCTGCCAGACCCCAAAGGCACAGCTAAGCCCTGCTATCCCTCGCTCCCTCTTTTTCCTCCTGTGACAAGCCCAGCCTCCCCAGGCCGAGGTCCGAGCCCCATCCTCTGTGGGTCCCTACAGCTGAATCAGGTACTCCTTCCTGGCTTCCTGGCATGGCTCCTTGCCTGCTGTGTGCCATGATCTTCTCACTTGTCTGCCTCCAGGTCAGGAAGCCCACACTGATTTGCACATGAGGCTCTGCACCCAGTGGGGACCTGGCAAGTGCTCACTGACCTTCCTTTCCTTGGTACTTGGGACCCAGTTCTCAGACCCAGCCAACCAGCCCCAGGCCTGAGCCTCTTTCCCTCCCAAGCCTCTCAGGGTACCAGGTCCCCTCACCTCGAAGCTTCTCGTCAGGTTCCAAGTGGCAGGAGAACCCAAAATCTGACAGTCGGATCTGCATATTGTCATCTAAGAGAATATTCTCAGGCTTCAGGTCTCGGTGTACAATGTTGTTAGCGTGGAGAAAGCTCACTGCTTCCAGCAGAGACCTCATGATGGACCTGAGGGAGGCACAGTCTCCTTTGCTTCTCCCTGTCCCGCCCCACCCCCTGCTCATCCCAGGGGTTGCAGGCTCACCCATTACCTGGTTTCCTTTTCTGAGAGGGCCACCTTCTCTGTGAGATAGTCAAACAGCTCTCCCTTCCGCATCCTAAGGGATAGGAGGGGTTGGGAGATAGGTGCACCTCACAGTGGTGGCTGAGAAAAGAAGCCAGTGCTCACAGAAAATACCACGGAAGAGGCCAGTAAAGAGATCCCTCTGTAGACAAATGAAAGGGACTCGAGACAGAGCACTCCAAGAGTGAACCGGATGTCAGGGGCACTTTGGCCCAATGGGTTGGCCGTCGAAATATCTGCACTGTGCCACAAGGGGGCTATCTTAGCAAGAATAAGTGCCTTGTGATAATCATTTACAGGAAGTCTGTGTTATCTGAGAATACACTCACAAAACGCCTTCTGAAGTGAATCTATTTAGACCACGGACCAAAATTTTCCAGTTAATAGTAGGAAGAAAGTTGAATGGGACTTTATTTTGAATTTTGCTTATTTTATCTTGTCTTTAAAATCTGAGGTTATAATTGCAACTCTGCATCAATCCTTGAAATAAAGAACACACCAGGTTCTGCAAAGCTGCATGGTGGTGTAACAGACACTTCCCACTTCCCCTCGACTTTTGCAGAGGGTCATTTCTGTCTGAAGACTTTGTAAGTTTCTTCCAAGGGCCTCTCTTAAACATCTGGTATCCAAACCATTCTCTTTTGAAGTACCTTTGCAACTGGTTTGCATTATAGCACTGTATAATATCTGACATTCAGCTTTAGACCGACCAGAAAAAGAACTGATGGGCAGACAGAGACTCCAGTGGAGAGTGTTAAACACTGGGAGACTGGTGAGGGAGAGTCTATTTATATGTGGTCAGCTCACGAATAAACACCCTCCTCCTAAAACAGGGTCTCATGAAGACCCTTTGTACTTAGCTGGTCACTATGACTCTTGAAGAACTTGCCTCAATCTGGGCACCTAGGGAGAAGGGCCAGAGCCCTGAGCTGGCAGGCAGGCCTGAGCGGGAGCAGAGGAAGGTCTTCAGCCCACTGTGCTGTAAGGCTGGGGCCATGCATGGAGGTGAGGAGGAGGCTTCTCGATTGGGGCTGGGAGATACTCACAGGTCAAACACCAGGAACATGAAGCTAGAAGACTCGTAGGAATCGATGAGAGTGACTGGGGAAAGAGGCAGAAAGGCAGAGAGACAGAGATGGAAAGGAGCAGATGCACATTAAAGGGCCTTTTCCACCCTGAGGCAGCAGTGGGCTGTTACTAGGAAGGAAGGAGAACCAAAGGAGGCAGTAGGGACCCAAAGGCTGGCCACACTTTGAGGTGCAGCGGAGCCAGGACTAAGGGAGCAGAGGCATGGAGGCAGTGCTGGGGGAAGTGGGCTGTGGGCAGGGCTAACAGGAGCAGGGAATGCAGCCTCACTGATGTGGGGGTGGCCGGCGACCTGGCGAAGGATGTGTGTCTCTCGCCGCGTGGCTTCTCGCACCTCCTCCAGCTGCTCAGGACTCAGCCGCTCAGCTGTCACCTCCATGATCTTCACCGCAAACTCCCGGCCAGTAACTCGATGAACGCAACGGCGGACTACAGAGCTCACTCCTCTGCCAGAGTCAGACAACGCACAAGTCAGGGCCTCCTGCTCTCTCATTTCCACGCAGAGTAGAGCCTTGGCAGCCTCACACCCACTATGCCAGACTCTGGAAACCCATTTAGACAACAGGGCAAACTCCCAAGGAGCTCACCCTGGCCTGCAGGAGCTTCACAGCAGCATCAGCAAGCAACCTGGGCATCCAGCAATGTGCAACACAAAGCTCATAGGGCAGGCAGGCAGGGGTCCTGGGTTCCAGTCTCTGCCACTCCCTCCATGGGTGAGCCTAGGCACTGGGCCCCAGAACCTGCCCCTTGCCCTAGAACCCCACAAGGAGAAAGTGGGAAGGCTTCCTCCAGATTTTACCCACTTCCACGGTTACCCCATCTAAATCCCAAAGTTCCCCTACAATATCTCAAGTGAAGGAGGCTCCAAATAAATATTGGGCCACTGACCAGAAGACCAAAGTTGAGAAGTAGGAGATCTCGGTTTAGGACCCAAATCTGTCACTAATTAACCTCCAAGTGACCCACTGACATAAGGTCTCTGGGCTTCCACCTCACCTGCTCTGAAACGTAGCCAACAATATCTTGAAGGGATGCTGAAAGGCGTTAATGAGGTAGAGACAGGAAAGCCCATTTGGCTTTGTAAAGACAAAGTCCTAGGGAATTCCATGTGGTCCAGTGGTTAGGACTCCACTCTTCCACTGCAGAGGGCTCGGGTTCGATCCCTGGTCAGGGGACTAAGATTACACAAGCCGCATGGCACGGCCGAAAAAAAGACAAAAAGACCAAGTCCTAGACAGGGATTTCCTTGCTTGGCTCTGTCACCAACTCCGTGTGACCCTACAAGTATTTCAGGCTAAGGTGAAAATCTCTCCAGGATCTGACCTCATACCACATTTCGCATGCTGGTTCCCTGGCTGCCATTCACAACCTCACTGCCGTGCTCCCAGGGCCTCCTTGCCTTTATGTAACTCCTTTTGCTTGAAATGCCTGTCACCCACATCTCCGGTTCAATCAGTGGATGCAAACTATTGACCCTCCAGGCAAACACAGCCCACAGATATATTACACTGTGGTCAGTGCATTGTTATTTACAAATCTGAATTCACATATCTTAGTTGGAACAAGAACGCTCCAGCTGCCACAATGCTCACCACTTCCTACTCCTTTTTTTTTTTTTTTTTTTTTTTTTGCAGTACGCGGGCCTCTCACTGTTGTGGCCTCTCCCGTTGCGGAGCCTGTGCTCCGGACGCGGACGCGCAGGCTCAGCGGCCATGGCTCACGGGCCCAGCCGCTCCGCGGCATGTGGGATCTTCTCAGACTGGGGCACGAACCCGCGTCTCCTGCATCGGCAGGCGGACTCTCAACCACTGCACCACCGGGGAAGCCCACCACTTCCTACTCTTTAACTCTTGGCCACTTCACAGTTTTCATTTTCTGTCCAACTACAAAGGGCACCTGAGTTTGAGGTCCCTGGTCTAATTATTACTCATCTTTTAATGAACCTCTGAGAATTTGTGGAAAGCTGGAGATCTCTGCCACATATATCCAACATTTTTATTATTTCGGGGCGGGGGGGTGGTCAAAGATCCTTTGAAGCCATAAAGCAAAGAATCCCCGCTTTAAGGCCCAAAATGAATGCTGCGTCTACCAATTCTTTGTTTATTCTCCAGGAGGGAGGGACCACTCCCTTCGCTGGTATCCTATAGCATGTTACCTGTAGGAGCATTCCCCTTTTTTCTTTTATTTATTTATTTTATTTATTCTTTTTTTTTTTTTTTTGGCTGCATTGGGTCTTCGTTGCTATGCACAGGCTTTCTCTAGTTGAGGTGAGCGGGGGCTACTCTTCATTGCGGTGCGCGGGCTTCTCACTGCAGTGGCTTCTCTTGTGGAGCATGGGCTCTAGGCAGGCGGGCTTCAGTAGCTGTGGCTCGCGGGCTCTAGAGAGCAGGCTCAGTAGTTGTGGCGCATGGGCTTAGTTGCTCCTTGGCACGTGGGATCTTCCCAGACCAGGGCTCAAACCCATGTCCCCTGCATTGGCAGGAGGATTCTCAACCACTGCGCCACCAGGGAAGCCCCTACCTTTAGGAGCATTCCCTTTTAATTAAGCCTTCCTACTATGTGTCATGACTATCTACATGGGAAACCTGGGTGTTCAGACTCAAAGTCCAAACTCTTCCTACTGATGCACCCCAGTACCTTGTTCTCTGCCCACCCCTTAAATGTTAAGACTTCCCCAGGATCCCATCCTTGGCCCTGTTCTCAGGCTATATACACTCTCAGTAATCTTATCCACCTCCATGACTTCAACATTCATGCCGAGGTGTCTACCCCACCCCCCCTGCCATTTTTTTTTTTAATTTTTGGCTGCACCACACAGCTTGCGGGATCTCAGTTCCTCGACCAGGGATTGAACTCGGGCCATGGCAGTGAAAGCCCGGAAGCCTAACCACTAGGCCACCAGGGAACTCCCCTAGATGTCAGGCCAACACATCTTACTGAATAAATTGCTTCCCAAGGGTCCTAGAGACCTCTCACTGTCATCATGACCACTGAACACTTCATCTTCCCGACACTAGCTCCTCAATTCCTGATCTCAATTAATAGCAGTGCCATTCAATCCAACTCCCAAACTAGAAACCCTGGTGCTATTCTTGGCTTCGCCCTCTCCTTCACAATCTACAACATCCAACCAGTCCAGCCCATCCTGTATTATCTCTCAAATCTGTTTCCTAGTACTCCATCCCCACCACTACGATGGCCTCCTAACTGATCTCCCTGGTGCTAATCTCAACCACTGCCACCCATCTGCCACACTGCTTTGAGAACTAGCTTCTTAAAACAGTCCCAATTGTGTCATTCACTGCTTAAAAACTTCCCTGTTTAAATTCTTTACTAAGTTCTGTGTTCCCTCATTCCTCAGCAGTACCCCTAAAGCAACTGTCCTCTTTTTAAATGATACCTAATACTTTCAACCTTACAGTTACCTGTGGAATGCATTCAAAATTCTTGTTTTCTTTCCATACTGCCTCCCTATTAATTACAAGATAAAAGTCAAATCCGAATTCCTTCATCTGTCACTCAAGGCCTTCACCAACTTCTTAGTCTCTTTTCAGCCTCATCCCTGGCTATAACCCTGCTCTTCAACCTTTGTTTCAGTGACTTATAACTTGTCACCAATTTCCAGAATGTGTAAAGCTCTTTTAAAGCTTCAGGTCTGAAATTGCTACTCTGGAAAAAGTAATTTAGTTAGAGTGTGCAGGTAATTTACTGTGCAGGAAAAACAAGAGGGAAAAGGTAGAAGAGAGAGACGAGGGATGATGCTACCACAGTAATCTTGGAATGAAATGATAAGGACCCTACTCTCTGATCTGCCTTCTTCAAAACCGGTCCTTCTGTGCCCTTGGCAGTGGAACCACTGTTTTTACCTAAGGGCTCTTCCTAGCCTCAGTGCATCTTCCCTCACCTGGTCCTGAAACCTTGTAGCATCTCAGGACTTGGATCTCAGCTCTCTTCTTTTCCCAATATTCTCTCTTCCCTGTGACCTCCAACCAGACCCAGGAGTTTTGTGTTTTTTTTTAAAATTTTGATCACGCCATGCGCGGCATGTGGGATCTTAGTCCCCTGACCAGGGATCAAATCCGTGCCCCCTTCAGTGGAAGCACAGGGTCCTAACCACTAGACCGCAGGGAATTCCCCCCAGGGGCTTTAAATACCAACTATGTGCAAATGCTTCCTGCTACGCTGTCTCAAGCCTTGATTTCTCTCCAGAATTCCTGATTCCAACAATCTTTTTGACATCTCCATGTGCTATCTAAAAGGAGCCTGAACAAATCTAACGGTCACACCACCATTGGATTTCCTGGCCTCAGCAGCATGTGTCACAGCAGACCATGCCAACCTTCCAGAAATACACTCTTCCTTTTTTTTAAAGTTGGTGGGTTTTTTAAAAAATTAATTTATTAATTTATTTTTGGCTGCATTGGGTCTTCGTTGCTGCGCGCGGGCTTTCTCTAGTTGCAGCAAGCGGGGGGGCTACTCTTCATTGCAGTGCGCGGGCTTTTCACTGCCGTGGCTTCTCTTGTTGTGGAGCACAGGCGCCTGGCATGTGGGCTCAGCAGTTGTGGCTCACGGGCTCTAGAATGCAGGCTCAGTAGTTGTGGCACACGGGCTTCGTTGCTCTGTGGCATATGGGATCTTCCTGGACCAGGGATTGAACCCATGTCCCCTGCATTGGCAGGGAGATTCTTAACCACTGCACACCAGGGAAGTCCCAAACATACTCTTGTGTTTTTCTTTCTAACTCACAGATGGCATCTCTATAGTTTCCCTTGCTGGCTCCTCCTTCTCTAACTCTTTAATGGTGACACGCCCCACAGTCTGAGCCTAGGTCTCTTTCACTACTTCACATTTCTCTTGCCAACTACTATCTATATGCTGATGCCTCCCAAGTAAACAGCTCTAGCCCAGTGCTCTTGCTTGAGTTCCAGACTCACATGCCCACTGGACAGCTCCAGGTGGTGGAACTCTTGACTTGCTCACACCTCCCTCCAGACTGATCTTCCCCAGTCTTCTTCATTTCAGTAAATGGTACTCAAGCACTCAAATCCAAACCTTAGAATTTATTCTTGTTTTCTTCCCTTTCCCTTGTGGTCCATATCCAATCCTTCAGGAAATTGTATCAAGTCTCCCTTCAAGCCATCACCTAAATTATCCACTTCTCTCCATCTCTACCACTACCACTCTAGTCTAAACCATCACCATCTCTAGCCTGAATGAATCAATAGCTTCCTAGCTGGTCTCTACGCTTCCATTCTTGCCCCTCTCCTATCCACTCTCCACATAAGAGCCAGAATGATCTTTTTTAAATGTAACAACACACCTGTATTAAGCACTCACCATGTGCCAGGACGTGTCCTAGGAGTACCATATTAACTCTTTCTGTCCTCACAGCAACCTACAAGGTAGGCTCTTTTTTTAATTCTCCCATTTATAATGGAGAGACTTTGAGGCATAGAAAGGTTAAGTTCCTAGGCCCCAAATCACAGAAATGTAAATCAGATCATATTACTACCCTACTGGAAGCCACCAGTATCACCACAGTAAACTTTACATTCCTTACCCTAGGGAATTCCCTGGCAGTCCAGTGGTTAAGACTTTGCCTTCCAATGCAGGGGGTGCGGGTTCGATCCCTGGGGAGCTAGGATCCCACGTGCCTTGTGGCCAAAAAACCAAAACATAAAACAGAAGCAATATTGTAATAATCAGTAAAGAATTTAAAGATGGTCCAAAAAAAAAGATGGTCCGCATCAAAAAAAATATTAAAAAAAAATTCCTGGAACTTCCCTGGTGGCGCAGTGGTTAAGAATCCGCCTGCCAATGCAGGGGACACAGGTTCGAGCCCTGGTCCGGGAAGACCCCACATGCCGTGGAGCAACTGAGCCTATGCACCACAACTACTGAGCCTGCCCTCTAGAGCCCACAAGTCACAACTACTGAAGCCCAGGCGCCTATAGCCCGTGCTCCGCAACAAGGGAAGCGACCGCGATGATAAGCCCGTGCACCGCAACGAAGAGTAGCCCCCACTCGCCGCGACTAGAGAAAAGCCCGAGGCAGCAACGAAGACCCAACACAGCCAAAAATAAATAATTAATAAATAAATAAATTTATTTAAAAAAAAATTCCTTATTCTGGCCCAAGGCTCTACATAATCCAACCTCTATTTACCTCTCCAACTTAATTTCCTCCACTTTTCCCACTCTTACAACATTCTAATCACTATGATCTTCTATGTGTTGCTTGAATAGGCCCTTTCCTATGCTGAGCCTTTGAACACGGCAGTTCCCTCTGCCCGGAATATATCCTGCCTCAGCTCATGACCTGTTCATTCTCATCGTCCAAGTCTCAGCTCCATTAATTACTCTTGTTCCATAACCCTATTTATTTTCTCCCTAGCACTTACAATGAACTTTAACTTGTTTTCGTGTCTATTGTCTCTCTCTACCACTGGAACATAAACTCCAGGAGAACAGAAATCTTGTAAGATGTTAAGGTGTGGGTCTTACATCTCCAGTGCCTAGCACAGTGCACCCAGCACATTGTACATGCTTAGGAAACCTTGATGAATAAATGTATCGGTCACTGCCTCTACAGGTGACTGCTTCCTTCTATTTGGTGTATGCTGAACTCCTACTCATCCTTCAAGACCCAAATATCACCACTTCTGGGAAGATGTGGTTTTCTGAGACCCAGCAGCACTTTTTACACAGCCTGATACTTTTTATATGTTCATGTGTCTCCTTCAGTCACATCACTTGGAGTACCTCCAAGGCATAAACATCTCTTCTACACTCCCCATGTTTATCTTTGTGTCTGGCACCCAGTAGGTGCTTGAATTATGTTTGTTGAACACACAAATGAATGAATTCGTGAAAAAATAGGGGTTGACCCAGAATAAGAGTCTAGTCACCAAATGTTCCTCCACTCACCACTGACCCTTCTCATTTAGAACTCTTCAGCCCTCAGAGAGAACTGTGTACCCTGGCTAGGACCTGACCTCTCTGGACCTCTGTTTCCCTGCCGTGGGCTCACCTGCCAATGATGTCCTTCGGGTCGTACTTCTGGTAAAACTCCTTGGCCGCAGCCCAGTCGGGCAGCTCATCCTCCGTTCCCACGTCCAGCGTCATTTTGAAGTAGGTGGGGGCCTGTGTGGAGGAAACGGAAGGCAGTGAAGGCAGGGAGGCCCACAGGCTCTGAGAGGACGAACATCGCGGCTCGCAGAGGCGCAGCCCTTGCGGCTGGGGAGCCAGGATCCTGTGGGATGGGGACGGGGTGGGGGAAGGACAGGGACTAGGGAGACCCCACGAAAGAGCCTTAGGGGTCGGGACGGGATAGCAAGGCAGGGAGGGGGGCGGGGGAGAGGAAGGGAAAAGGTGCGGAGGAAGAGGGGAAGGGGCAGTCGGGCTGGTGGCTGTTGCTGCGCAGGCGCACTTGGGCGGGCGCTGGGAGGGGGCGCGGGGTCTCGCGCGGGCTCACCCGCGGGGGCGGGGAGAGAAGTCAGAGTCGACGCGATGCCGCCCTGTCGCCGGGTTCGCTTCTAGTCCCTTACCTTATCCACAGGCAGTGCCGGCGACGACCTCAGGCCCCGCCCCCATTCTGTCCGCCAATGGCCAGCGCCACCCGAAGACTGAGGTTCAAAAACCCTTCCGATTGGAAACTGGTAGCCCAATAAGAAGCCGAGAGTCCCGAGGCTGGCGCGGGAGTTGGAGCTCGGAGTTACCTGAGGTTGCGACGCTAGGGCGGGGCTTCAGATACGGCCAATCAGGGCACGGCATCTGCTGGGGCCAGCAGGGGGCGGAGCTTATTGACCAGTGGGGCTGGAGGCCTGGAACGGGACCCGGAAGTTAGATTTACCGGTAAGTGTGACCTCCGGGTACCTGGGACGCGGGACTCGCTGCGCCTTCGACTCCCGGACTTGGGCATGGTCCCCTCAGTCTCTCAGAATCCCTATCTCAATTCGGCTTTTAAAAATATTTGCAGCCTAGTCCAAAGCGCCTGCTTTGAGGGGCAGAGCATGCAGCTTGGACCTCAACTTGGCTACTTGGTACAAACTTGTACGAGCCACGGCCCGTCAGGCAGAAGAGGCTTTGTCGTCCTGTGGCTGCTCCGACTCTCGAATACCTCCAAAGCCCTAGTGCTCACCACCTGGGGTTATACATTTTCCCAGTCTTCCACTACCACCTCCCGAAAGCCTTGGGGGAATATCACACTTCGTTCGAAGCCTACCAGGTTATGAGATTCTGCCAGGAGCGACTCACTTCATAAATCTCAGTGCACAGCTCAACCCTGGCATTCACTTACTCATTCAACAAATATTTGTTGAGCGTCTAAGAGTTAGACTAATAGCAATGAAAAAAAATAAGGTCCCTACCCTTGTGGAGGTTGTGTTCCAGGAGGCAGAGAATGAATTCATTTAATCTATCTTAGAAATGTCACTTTGGGATTGCAAGCATGTAAGAGGAGAAAAACGAATCCAAGTAACTTTTTAACAGAGTACTTTGACCTTATACCATTAATCTAAAGACAAAATAGTTGCAAAGAAATCTTGTACTTAGTAGACTTGTTGTTTGGTAGCATAATGGGATAATTATTTTGAAATTGAGCAAGTCAATAAAGATTGATGTAGTTGGCAGCCTAGATTCTTACTGTGGGAATATGGAATTTGGAATAGGGAAAGGAGAGCACCTTATGATTGATTGAAATTGGAGGTATGATTTTAAGAAATGACTTAAGATAGATAAAATTAGATATTTTCTAGCTCTAACCTCTGAAAGGGCCTAGAAGCAATAATGTCCCAGTAGAGTGAGCATAGCTAGTGTCTAGATACTGATTTCAAAGTTAACAGTCCTCAATAAAAGAAACCAGGCCTCCTTGGGAGAAATGGCCAATTCCCAGGCTGGAGCAGAGAAAGTACAAGATGAGCTTGGAATAATTTGTGCCAGAAAGCAAGTGAAGAAAGATGGGGACTTAAACACAAGAACCAGGTTGAAATCAGGGACAAAAAGGATAATGAGACTGAGAGGGCTATGAGGGAGCCTTCTGATGTACTAGAAATGTTCTATTCACCTAGGTGGTGATTACACAGGTGTGTTTGTGTAAAAACATTCACCATTCGGCACACATAAGATCTGTGTACTTTACTGTAGGTAAATTATACCTCAACAAAACAATTTAAGAAGGCTAATGACAGTAATGGGTATAACAAATTGAATTTAAAAACAATCTGAGACCATACTGACACTAAAAATTGTAAATAAATAAATGAAAGAGAAAAAGACCTTCTTTATAGTAGAATGCCAACTAATAAGTATAGAAAGAATGATAAAGTTAAAACATCAACATTTTGTAAGCCTCAGAATAACTGACTTGGGCAAAATGGACATTAAAGTTACTGGTAAAAATTTGCTGAGGTATTTATACAGGTAACTTTTTTTTTTGGTAAATTTATTTTATTTATTTTTGTCTGCGTTGGGTCTTCGTTGCTGCGCACGGGCTTTCTCTGGTTGTGGTGAGCGGGGGCTACTCTTCGTTGCAGTGCGTGGGCTTCACACTGTGGTGGCTTCTCTTGTTGCAGAGCATGGACTCTAGGCTCGCGGGCTTCAGTAGTTGCAGCACGCAGGCTCAGTAGTTGTGGCGCACGGGCTTAGTTGCTCCGCGGCATGTGGGATCTTCCCAGACCAGGGCTTGAACCCGTGTCCCCTGCATTGGCAGGCGGATTCTTAAGCACTGCGCCACCAGGGAAGTCCCTATACAGATAACTTTTTAATTACAAAGGAAAAAAGTATCTTTACCTCTGCAGAAATCTGACAGACACTACCTTAAAATCAAGTTGTCAATGTTACCTCCACCAGTAAAAGGGCAAATTGACATATACCTCTCGATATGATGTATTGAGGACATACAGCTTATGTAATATTTTAGCCAAAAATGCATAACCTGAATTCAGTCATAAGAACCCAAACCGAGAGACATTCTACAAAAGGCCTCACCTCAAAAATGTCATGAAAGACAAAAAAAGAAAGGGTGAGGACCTACTAAAAATTGAAGAATGCTAAAGAGATATGACAAACTAAATGCAGTAAGTGTTCCCACACTGGACCCTAAAGCAGAAATTGCTATACAGGACATTACTGGGACAACTGGCAAGTTTGAATATGGACTATATGTTAGAAGATAATATTGTACTGATGTTAACTTCTCTGAATTATATAATTGTGCTGTAGTTATGTGAGAGAATATCCTTGTTCTTAGGAGATATAGATCATGAGGTATTTAAAGATGAAGGGCCTTCAACTTACCCTCAAATGATTCAGCAGTAACAATTACGTATATTTAGAAAGATATAAAGCAAATGTGGTGAAGTTAAACATTATAAATCTAGGTAAGAGTACACATGAGTTCATTGTACTGTTATTGTTCTATAGATTTGAAATTTTTTCAAAATAAGGAGTTAAAAAATAGCAAGACCTCATGTAATCAGTTTGGGGAAATGGGATATTCTAGTAAACTGAAGCTGCTAATTAATCAAATACTAGCTTTAAAAATTTTTTGTAAAAAATCTCTCTAAAATGAGTTATCCTGATGCCCAGGCAGCAACTCACACAAATTAAATCAGAATCTCTGGGGGGGTAAAGCTCAGGCATAAGTTACTTTTTAAGGCTCCCCAGGAGGTTCCATTGTGAAGTCAAGGTTCAGAACCACTGCTGTTTATATGGCTTCTACCCATTGTTGTAGTTCTAACCTCTGGACCAACAATGGATTCCCTTCACTTTTCCTTCCTGAAACACTCTGGAACACTGAAAACCACCATCATGTGCCCCTCCTTCCCCTTTAATCTTCATCGTGCAACATCTCTAATTCCTTTAGGTGCTCTGTTGGTCTCTCTGCTGGTGAAATCACCCCAAAATTTCATTCCCAGGGTACATGTACTTCAAAAAATATGTACAAGAATGTCCAAAGCAGCATGATTCATAATATCCTAATGGGAAACATTCCAAAAGTCCACTAACAGAAAATCGGTAAATTGTAATATAGTCATATAATGGAATACTATACAGTAATGAAAACTACAGCTACACCAAATATTGATCAATCTCACAAGCAATGTTAAGTAAAAGAAGCAAGACATAAGAAGAATACATATGATTCCATTTATATAGTGTTCAAATGCAGGCAAAACTAAACTACATTGTTAGAAGTCAGAATACGTGTGGCTAACAAACAGAAAGTTACCTGTGGGAAGAAACGAAGGTGTAGTGATTGAGAGGGGTATAAAGGAGGCTTTGGAGTGCTGGCAATGTTAAATTGGTTACATTGACTGAATGGTGGTTTTTCAGATGTTTTCTTTGTGTTAACTTATCGAGCTGTCTATTCTGTTTTGGATATTTTGCTTTGTGTACCTCACAATTTTAAAAATGTTTAAAATATTATCACAAGGCCCAAGATAAAGGATATGAAAATTCATTATAATCATACAAGTTTCTACATACGGGGTGGTGGTTGCTATTATCCAATCCTTTCACTCCTCTCTCAGCTCTGGAACTAACTGTCTAGGTTGAATTCCAGCTCTGCCACTTACTAGCTGTGTGACCTTGGATAATCTGTGCCTGTTTCCTCAACTATAAAATAAAAACAGTAGTACCTACTATTGAGTGATTTTGAGGACTGAAGAAGTTAAGAAATATAAAATGCTTAGCACACAGCCTGGAATATAGTAAGCACTCAATAACTAGTAGCTGCTGCTACGACTTTTCCTCTGCGGCCTAAGGGTCTCTGTTGATAGGTAAGGGAGAAGTTTGGGTCTTTCCAAGAAGGGAAACTTCCAGAAGAAGAAGGAAAAGGGAGAAAAAAATCCTTTCCTCCTCTTGAAGCCCCTAGGTAAGGGGAGATGCAGGCTTCTGCCATCAGTCAGATGTCCAGTCTGGCTCTCACTAAGGGCCCAGGGAAAAGCAGGGGAAGAACAATTAGACAGGAGCATTTCGCCACTAAAAAAGACTTTTATTACAAAACAAATACTAATAAAATCAGGCCTGGGCTTCAATCCCACCTCCTAGAGGCCCCTAGGATGGAGGAGATTGGGGGGAATAGGGGATGGTGGGCACTGAAAGGACAGAGCAGGCTGACCTCCCCTCATCAGTCTCAGCTGCTGCCTCTCTCTTCCAAAGCCCTTTGAGAGAGGCACCATCCTTCCAGCCAGGAAGTACCATTGTTGGCACCAGACCCTAGCAATGCCGCATTGCAGGATTCAGGATGTCTCGGCTGACTCTCAGCAAAGGCCAGCTAGGGTCACTCAGCCTGGGCGATGGCGTAGGAGAGCAGCCATAGAAGCAGCGGGCCCAGAACAAGGACAGCAAGCCAGACGGCAAAGCTGGCCAGGATGAACCTCCGGGCCCGGGCCCCCCAGTGCACTGCCTCCTCCAACCGGCCTGCCTTATGCCGCTCTTCCGCCTGTGGGGGCAGGTTTTTGGTTAGGTTCTCCCCCTGCTTCTGCCCCAAAATGCCCTCTGCCCCACTCCAATCCTACATCCTCATCTTGGCTCAAAATCTCACACCCAAACCCTCCACCTCCCTTTCCAGTTTCTAACTCTCATGTCTCAACTGCAAAGTAAGGTACCCACTCTGCTCTGCCTCCTTTTCAGGATGGCTGTTGTTTGCTCAGAAGATCACATACGGAAAAATACTTTTCATTTTATTCCCCATCCTTTTCTACTCATTTCAGATTCATTCAGAATTTGGAATTCTTGGCAAGAAACAGTGACCAATCTTGGAGTATTTCACTCATGTCCAACCAAACAACACTCCATTCTCATTAGCCCAATGGGCCTCATCTTTTTCATTAAGGATTCTTTTTATGATTTTGCCCTAATGAAATCCAGAAATTATGACGATAAGAAAACAGTTTCTGATAAAAATACAGCTAGGGTCGAGGAAATTCCAAAAGGTACACATGAGGTTTCTGTTAGATGTTTTGAAATGGTGAAGCCCTCTCAAAAACTTCATAGCTTCTTCCGAACTCCTATAGATTGTTCTAGTTACTGCTCGGCTGCCCCGAGTCTTGCCCCTTCCCATTCATCCTCTGTATAGGCCTTGAGAGTAGACCTTAACTACAACACAAATCTGACCATGTCATTCTCCTTTGCAAAAATCCTTGAAAGGCTCCCCAGTACTTCCCAGATAAAGCTGAAACTCCTAAGCACAGCACTGGAGGCTCTTGGGAATCTGGATCCTCTGGCTTCATCTCTCACTGTTCCTTACTGGTTCATTCACGCTGAACTAATAGTCCAGGTTGCCTTTGTATAGGCTGCCTGTGCTCCCTTCGCCTGGAATGCGCTTTTACCCTTATTCACTCATCCTTTAAGATTACTTTCTTTTTACTCCCTTAGGATGCCTTTCCTGTTCACCTACTCTATTATACACGTACATGTACTTACATACATATATATACACATACATAGCTCCTGGAATACACTGTGCTTCCTCTATCATAGTACTGATGAGCTGTATTCCATTAATAATTACCCATTTTCACAGCCATCTCTTTTGCTAGACTGTGGGCCCTTTGACGGCAGGAACCATGTCTTATTCCTATTTCTGGCACCAGGCCCACAGCCAGGCTCTGGCAGGTACTTATTAACTGTTTGATCAATATAGATAGATCGGGTATACAGAACCATTGCCTTACTACACCCACACCCCTGCTTCCATAGGAATTGCTTTCCTCACCTTGATGGCAAACACAAGGGCCACGACTCCCAGGCAAGAGCAGCCACATATAATGCTAGTAGCTGCCAAGTAGCGGAGGCGGAGCGAGCAGCAGCGAATGGGGGATGGAGAACGAGCAGCTTCCGTGTTGCTCACCAAGCTCTCCACTGCCTTCTCCTCGTCCTCCATCACCTGTAGGCGATACAGTCAAGATACTTGTAAGCCCAACAACTGAACCCCTGGCAGAGTCTTGCTCAGACTCTACCTGCCTCTCTGATTGTGTCACGGCCTAGTCGAACTCTCAGAAATGCTGCCTTACCTGGGGAATTCCCCTAGTGACTCATAGACTGAGAGGAAATGAGTGTCTGGAATCCTTTTTCCTCAGCCTAAGGTTCCCAGTCTTTAAAGGCAAGCTGGTGTGAATGTAGCATTATCTGTTTTACTTACTGTTTTGGCAAGTGGGGAAAAGCAAAATGACAGGTGCATGCTGAGAGGCAGTAGAAAAACACAGAATCTCAAAAACTGCTAGGAGTCTGAGACTACCTAATTCAGTGATTTAAAAATGTATTTCAAAGGGCCCTGAAGTTCCTTAGAGGCTGCCCTCAAATATTAAGGAGGAATCAGAGAATGGCATCCTAGGTCCTGTACTCCACTTTAAGGAAATCAGCCATTTCATGTGAAAACACAGTGCTGGGGATGGGGGAAAGTAGGGGAAAAGTACCCATGTAAGCTCTCCTTGTAGCTGAGGAAACTCAACTTCAGAAACACCTCACCCTCCCCAAATCAGAGCCTCCCTTGCTATGCTGACTCCCTTCCACCTCCTCTCTCCATTTAACCCAGGTCATACAACACAATCAGATTAACACTGAGTCCAAATGACCTCATAAGCCACACGGAAACCTGCATAATGATGCCCTACTTAATCATTTCTCATCTCCCTATTTCCCAAGCCCTCAGAGCCCTGGCATCAAACTGCCTTTCTACCTTCATCCCCAACCATTCCCCTTCACCCTAGACAAAATGAAAACATTTGCAGTTCTCAGAACACAAGTAACAAAGAATAGGAAAGGTTAAAGAGAAGAGGCAAGAGCCAAGAATGATATGTGCCACAAAGCTGCAGGAGAATGGATGTGAGTAAAGAACTGAGATGAGGTGAACACAGTACAGTCATCAGGGGAGAACACAAGGAGAGGGTCCAGGGAATTGAGATGAGAGAAAATGTAAAAACAAATGGGGACTCTTACCTGGCTATAGGCCTTGAGGAACTGTGAGTTTCGGCTCCTGCCTCAGGTTTGATTTGGCTTGGGTGCAGATGGAGCTGACTCAGGGCTCCAAGCCAAGCCCAGGGGTGGGGTTGGGTGGCCAGCCACCATCCGAAGAGCCCCAGAAGCTCGGAAGGGGGTGTGGCTGATTCAAACCAGTCTGGCTAGATGGAGTAACTGGAGGTAGAATGCCTGCCTTCTGGAAAGGGAGTGAAAGCACCTGAGCAAGAGGGATTAAAGCAGGGAAAAGTCTGAGGCATCAGATAGCTCCCAAGGAAAGTCCAGCAACCAAGGGAATAGAAGGTAGGAGAGGAAAAGTATGAGTCTGAATGACTTAAAATTGAAACTTTAGGGAAAGGTACCCTACCAGATAAGATTTGCCATTCTTCCCTCTTCTTGCGTGGAGATTTCTGCCTCAAAGATACATAATTCTGAGTTAGAGATCAGGTACTAGGGTCTTAGCAAGAGCAAGAGAGAAGAGAAAACTGATACCCAAGTTCCCACCCAACCCTCCACCAGACCAGAAAATCAGAAGCCTCCTTACGCGGATGCTCATACAGAAACTAAGTTTATTATTTTTTTCTTCTTAAAAAAAAAAAAAAAGAAAAAAAGAAAAAAACTCATTGTAGAGAAGCCCCTCCCCCTTCCCCTAAGGGTGGGGGGCTGTGAAAGATAGCTGGGGAAATCAAGTACAAGGGGGTGGGGACAAAGACTATCTTGCCACCCTTAACACTGCCCAGCCATGTGGGGTGGAAGGGAAGGGGATATGTGAAGAGCCCCGTTTCCATGACAACCAGTTGCCTACCCCCTACTTTGGTGGAAAGAAGGGAGAAGGCCCCTATGTCTCCCTGGAGGATTCCCCCCTCAAAAGACTTCAAGTAGTGGTTAACAGAGTCAGGCCTGGTCATGGAGGGAGAGGGGCCATGGCAGAAAGCCTAGGTGAAGGGGGGCAGCCCACTCACGTCTTGGCTTTACGGCCTCTGTGACTAATGGTAGGGCCAGCCAAGTGGGAAGGGGCGCTGCTGCGCAAGATACGCTGGTCCCCTTGGTTGGTGGCCCCACCAAGCCGGCGGGGGCCAGGCCGGCGCCGTGGGGTCCCATCCCCTTCCTCCTCCTCACCTGAGGCTTCAGCCTCAGACTCCTCTACTGAACCCTCAGGCCCCAGGGGACTTGGGGGCTGCAGGCGGCTCCGCTTTGCCAGCCCAGGACCACAGCCAACTGGGGCCCCTGCCCGTTTGCGAGGCACCTTCTCAGTCTCTAGTGGGGGAACTAGAGACCCTGGACGCAGCCGGGTCGAACGCAGTTTTGGAGCCAATGAGACCACGGGAGGTGTCAATTCTAACCCGCCTGGCCCACTATCCGCTAAATCCAGATCATCCTGAATTACAGCCACTACCATGGACCCTTCGCTCTTTCGTCCCCTCATTCCTTCTGCTTCAAGACGTAAGCGGGCCAGGCGGGTGAGGGGGCGGCTTCCATCCTCATCAGATGAACTACCCTCACTCTCCCCCTGGCCCTGGGGTTGCCGCTGCTTCCCCAATCCACAGCTCTCAAGGACAGGAGAGCTGTCGCGGTCCAAGACAGGGAGCTGGCTGGGCCGAGGTGACGGTGGATTCTTGGGAGGTCGGCCCCGCTTCCGCTTGGGTGGGGATGTTGAAATGGTGAGAGTGGTGACAGTGTTGGCGACGGTAGCAGTGGGACAGGCTAGGAGTGGTGGGAGCGGTGGCAGGGGTGGCGGTATCGGGAGTGGCTGTGTCCGGCTCTCTAAGCTGCCATCCCCTGGAGAGGAAATGGTCCCAGGAATGGGCAAATCTCGGGCCTTAGGGGGCCGCCCACGCCTTCTTTTCTCCACAGGTGATAGGACGACAGGCTCGGGTCTATGAACTGGCTGGGGTCCAAGAGGCTGGGGCCCAGGAATAAGCTGGGGTGCCAGGACAGGCTCCGCAACAATAAGGGTCTCAGCCCCAGGGACTGAATCAGCCCCACTGGTTTTTCCCTTAGAGGTGGATGAAGGTGCCTCATCCACCCCTCGCCCAGCATCTGCTGGAGACCTGTTCTTCTTGGGGGGCCTCCCCCTGCGACGTTTCACAGCAGGAGGGGTGATGGCAAGTAGTGCCCCTTCTCCATTTTCTGGGCTGCCCCCACCAGTCAGCCCCAGCTCAATGCGACGGCGAGCTATGAAGGGCTGCTGGGTTGGGGTGGGCAGTGTGGATGGGGGAGCAGCTTCACAGGGACCACTGGTGGGAGGTGAGGATTCTGGCCCCGACATGCTGCGGGTAGATGGGCTTCCCGGGCTGGCACCAGTCTCAGAGACCCCAGGCACTAGGGTGCTGGCAGCTCCCCGCTGCTGTCGCCGTCGCCTCACCAGTTCCTTTTCCTCTACCACAGTCACTAGCCGTCCTGGCAGCTTGCGAAGCACTTTGGGACCTGGAGGCTGCCCTGGCCGACCAGCCCCCTGACCCCTAATTTCTACATCGGCACTGGTGCGACGCCGAGGGGGCCGGGCAGGCGAAGGACCCTCAGGTGTGGAGGTGGCCGAGGATGAGGTTGATGGGGCTGCGGCCTCAGCTGAAACAAGTTCCTGTGGTTTCTCTGGGGTAGACGTTGGGGTCTGGGCTTCCACCAGCTCTTCTGAGTTCTTGTCAGCCTCCAGTGGCTCCTGAAGTAGCTCATCAGATGCTGCTGAGGGTGGGAGCTCCAGCCTATTGCTCTCACTCAGACACGCGGCCACTTCCTCACCATCAGGCAGCACTGAGAGGATGGTCGCCTCAGCAGGCTCGGGCACCTCCTGCTCTTGACCGTTGGGGACGCTGCCAGCTGCCAGGTTTGGGCTAGGTGCAGAAGAGGTGAGAGAAAGGTTCTTCTCTGACATAGGCAGGATCTCAACAGCAACTGGCAACAGATCCTTAGGGGGCACAAGAGTAATTGGGGAAGTCTCGGAACTGGCCATATCAGCCAGCTCCAGGGACTCAGTAGATGCCATTGCTTGTGCACACAGCTCTGCCTCAGGCCCCATGCCCAAGGGGAGGTTGGTGACTGGTGGGGAAATGGGCACAGAAGGTAGACCAAGCAAGAGAGGGGAGGAAGGAGTTAAGAGAGAAGTTTGGGCTGGAGGTGGGGTATGAGCTGGTGGAGGGGTACAGGCAGGAGGAGGGGTACAGGCAGAAGAACAAGAGGGAGGAATCTGTGCAGAAGGAAGAGGGGGAGAAGGCAAGATATGGACAGGAAGCATGGTTATTGGATTTGGGGCTGAAATGGGGATTGGGGCAGAGATTGGGGCAGGGACTGGGGCAGGAATTGCAGCAGGAGCTGAAGCTGGAGTGGGTCGAGGCCTAGGCGCTGGCCGGGGAACTCGGTCCCTGGCAGGGCTGCAGCGGGGGGGTGTAGAGGTGCTGCGGGGGTGATGCATGGATGTGACAGGAGTGTGGTTTGCCCCTTGAGTTTCAGCCCGGGCTCCACGAAGACGCTCACTGACGCGAGTCCCTGGCCTTTCGGGGGCCTTGGCCTTCTTACTGCGCCGGTGGCTGCCTCCACCAGTCCCACAGGAAACCTCATCCCCAGCCCCTGGCCCCTCCTCCTCCTCCTGGGGTAGGCGGAACACCTCCTCCTTCGCTTGGTCCAGGTCCTTGCGGGCAGCTTCCACTTGCTCCTACCAAAAACAGAGCCCAATGAGTGGTCAGAGGGAGGCAAGAGGCATGGGGAGTGGATGGAAAGCAGCCACTTCACTTCTATCCCCACCCCCATACTCACTTCTGCCTGCTTGAGCTCCTCTCGGCTCACCTCCTCCAGTGAGGCTTCCAGGAATTTCATGGCATAGCGCTCAATGGGGGTCAGCTGTGGGGAAGAGCAGCGATGATGAACACAGGGACCTGGTGCCCAGGGCCCATCACCCTTGAATATTTTCACCAGAGAAGACAGAAAGAAGGTCGCAGAGTCCAGAGGAAGGAGTTGTGGAGGGTGAGGTTGAGAACTAGTGGATCCAACACAGACCTGTTCTACAAGGGCAGCAATTTCCTGCTCAGCCCGGGACATCTCCTCATCTTCAGCCCCAGGCCGACCAGCCTCCTCTCCGTCAGCAGCAGGAAACCCATCATTCTCATTGAATTCTGCAAGCTCAGCCACCTGTTCAGCCTTGGCCTGGGTGGCCGCACGGATATCCTCTTCATCCTCTGCCCGACACAATGCCTATGAGGGTGTGGGGAAGAATAACCATGAGAATTAAAGAACTTTACATCCTGTGATTTGATTCTGGCAAATGTTTGAGGCCACGTTTACACCAAACCAGATTTACATCAGAACTCAACTCTCTTCTGAGCCCCCAAAATTACCAAAGCAACACAGTGGTCCACAAAGAATGGAACAGATTCAACCAGGAGTGCCACCAGGGACAAAATAACTGTCTTAGAGACCTCTAGTTCCACTTACTTTCCATTCAAGTAAGCCTCAAATCTCTTTAAAAAAGCAATCCCAGAAGTTTTGAATACAAAATAATCCACAATTCTTTTTTGCACTGAGATGCCTCATGACAACAGATTAACATATGATCATTCCCCTGAGATGAATATCCAGGGAGATCACAGCAAAGTCACTGAGGGAAGTAGCCTAGAGCATGAGAGGAAGGCACTTGGTAGGGGAAAATTTCTCCATGATAATCCACACCTACAGTTCCTAAACACCTGTCTACTTCTGAAAAAATACAAATGCCCAGACCTCACCACTCAAAATCATGATTTAAGTAGACTGTGAGATGGGACCCAGGAATCAATCTTTTTTAAAGCCTTCCAAGTGATTCTAGTATGCATTAATGTTTGGGAAATGAGAGTTTTACACCATATACAAAGCACTTCTTACATCCACTATGCTATTTAACCTTCAGTTACTTCCTTCTAATTTAGCATTTCAGAAAACTCGGAAGTGAGGCTCAGAAGATTAAATGGATGTGGCTTAACGAACACTATTAAGAAGCACTGTTGGGGCTTCCCTGGTGGTGCAGTGGTTGAGAGTCCACCTGCCGATGGAGGGGACACGGGTTCGTGCCCCGGTCCGGGAGGATCCCACGTGCCGCGGAGCGGCTGGGCCCGTGAGCCATGGCCGCTGAGCCTGCATGTCCGGAGCCTGTGCTCCGCAACGGGAGAGGCCACAACAGTGAGAGGCCTACGTACCGCCCAAAATAAAGAAGCACTGTTGGAGCTCAAACCTAGAACCGTGGACTCCATATCCTGTGTTCTATCTATGAAATCATGTGAACCAATAAACAATCTACTCACAACTATCAAAGGCCAACTGTAATCTGGGAAGCAGCAGAAATAGTTCTTTCCCCTTGGACAAACTCAAAAGACTGAGAGACAACACACACTACAACCATTAGCTCTACTCTAGGGACTGCCCACTCTTTTTCTGCGGCGGGATCTTTGTTCCCCAACCAGGGATCGAACCCGTGCCCCCTGCAGTGGAAGCACAGAGTCTTAACCACTGGATGGCCAGTGAAGTCCCTGCCCACTCTTTTTTCACCTGCTCCAGGATATGGGTCTGCTTGCTGGCCACAGTCTCTTCCTCATCTTCAGGGGCAGAGGGTATAGATGAGCCAGATGGTTCCTCCAGAGGCATATCAAACAGCTCTCGGATGGTCTGCTTTGGAAAGAACATATGAAAAGTGTCAGAGCCAACGGAATGTTAGTCCCAGGTCTATAGCTATGAAGCTGATAGCTCTTAGTAGTCTCAGAAGCACCACTAGTTGAAGAGGCAGATCTGTGGAGACCAAAGCATCCTTTTTAATAAGCAGTAGTAACTCCTACAGGCATAGCAGTTCTCTCTTGCACAGACTGGAAGATCTTAGTACCTGTTTAAAATAGGCTGTGGTGAAGTTGCCTCCCTCAATTGCCATGTCTCCCAACATTCTCTTCTGGTTTGCCTTTTTTAGGATGTTCTCTTCCACTGTCCGTTCACTGATAAGCCTAGGGGGTGATAAAGGACATGTATAAACAGACAAATACATCAATAAAACCCTATTAGCAAAGGGAAAGTAAGGTAAGGGGAGACTAGGCAATACCTATATATGTGGACATCTCGGGTCTGGCCAATTCGGTGACAGCGATCCTGGGCCTGAGCATCCATGGTAGGATTCCAGTCGCTGTCATAAAAAACAACAGTGTCTGCCCCCGTCAGATTCACGCCCACACCCCCACTCCGAGTTGAAAGGATGAAGCAGAATATGCGTTTGTCTGCATTGAATCGTTCCATCAAGGCCTAGAGGAAAAGGAAAAAAAAATAGTATTGGGAGACATATCCCCAAAAACACACCAAGGCTTAGTGGGGGCCCCTCCTGGGACTCTGAACCCTGGAAAAAGGAGACAGAGCTGAGGCGAGCCTCTAAGGGCTGGAGATGCCTGGGTTACCTGTCTCTGTTCAACTCTAGTAGACCCATCCAGACGCAAGTAGAGGTGGCCATGGTAGGTGAGAAACTGCTCCAACACATCCAGCATTCGGGTCATCTGGGTGAATATGAGCACCCGGTGGCCCTCCGCCTTGAGCTGTCGCAACAGCACTGCCAACGTTTGCAACTTTCCTAAAGAGATATGAAGGGGTACAGGGAGCTAGCTATAAACTGGAGTGAGAAAAACACAGCACTGGAAGCCTGTGTAGTTGAAAGATCAAGTTTTACGCCAGGGTTTCGATCAACCCAGGGGAATCAAAAATATTTAACTTTATATATTTTCTTCCCTTAAGGGTTCTTCCTCTTCAGTCTGCTCCTGTCTTGGATCTGACTTCTTTCAGTCTAACTAGGGGTAGGGTAATACAGGCCCTCAGGGGGAAAAAAGAAATCCTCAATGGTGTATGAGCAAGAAAAGGCCTTCAAGTACTACACTGAGTTATACCAGCTGCAGCACAAGCCATTCACAAGATAAACATCAACAAATCCACTGATGTCATAGCTCACTTGGATGGAAGGTCACTGAGATAAGAACCAGAGAGGCAGGATCTTATGAGGTTATGTAGTTTAACCTCCCATCAAACATGAAAATAGTGATTCAATCAGTTTGAACACTTTTAACAAAGACTTTCAATTCACCTATTCTGAATGGTTTCAAATGTTATAAAATTATCTTTTTACTAAAATATTTATTGAACACATATTAATAAAAATTCTGCTGACTTTCTTATGTTCTAAGACGTTTAAGAAATCTGCAAACATATTACTATAGAAATACCTGTGCACAGTTGTGGCAGAAACTATTCGCTACTGTCCAACAGCCATTCTCGGTTAACAGAACCTGACTAATCCTATGGACACCTGGCAGAGATCCCTTGATTCCCACGGAAGGTGCACGCCAAACCAACCCCAGAAAATGAATCATTATTGTTCTAAATAAGCCACAGTTCCTTTTTCCCTTTGTCAGTGATTACTCTAAGGATGGGCATATGGCCCAATCTGAGCCAATAAATTTTGAATCAAAGTCAACTGGGAGGGCTTTCTTTCCCAGAAAAAAATGAAAGACTTGCGAGTGTTTTATTTCAACCCCTTGCTTCCTGCTTGGAGCACTGGTGTGCTCCCTGGAGTTATAGCAGCCATCTTAAGACCATGAAGAAATAACCATTAGAATAAAAAGATAAAAGCTAAGGATAGGAGGTAAAGTCCTGGGTCCATGAAGATACCACTAAGCTGCTGAACCAGCCATATACCACCATTCTCGGCATTTCTCATTTAGTAAACAATAAATTATCTTGTGGTTTAAGTCACCGTTGGTTGGTTTTCTGTTACCTGCAGCCAAGATAAGATTCTATTCAAAAGACAAGCATCCTTGTTCAAATCTTTCCCCAAAACAAAATCTACTATTTACTTTTTTTTTTTGGCCACCTGGCTTACGAGATCTTAATTCCCCAACCAGGGATGGAACCTGTGCCCTCAGCAGTGAAAGCGTGGAGTCCTACCACTGGACCACCAGGGAATTCCCCAAAATCTACTATTTACTGTGCAGTCTTATACCACCACACACCTTTCCCCATAAATCTGAAAACTCCACGCTGTGCTATGGCATTTGCCATTGTATCCCAAATGATGTAACATGTTCACAAAATAATCACTGAATAAATGAGTTAGCAAACATTTTCAACTTTCATCAAAGTCAAATTCATGAATGCCAAGAATCTATCATGAGGCCTACATTTCTGCATCTCACCCAGAAGCATAACCTAAAAGACTATCTGATGTTTAATGAAATCCACAGAGACCTTATGTACAGCATCCCTTTGATGTAACAGTCTTCAGGCTAAGACAAGAAAAGAGGTCAAGAGACCCTCACTGGCCAAAGAACTCACCACAATCATACTGGATAAGCCTCAGGTCAGGAAACTGGGTACGCATGTTACACACAATACGGTGCAAAGGACGAGCCCGGGGCCAGAGCTCACGAGCCAATTGCTCCTGGAAGGCTGCCTGACGAGGGGCCAGCCAAGGAGGTGGGTGGCAGGCGTGCAAGGAAGGGGGAGGTGCCTCCACAGGAGGCATGACAAAGATGAACCTGTAAAAAGAAGGCAAGCAGTATAAAATATGGAACTCTGAATGGCCCCAGAAGTTAGCACCTTTACCAGCCCTAACCACTATATCCACTCAGAGGCCCCAAGACCCACTTCCCATTAGCACTTAGCCCTGCCAACCTCTCAATGATTTCTGACAGCTGGTCTAGTCGTTGCTGGGGAAACAGTACAGCCTGGCGGGCAGCCTCGGTATAAGTCCAAAAGGTGGGGTGGCTGGGGCCAGGAGAACGAGGGCCGATGGGGCTGGCAACAGGTTGGGGCAGGGTACAGAAATCCAAGACTTCAGTCCCATACACGGGTGCCAGGGCCCCATGAGCCTCACTAAGTTGGAAAATCCGTTCCAGGCGTTCAGACCGCTGCTGCTTCCGCTTTTCCTCCAGAGAGTCCTGAGGATAAGAGGAGAAAAACACAGAAAAAGTGATCAGCGTCCTTATAGAAAATCTGGCAGTTCCGCCCAGAATTAAACATAATCTTTGGAAACCATAAGATTCAACAATACACTATTTTAGTTCTTCCAAATTGTCAATAATGGGAGTTATTCTTTTCCCAATGTTAAATGAAATAACTTCTCCACAAAAGAAAACTGATCTTCCCTGTATGCTACCAAAGCAGGTGCCTGAATATTCAAAATTAAGATCCATATGTTTGACAAACTTATAGAATGGATGATTTGCGTGAGTTTTCCCATATAACACTTAAATCCAGAATATCCAAGTTAATTTATCTTCTTGCAGTAGATCCAAAACAATTATTAAAATCCCTCCTCAAATCACTGACCAGGATACAGAGAGGCTAATCAAATCCATGGTAGGTTTTTGTCCAAGGTCAGACTGGAATGGGGTGGGATGGGAACAGCTAACCAGACATCTAGGTAACCCCGAGAGAGAAAAGGGGAGTGCCCTGGCTGACAGGATACCTGTATGACTTTGACCCAATCCTTTCCCATCTTTGTGCTTCCAGTTTCACAGGCTATAAAACCACCTAACTCTTTTGTAGCACTTATCACACTTGTAGTTTTACATGTATAGGATTCTTTGATTAACATCTTCTACCCACTAAACTGTAAGCCCCTCACTGTAACCATCCAGTATCCAACTCAGTATCTGGCACAAAGTAGGCTTTCAATAAATATGTTATTAGAATGAACAAATAATGAAGGAGACTGGACCCTACAAGATGGTCCTGAAAAAAAGCAGTGTCCCAAATCTCCCTTCCTGACTGCTACCTTAAGCTTGACCTCTTGGCTCCTGGTGGTCTAATAAGTGAGGAAGGAAAGCATCCTAGCAGAGGGAAAAATCATTAAGGCCAGCTCTCATTAAGTAGCAGCAAAGGAGACAGTATTTGCAAATCATCTACCTGAAAAAGGACTTGTATCCAGAATAAAGAACTCTTACAACTCAATAACAAAAAGGAAAAGAATAAAATAACCCAATTAAAAAAGGGAAAGGATCTGAATAGACATTTCTTCAAAGAAGATATACAAATGGCTAACAACCACTGAAAAGATGCTCAACATCATTAGCCATCAGAAAAATGCAAATCAAAACCACAAAAGGGACTTCCCTGGTGGTGCAGTGGATAAGACTCTACTCTGTGCTCCCAATACAGGAGGCCCGGGTTCGACCCCTGGTCAGGGAACTAGATCCCACATGCATACCTCAACTAAGAGTTCGCATGCCACAACTAAGGAGCTGGCGAGCTGCAACTGCAGTGCCCTGGAGCCGCAACTAAGGAGCCCCCCGCTGCAACTAAGGCCCGGCGCAACCAAATAAATAAATATTTAAAAACCACAGGATACCACTTCAAACCCACTAGGATGGCTATAATCAAAAAAGACAAATAATAACAAGTTTTTGGCAAAGATGTAGACAACCTGGAACCCTCACAAGCGCTGGTGGGAATGTAAAATGGTACAGCCACTTTGGAAAACAGTTTGTCAGTTCCTCGAACAGTCAAACATAGTTACCATAACCCAGTTAATTCCACTCCTAAATTTACATCCAATATAACCGAACATATATGAAAAGATACAAAATCTTATACATGAATGTTCACAGCAGCATTATTCATAACAGCCAAAAAGAAGAAACAAACCAATTGTCCCCCAATCAACTGATGAATAGATATATAAAATGTGGTATATTCATACAATGGCATATTATTCAACAATTTTTAAAAAATGAAGTACTGATATATATACATATATATATGTCAGTTATAGCATAACATGGATGAACCTCAAAAATATTAAGTAAAAGAAGCCAGTCACAAAAAACCGTATATAACTCCATAAGTAAATCTACAGATACAAGTTACTTAGAGCTAGGAGGGATGGAAAGGTCAGGGATGATGGTTAAGGGTGCGGGGTTTCTTTTTTTTTAGGGCAATGAAAATGTTCTAAAGTTGATTGTTGTCATGGTTGCATAACTCTGTGAATATACTAAAAGCCAATGAATTGTATGGTTTAAATAGGTGAACTGTATGGTATGTGATTTATATCTCAAACTGTTTAAAGGAAAAGTATCAAGAAGCTGCTACCTACTTGCAGAGCAATGAAAATTTAACACAGACCATGGGGTTGCACCCTTGGGCTAGGATCTAGGCTCTCCTCTCTCTACTTCCAAAAAGCCAGACCAACCTGGCAGAATTAGAGAAAGACCAAAGGTGGAAGCAAGTGGCAAAGATGGAGGGTGGGGGACTGGGGCCGAGAATAAGCAGCTCTATTATCAGAGTGAGAAAAAGACAAGAGGGCCTGGAAGGACTCACTAGATCTTTCTCATTATTAGGTCCTGGGTTACTTACTCTGAGTTGCAACTTTTATTTAACCAAATATATATACAACTATATATATGATAGAAAAAAATGGCTACCAGAAAGCTCATGAAGGGACAGAGTTCTTTTTATTTCCCACTTAATCACCATGGAGGTAAAAAACTACAGCAAATGACCGTCAAAGTCAAACGCTCATGATCTTTAGGGAACTGTATTCCGTGGTGTCCTTTCTACCCTAGAAGTTCAAATACTTAATGGTGACAGTTTTAGCAACTGAGAAAAATCCTCCTGTCTCTGAGGACTGCCTCTTGTGGGGAAGAAGAGAAAGCAATGGAGCCAGCACATCTGTGTTCTCACAAGTTGTATAAATTTTAAAAGATCATTTAGTAGGCTAGTTTCATCTGTAAAATGGGGCAATTAGATGCCAACACTAACTCAAAAGAGTAAGCAAGAACCAAAGAGACCAAATGTAACAAGAAAGCCTTGAACACATCAGTGATTAATAGTTTTAAAAGCACATTATGTCCTCAATTACTTCCTCTGTGAAAAGTAGGACATGGATTATTCTTCCCATTTTACAAATAAGAGTAAAGGCCCAGGGAAGGGCTTTGTCCAGTGACATTCAAGTATTAGGTCCACAAAACTAGGCTTCGTAATTTACCAAGATAAAGGTGACATTATTTTGTTCCATCCACTCTGTAGCAACACTCCAAAGAAATTCAATCTCCTGTTCCCTCTCCTTTGAGGCAGTAAAACTTACCAGATAGAAAGGGGAACGAGGTGGTGGTGGGGGCTGGCGTCGAGGTCGGGGACCACTGAACGAGGTAGCAGTGGAGGGAGGGCTGGGGGGACCAGAGCGTAATGTCAGTGTCTCAGGCTCATCCTTGGAAACAGGCAGCCGGGATACCATGGTGACAGGCAAGGGAGCGGCACCGGTTGCCGAAACCACGAGGGAAGATGCCTGGGAAGCTGGGGCCTGTGTTGAGGCTGGGGCCAGTGCCAGAGTCTGAGCTGCCGCTGGGCCCAAGGTGGGCACCGGCACTGGGGCAGGGCTCAAGGTCAGTGTTTGCACTGAAGCTGGGGCCAGGAGTGAAGCAGATGACGACACCGTAGCCAAAGTCAGTGTGTGAGCTGGGGCCGGGCCCATTGGAGAAACTGGAGCCAGAGGGGGTGCTGGAGCCAAAGACAGCGTCTGAGATGGACACAGTGGTGGTCCCGGTGCCAAAGACAGTGTCTGGGCTGGAGCTGGTACTAGGGATGCTGCTGGAGTCAATGACAATGTCTGAGCTGGAAAAGAACCTTGGGGGTTCCCAGTTCCCAAAGAGAGTGTCTGAGATGGAGACGATCCGCCAAGAGTGGATGCTAAAGCTGGGGGTAAAGCCAGTGTCTGCGTAGAAGCCGGACTTGGGAGAGGTGACGGAACTGGGGCTGGTACCATAGTTTGAGCTGATGATGGAGCCAACACAGGAGCTGGGGCTGGCACCAGTGAGGAAGCTGAGGCCAAAGGAGTTCCTGGAGTAGATGATGAAGCCAGAAGTGGAACCGAAGTCTGCGATGGAGCCAGTACAGGAGTAGGACCTAGTGATGGAGCCAGGACTGGAAGAGGAGCCAGAGAAGGAGCTGGAGAAGGAGCCAGGATTGCTGTCTGTGGAGCCACCATGGGAGCCAGAGAGGTGGCTAGAGCCTGAGATGCAGTAGGTGCTGGAGCCAAAAGGGAAGCCTGAGCTGGAGCTTGATTTGATGCTGCCGGAAAAGGACTGGCCAGAGCAGAAGCTGGCACCAGGACAGGTGAACATGCTGGGGCCACGGCTGAGTTCAACCCTGGAACATGTGAAGAGGCTGGAGCCAACAACAGAGGGTGACCAGGTGCCTGAGATGGGGACAGGGTTGGAGTTGTGGCCAAACCTAGAGTCAAGGCTGACGCTGATGGAGAAGCCCCAACTGGTGCCAAAGAGGGAGGTCCAGGAGCCGCTGCCAGTGTTGGAGTCACATTAGTCAACAGAGCTGGGCCTGAAGCCGAAACAGGCAAGGGGGCTGAGATGGGGATGGTGAGTGGAGCTGAGGCTGGGGACGGAAGCGTTGTGCAGACAGAGATGGGGAGTGAAGATGATACTGGAACTGGGACTGTAGAAGACACAGGACTAGCAAGGGGAGAGGAGTTGGGAACTGGCATTGGAGAAGAGGCTGGCCCAGGTAGTGAGGATGACACGGGGAGAGGAGAAGAGATGGTCAAAGGAGCAGCTCCGGGTGCTGAAGCTGTGGAGACAGAGAATAAGTTAGCCCCCAAATTCTTTTCTTGCTCCTTCTATTACCCTGTCCCACCCCTTCCCTTACCCCCAAGCTTCACCTGTTTCCCAGAAAACCTTCACTCCCACACCATGAGGTCAAAGATTCAAGGAATCTAACAATTCAACATTTCCTTTCCCTCCAAAGTTCCAACTTATGTATCTTGGAATTAGGCAAGGGCTCAGCAGACCATTTTGGGGGCTAATGCACATCAGTATACTGATAACGAAAGGATCTACTGTGACTTAGAAACCCTCTGGGCCACCCTATCTCCATTCCTGACAAAAATTTGTGGCCTCAGCCACCTGAACTCACCACTGACTTCAGGCGTAGGACTGTGGACCAGCTTGAGAAGTGGCCTCACCAGAGTGGACGTGGGTATGGGAGCCCGGGCAGTACCCAGAGCAGGTGTGGGTAGCCGGCCAGGGGTTAATGTGGGGCGTGGAGTCAACACAGCTGGAAGCCCAGAGCTCGGAGGCCGGGGTGCTGGGGCCAACGGAGGAACAGGAGTCAGTCCATCCCGAGGGGCCTGTCTCACTACAATCTTCACCACGCCTGTATTATTCACCATGGTTGGTGGCACTGCAAGAGGAAGCTAGATTGAGGGGAAGGTAGAAAAGAAACAAGAGACCCAAAGGATGGAAGAAGTCCAAGGGCAGGAGAGGGTAGCAGACAGATATCAGAGATACTGGCAAAGGAAAACAACACTGAGGGAAGGCTAGACAGACAGTAGCCCAGGGCATGCCTGGAAGGACCAAGGCCAGCAGGGCTAAGTAAGTAGGAAGGCCAGAAGCCTCACCCTGGTTAGCAGCAAGCGGAAGGCTGAGGCCAGTGGGGGCAGGGGTGGTGCTGGGGGTCGAAGAAGGCAGCACAGAGACAGGGGTAGGGCCAGGGGTCGGGGCCACGGCCTGGATGAGGGCCACATGGGCAGGCTGGCTGATGAGGTGGTGCTGCCCCCCTGCTGACACCAGGTGCACCACATTCCCTGGGTTAAGGGAAGAGAGAAAGAAAGAAAGAAGCAGCTATCAGCCGGAGGAGGGCAGAGGCAAGAGAGAAAGAACGAAGAGAGAATAACTTCTCCAGAATAAACTCATACCTATCTTGATCAAAAGACCCCCTCCAACCATTCCCCTTGGCCCCACCCACCAAAAGGTAGGGAAAGAAACATAAAGGCTGACATCTGAAAAGAGCCACAAAAACAAAGGGACAAAGAGGAGGAGGAAAAAGGCAGGACAGGGGGTGGGTTTTACCTACTTTGCAGCGGGCGGGGCTGCCCCACAGCAAGCTGGCGCACCTGCGCACCAGTCAAAGTCAGCTTGTTGCCCTGGATTTGGAAGGTGAGAGGTTTGCTTCCCCCTGTACTAGCCACTGGCCGTTGTGCCAGTGAGGCTAACTGCCCGATGCTGACCACTTCACCTGCTATGAATAAAGAAAAGGCTTAATGTACATGGGGCTCACTCTGCTCAAACTCACTTCACAGACCTTCATGAGGCACAAGTCTCCAGTTTCTCCAACCCTCCCCCTCAACTTACCATGTTCCAATAAGCTTAGCCTCCACCTACAGCCTTTGAGCTTTTGACATGCTACTCCTTCCAATCCCACCTGTTTGCTTTGCAATCTCCTTTACATCCTCTAACAGCTTTCCACCATACTGAGCTAATCACCACCTGCCTCCTCTACACTGCCCTTTTACCCCAAATAATTTTCTACTGCTAGGCTTACCACTATTTATTCATCTATGGATCATCTCCCCAACTAGAGACTGTGAACTACTTGAGGGCTCTTACTCGATTATGAATTACCAATGCCTGGCAAAATACCTAATATATGTTAGTCACCATGATACACTCATGGTCCTGAGCTTTTCCTCTCCAGCTCCATGGCATGTAGGCTTTCCTCCCATCTCAAGTTCTTCACCCTCACAGAGCCCTGGGAACTTACAGGGCAGGCGAGCTTGCATATCGGGAGACAGGATGAGGCGCTGTGGAGCAGGAGTAGGAGCTGGCACTGCCGTGGTGGGAGCTGTGGCTGTGGTGGTACAGGTGGTGGTGACAGCAGCAGAAGGGAAGGTATAGCCTGGTGGCACGGTAAGGGGCTTCAACAGGCTGGAGGAGCCTGGGGGCGGGGCAGGGCTCAGGCGAACAGGAGCAGGTGGGGCTGGCTTCAAGGATAGGGTTGGCGTGGGAGGCCGTGAGGTCCCACTCAAGACCCCCAGAGGGGATGGCATCACTGTAAACACAAAGCAAACACCTATCAGATAGACCTTGACTAAAGCCTCAGCCTGGTCCTAGAAACCTCCATACACAATCCCTTGTAGCCCATCAGACACCACACCCCTGTCTCCAACCCAGCTCCTCAAACACTAATTTCATTACTTCTCCCCCAATCTGAACAATCTGCCTGAAGTATCCCCCAGCATCCTGGCTCCCTTGGAACTCACCCTGGGGAAGAGGCCCACCGTTTGGCTGCAGTGGGGGCAAAAGAACAGGGCCAGGAGGCCGGGATGCCGAAATGAGTGGGGGCCCGGAAGGCGAGGCCGACACCATCAGTGGTGCTGGCAGCACTGGGGGGGTTGGGCCAGGGGTGGGCTGGGCTGAGAGCTCAGGGCCTGGAGGGGGTCGGACTGGGACAGGGCCCAGGGGAGTCCGTGGACTGTTCACCACCACCACTGTCCGGCCTTCTTGCTTGGGCATTGGCTGCAGCATCCTACGAGGAAAAAACAAGGGGATGGGTAGGGAAGGAGGGAGAGAGAAGAGTAGGAAAAGAAATTAATAAGGAAGATGAGGCAGAAAAACAGATTATAAAAGCAAAGGAGGAAAAGGTAAGACCCAATGGAGAAAGAGGGAAAGAAATCCGATAACCAAAAAGCACAAAGCAAAAAAAGAAAAAAGAAAAAGCACGAAGCAGAGAGAGGAGGGAGAAAAAAAAAAATCAGTGACAAACACAAGGGCCTCTCCCCAAACCATCTTCTGGTTATTCTATCCCCCAATTCCTCCAAGTATTTTTCATCCATCTATATGAACATTCCAGCCTAGCCTCCAACTCTTACCTTTCCACCCCAATTCCCCCCAGCCAGCTGCAGCCACTTTTTTCTAGGAACCCACTTCCTTATTCCTCGGCCCTGGTACCTGTTGACCTTCATCTTGACTGGCTTGGGCCGGGGTGGGGGGTCTGGAGCAGTAGCCACCTCTAGCAGAACCCGGCGGGAAAGGCGGTGCTGGGGTAGAAATGTGTCGGCCTCATATCTAGAGACACGACCCTCCAGGCCAATGAGATCAAATCGACCCATGTCTATCCGCTGACATAAGAAGGAACACAAGAGCATAGTGTCAAAGGAGCCAATTTGGCAATGATTTCTTGGATATCACACCAAAAGCACAGACAACAAAAGAAAAAAACTGATAAATTAGACTGCATCAAAAGACACTATTAATAAAGTGAAAAGGCAACCCACAGATTAGGACCAAAATTATTTGCAAATCATGTATCTGGTAAGAGGCTAACATCCAGAACACACAAAGTCCTACAACTCAACAAAAAAAACAAACAATCCAATTTAAAAACTGGCGGGAATTTCCTGGCGGTCCAGTGGTTAGGACTCTGCACTTTCACTGCTGAGGGACCAGGTTCAAGCCCTGCTCGGGGAATTAAGATCCCACAGGCCCCACAGCGTGGCCAAAAGAAAAAATAAAAATAAAAATTGGCAAAGGTCTCAAACAGACATTTCTCCAGAGAAAATATACAATAAGCACGTGAAAAGATGTTCAACATCACTAATCATTAGGGAAATCAAAATCACAATGAGATGCCACCTCACCTACTGAGACAGCCGTTATCAAAAACACAGAAAACAGGTGTTGGCAATGATGTGGAGAACTCAGAACCTTTGCAAAATGCTGGTAGGAATGTAAAATAGTGCAGCTGCTATGGAAATCAGTATAGCGGTTGCTCAAAACATTAAAAATAGAATAATCATATGATGCAGCAATTCCATTTCTGGGTATATATACCCAGAAGAATTGCAAGTAGGGACTTAAACACACATTTGCACACCTATGCTCACAGCAGCATTATTCACAGTAACCAAAAGGTGGAAACAACTGCAGTGTCCACTGATGAACAGATAAACGTGGTATTTGTCTCTATGTATGTAAATGTATACATGTGCATACTCACATACATGTATACACATACACAAGAACATGTACAATAGAATATTACCCAACCAAGGAAATCCTTACACATGCTTGAAGACATTCTACTAAGTAAATATGCCAGTCACAAAAGGACAAATACTGTATGATCACACATACATGAAGTACCTAGAATAGTAAGTTTATAGAGACAGAAAGTAGAATGGTGGCTGCCAGGTGCTGGGAACAGAGGGAGAATGGGGAGTTATTATTTAATGGGTATGGAGTTTCAGTTTAGAAAGATGAAAAAATTTCTGAAGATGGATGATAGTGATGGCTGTACAACTATGTGAATGTACTTAGTGCCACTGTACCATATGCTTAGAAATAGTTAAAATATTTAAGCATTATTAACATGCCAAGCAATTCTAAAAATATTAACACAATTCTCACAAACATACTGCAGAATAGGCCTTATAACCCCAGTTTTGAAGGGCAAGCAAATTTAGGGTTAAAGGTTAATAATTAGCTTGCCCAAAGTGACACAGTTAGAAAACAATGAAACTGGAATAATGCTGAGGTGCCAGGGCAAGTAAGTATGCAAAAGGTCAGACTCCAGCATAAAAAGAGGTGCAGGGTTGGGTAGGGCCAATAACCTCGGAGGCAACTGCTTACCTGGAGAGGGTGGACATCAGTGGCCCTTAGCACCAGAGAGGCGGTGCTGAAACAGATGCCTGGAGTGATGAAGGGGGAGGTAACGGGTCGAGGGTCAAACAGGTTTGGATGATTGCAGACTTTTCGAAGCTGCATCAAAATGTTGATGACGCTCATGAAATGGCCCGTGGCTAGTGTCTCCTTAGTTCTGGGAGAAAGGAGAAATAAATGGGACATCTTGATAGTCACCTCCGCTCCACTGTAGGGTCCCAGGCCCACCCTCGGTCCTCCCTTACGTGGTCTGTGCCATGAAGTCATCATAGAGACAGCGCTGGCGCTTGGAGAGCCGGCAGCGGATAACATGCTCATATTTTTTGGGCATCTGCTTCTCAACATCCACCTTAACTCGGCGCAGCAAAAAAGGCCGCAAAACCTAAAAGCAAATAAGCAGGAGGCTGACAGGAGAACAGCGGGCACTATACCCCAGCCTAGACCAGCAGAGCGCTGGCTTAGCCCATCAGTAAACACTCATGGAGCCATGCAGCATGCCGGGAACCAATCACACAAAGGTGAATCAGATGCAAGCCCTCCTCTCAAGGAATTTATTATAATTAAAGAGACGAACATAAAGATAATACCACAACACAAGTGATAAAGAAGGCACTGAGGACAGAGCAACTAACTAAGCAGAAGGGATGAGTCAAACTACAGTTCCAAGGAGTAACTGTAAATTTACAAGATTGTGAAAGTAAATCCAGCCAAGAAGCTGAGAACAAATCTGTGGCACTGACAGCAGCATAGAAAACCAAAGACAAATCTGAGATCTCAGGAGATAAAATCTGATATGACACAGTCATCAAGTTGACATGGAAGAAGTGAAAAAAGAGAAAATAAAGAGGTATAGTTTCACTAAATCTAGTGTGGTAATCATTTCATGATGTATATAAGTCAAATCATTACGTTGTACACCTTAAACTTATACAGTGCTATATGTCAATAATATCTCAATAAAATGGGAACAAATAATATTAAAAATATTTTAAAACTTTAAAAAGGAGGAAGTATAGTTAAGGAAGACATCTTGGTTTCTACTGATAGTTTGATTTACCAAGCTGATGGTGTGACTGACCAAAATGGAGTAGAAATAATAGGCTATAAGGCTTGAGATGTTTGGCTTATAACAGAGTGAGTTCAAGAGGAACTTTCTGGCAGGGTAGGCGACAGCTGCCAAGGCAGGGCTGAGCCCCAGGGGCTAAGGAGAGAGGGAAGTGCCCCTTGCATTCCAAAAATGTCAGGCTGGAGGCACTAAGCTGAGAGGGAAATTTTTTTTTTTTTTTTTTTGCAGTACGCAGGCCTCTCACTGTTGTGGCCTCTCCCACTGCGGAGCACAGGCTCTGGACGCGCAGGCTCAGTGGCCATGGCTCACGGGCCCAGCCGCTCTGCGGCATGTGGGATCTTCCTGGACCAGGGCACGAACCCGTGTCCCCTGCATCGGCAGGCGGACTCTCAACCACTGTGCCACCAGGGAAGCCCTGAGAGGGAAATTTTTATTGTTTTCTGTATAAAAATGTCCATCAGATGGGGGTCAAAGGGGTTGGGGGCAGATAACAAAAATAAATAAATAAAATTTCAAAAACAGAGGAACTTTCAATTAAAGACATTATCAGAAATTTAAATACAGGTTGAGTGGTCTAGAGAGTCAAGGAATTATATAAATCAGTATGCCGATGAGATAAGTAAACTGGGTGACAAAAAAAAAGTAAAGATCAGAATGCTGAGAGATGTTATTTAAAAGCTGGACACTGGACAAAGGAAGAGGAGCCAGAGAAGACCAAAAATAAAAAATTTAAAAAAATTAAAGAAGAAAAGAAAAAGAGAACACAACAAAACTATGTAATTGTGGAAAGTCAGGTAAAGAGAAACCCAAGCCAGGAACTGATCAGCATTATCATTCTACTCAAAGAATAAAAGCAGAAATGCTACCATTAAAGAAAACAAGCAGAATAATGACTAAGATGGGGTCACTCAATCTGGCAATGAGTTAAGTCACTGGAACACTGCAGTTTGACAACTGGGTAATTCAGCCTAGCACTGACTTCCCTCTTCCTAAGGGTTTTCTGGGTATTGCCCTTAGTTCCTTGCCATTCCCAATGCCCTTGACAAACTGGTACAGGCCCTACCTTGTGAAGGCGTTTGACTAGACCTTCATTGTACTCTTGGCTGCCCTCAATCATGCCAGTTAGGGGATTAGAGAACCATTCTTTGAACTCGCGATGAGATTGGAAGACATGGGGCATCAAAAAGTGCATCAAGGACCACAGTTCCATGAGGCTGTTCTGCAAGGGTGTTCCTGTCAGGAGCAGGCGTCTCTGGCTGCAAAGAGACAGGGAATTACAGGGAGGATGGTGAGCAAAGTCCCAACTGTGCAAGAATCCCACCCGGCAGGCCAAGTCAACCCTCCCATGAATCTCAGACATCTCCATCTCCACCTGTTGAAGTTGAGCAATGACTGCCAGCGCTGAGACTTGAAGTTCTTGATGTTCTGAGCCTCATCCAGAATGAGATAGCGCCAGTTCTTGCGGCGGAAGGCCTGGTGGTCCTGCAGCACCAGCTTGTAAGATGTGATACACACATGGAAGGCATTGGGCTTGGTCCAGCCCTGCAGTACCAGGAGAAAGTAGCAGAAAGTGGGGTAAAAAGAAAGAGCAAAAAGAAGACATCCTAAGATCTTCAGGGGACAGAAATCATGTTGGGAGAAAGGAGAAAAGTCCCAGGAGCAGAATGGGGTAACAGAAAGGGAAGGGAAAGGAACTCATTTGAGGAAAGGGCCTAAAAGTATAGGAAACATCAACAGGGGAAGGGAGCAATCACATGGGGAAGCAAACCTGCCGCTTGAGCTTCCTCTCCTTCTGGGCTCCATAGTAAGTAAGGATTTTAAAGCTGGGGCACCAACGTTTCAGCTCCATCTCCCAGTTCAACATCACGCTGGTGGGGACAATGATCAAATGGGGACCCCAGTTACCTGTTTAGCGAAAAGAATGAGAGAGGTACAACACGGTGACTGCAGTTAATAATACTATATTGCACATGTGAAATTACTAAGAGTAAATCTTAAAAGTTCTCACCACAGGAAAAAACAAAATGTTTTGTAACTATGTATGATGATGGACCTTAACTAGTCTTACTATGATGATCATTCTGCAGTGTATACACATACCAAATCTTTATACTGTACATCTGAAATATAGTGTTAAATGTTAATTATACCTCAGTTTTAGAAAATAAAGTAAGATTCGGAGAGATCTGGGGCAGAGGAATTTTAAAAAAGATGAGAGATGGTAAGGAAATACAAACTTTGGGGTTCTGGAACTCAGGTATAAAACCCTGACGATTCTGTCCTAATGGCCCTTCCTAAGAATCCTAGCACCATAATACAAATGAACTTATTTACAAAACAGAAACAGACGTACAGACACAGAAAACAAAATTATGGTTACCCAAAGGGAAAGGAGAGAAGGGATAAATTAGGCGTATGGGAATGACAGATACACACTACTACATGTAAAATAGATAAAAAGAATTTACTACATAGCACAGGGAATTACATTCAATATCTTACAATAACCTCAAAGGAAAAGAATCTGAAAAAGAACATATACATACATACGCATAACCAAATCACTTTGCTGTACCCCCTGAAACTAACCGAAAATTGTAAATCAACTAAGTCAAAATTTGGGGGGGGGGGTTGGGGAATCCTAGTGCCTACAATGAGCTCTCTATACAGTTATTGACCAGAGTCAATGAAGCTACTTATCAGCAAGAGACTGTTTCACCATGCTACAGCTGAAGTCATTAAATAAGCTTCCCAGGAAATTGGCCAAGGGAGACCCAAGAAAAAGGGCCCGGCCTAGTTACCTTTCTCACAGGCCAAGTGGGCAAGCAGGGAAATGGTCTGGATCGTCTTGCCTAGCCCCATCTCATCAGCAAGAATGCCATTAAGCTTCTTCTCATACATAGTAACCAGCCAGTCCAGCCCAATGTGTTGGTACTCCCGGAGCTGGCCCCGTAGGAGCAGGGGGATGGGTGTCTTCACCTAGTAGGTAGGAGGAGAGGTAACACAATGGAATTGAGGAATCTGTCACTGAGAAACAGGACACTCAAGATATGAGAAAGCAGGGGCTTCCCTGGTGGCGCAGTGGTTAAGAATCCACCTGCCAATGCAGGGGACACGGGTTCGAGCCCTGGTCTGGGAAGATCCCACATGCCATGGAGCAACGAAGCCAGTGTGCCACAACTACTGAGCCTGCACTCTAGAGCCCGCCAGCCACAACTACTGAGCCCAAGTGCCACAACCACTGAAGCCCGCATGCCTAGAGCCCATGCTCCACAACGAGAGAAGCCACCGCAATGAGAAGCCCCCACACCACAACAAAGAGTAGCCCCCACTCGCCGCAACAAGAGAAAGCCTGCATGCAGCAATGAAGACCCTAGGCAGCGAAAAATAAATAAATAAATAAATTTATTTTAAAAAAGATATGAGAAAGCAGAAGCTTGGGCCTGGAAATACCTGGGTAGTGGCCAAGGTATAACCCTTGGGCTGGAGACTTTCAGCTGCTGCAGCGATGTCAGTAATTTCTTTCTTAGGGCCTAGAGTGGTGGTGGGCCCTGGGGTGGGAGGTCCACTGCCTCCATCTGCCTCACTCTGCTCTTCGTCCCTGGCAAGCAAGTACTCCACCCCGAAGTCATCATCTTCCTCCTCTTCCTCATCTGCTTGGCTCTGTGACTGGGACTCCTCAGATTCCTCAGACTCAGATTCCTCCGATTCCGAACTCCCGCTTGTCTCTTCCTCTTCTGAATGCTCATCTTCCTCATCCTCACTCTGTTCCTCAGCAGAGTCTAAAGCACAAGATCAAGGCTTAGTGTTCACCATACCTACTCCTCCAGTCTTGCCCTCCCCAGCTCTTGCCTCATGACCACACATTCACCTGACTGACTGCTACTATCCTCTTGAGTAGCCTCCTCAGCTTCTGTGGCCGCCTCTGGTTCACAGTCAGAGCTGTTAGCCTCAACTTCATCTTCATCTTCCTCTTCACTACTCCCAGAACCTGGGGCAGAGGCATCAGAGGCATAGGCTCCTGCGTACTGCTGCAGTAGCTCCTCCACAGACAGCTCACCTGGAAGAGAAGTGAAGGATAAGCCTTTACATGCTTCACGGGGAAGAAGGGGAGGTCTGAGTGGTGCCAGTTCATTTTACCTCAGCTTCTACAGACACTGCCAGGCCCAGGTCTGAAGGGAGGCCAAAGAGTTTACTTTCAGCAGCAGCTGTTTTCAGCCAAGCCCCGTAACGTGGGCTAGAACTGTGGATGGTCCTGCCTTCCATTGGGAAGGACGGCATCAAGCCGAGGAACCTCCCCTTTAAGGTTCAGATCAAACATGGACACTATCCTCTTCCAATAGTTCTTCCCTCCACTCAGCTCTCACATCACTTTGTTCAAACTTCCATCATAACCAATCATAATTTTCTACTTATAACCATCTATAAATCTGTCTCTGTCATTAGATCTGGAGTATCTCCAGAAAGGATAAGAGTGTCTTATTCATTTCTTTATCTCTGGCATTCTGCACAGAGACACCAAGTGGGTACTCAGTATAATGTCTGGTGTCACCTTCTCGAGCCAACTCGCTCAGCTCCATGGCATGATCCACCTCCCCTTCCAACTGCTCCTCAGCTGCTATGGTATCCTCTTCATCCTCCGCTAGGAAAGAGAATGAACCAAGATCAGCGGGGACAGAGGCTCAGAACACAGTCCAAGTGGAAGAGGTGAGAAAGTCTGAAATATTAGGTCCAGACAATTTAAGGGGTAAGAGGCAACAGGACTGAGAACAGGCCTGACCTTCATCTTCATTGGCAGCAAACTCTTCATCATCCTCATCCGGATGCCAAGGCTGTTTGTTGCGCTGTGTGACAGAGGAGGGCGGGGGCTTTACCTGTTTGGCAGAGGATGAAAAAGGAGAAGGCCTATGGTTAGAGCAGCAAGAGAAAGACACAACGTTGAATAAGATGTCACAGAATAGTCTCTCTGTCCCACTGAGTGACAGTTGCCAATGACACCGTCCCAGAGCAAGGATACAACCAAGGGTTTTCAATTTCAGTACCAGCTACCAAATCCTGGCCCCACTGCCCGGGGGAGGACCTGTGAAAGTGCTAGAAGAGAAACACAGGCCCCCAACACCAACCCCATGCAGTCGGACACATGGAAAAACAAAAAGCTTAGGTCCAGAAGAGACTTCAAGGTTACCATCTCAGCTCCGAACCTACAAACCAGCAAGTGAGTATTAGGGCCATTTCACAGAAGTGACAAGGACCAAAGTAAGTTTTTTTTCAAGCTCACACAGCAATTCTAAGAGTACAGTACACTCTTCCACACATCAGAAACCTGGCCATCTCACACTGTAACTTGCCCCAAACCCAGGTTCTTTCCTATCCAACCTCAAATGAGAGCCCAACTGCTCAGACCACGGAGGACTCCTAAAAACCACAACCAACCTCATAGACCGGAAGAACTCAGTCCTTAAGGCTCTCCCTCTGCTCCCACTCTGAACCCACCTTCTATCCCCTTCTGCCCATACCTTCAACACCTGAGAGGACTCTTCTTCACCACCTTCTTCAGGCCCATCTCGGGTGTCACTATCATGAGATGAGGGGGTTCTTGAGGGGCTGGAAGGCCCTCCTAGCAGCTGAGGGGGGAGGGAACGGAGCAGCTCTTCCAGTGGCAGTTCTCCCTCACGTCGAAGTAGCTCAATCTCACGCCTCTGGGTCTCTGCATCATTGCCTTCCTGTTGTTCTTCAACCTCAATCGTCTCCTCATCATCCTCTTCCTCCTCCTCTTGGGGTTGGAAGTCCCCATCTATAGCAGGAGAACAAGGTCACAAAGTCCACGGGGCCCTGCAAGCCACAGGGTGGGTTTTCAGCTCTGGAAAGGGTACATGAGGAAGAGTAACAGAGCTAAAGAGGACACACACCTTCATCATCCATCCGGGAAACTGGGGGTGGAGGACTAGAGGCAGCTGAGGAAGAGCCAAGGCAAGGGGAGGAACCAGCTTTGCTGGAGGTTAGTGGCTGGTTGAGGCTCTGAGACAGAAGGTCTGAGTACTTTTCAGTTTGCCCCACGATGAAGTCCAGGTGCAGGTCCAGGGCTTTTTTCCGCTTTTCCTCAAGCCGGGACTGTTGTTTGAATTGCACCACCTGACACAAGCATGAAATGGAGGGATCACCAAGATAATCTTTTACTCATGTATTCTTACTCAACATTTAGGGAAGCCTCCACTATGCTAGGCCCTGGGCTGGCTTTTCAGGAGGGAAGAGCTAAATGACCTTAAGGGTGCTTCTGAGGAAAGCAGAAAGGAAGCACAGAATAAAGAAGAGCCAGCTTAGTCTCTGGCAGTGGGGAAAGACTTACAAATGTATCTGGAGCTGAATCTTAAAGATTAAGTAGGTGTTCCCTAAGTGAAGATGAGGAAAAAGGCATCCCCTGCAGCAGAAAAAGCATGTGTAAATGGCCACGGACATACAAGAGAATGTTTGAAGTGGAAAGAAGAAAAGGGGGCTTCCCTGGTGGCGCAGTGGTTGAGAGTCCGCCTGCCGATGCAGGGGACACGGGTTCGTGCCCCGGTCCGGGAAGATCCCACATGCTGCGGAGCGGCTGGGCCCGTGAGCCATGGCCACTGAGCCTGCACTCCGCAACGGGAGAGGCCACAACAGTGAGAGGCCCGCGTACCACAAAGAAAGAAAAGAAAAGGAACTGGCAGAATACAAGAATGAAAATATAGACAGAAGCCAGGTAATACTTAAGAAATAATTACAGGGACTTCCCTGGTGGTCCAGTGGTAAAGAATCCCCCTTACAATGCAGGGGACATGGGTTCGATCCCTGGTTGGGGAACTAAGATCCCACATGCCGTGGTTCAACTAAGTCCACGCACCATGACTACTGAGCTCGCACGCCTCAATGACAGAGCCCATGTGCTGCAAACTACAGAGCCCATGTTCCCTGGAGCCCGGGCGCCACAACTAGAGAGAGAAAACCCACACGTCACAACTAGAGAGAAGCTCACACACCGCAACTAGAGAGAAGCCTGTGCACCACAACGAAGACCCTGACACAGCCCAAAAAGATTAAAAAAAAATAAACAAAATAACATTAAAAAAAAAAGAAACAATTACAACTTAATAAATGAGAACAATTCAGTTAACGAGAACTTTGATGGTATTTAAGCAGGTAAATGGCACACACTTGAAAAAGCATGCTGAACGGGCTGCAAAGGACAGATGGCCAAGGGGAGTCAAGAAGTCCTATTAGCAATCCCCAAATGCAGGACCCATATTTTTCCATTGTACTTCTCTCTTCCTCGTAGAACTCAATGCTTGAAAGGTCCAGCACACAACAGAAACGTCATCAGAGTTGCATGAAATAATTATCCACTCTCCCGAGGAGAACTTTTGATCATTCCTGCTACCATGCTACCCACCAGTCAACCCCAAGGCATTTCCCTTTCCCAATCTCTGCTGCCTACCTTCTCCACGTTGCTCCAAAACTGCCTAACATCCTTGGCCATGGTGGAGGCGATTCGGCGCAGCTTGGCCTGCTCCTCCCTCCGGGCCCGTTCCTCTTTCTGCCGCTGCTCCTCGTGGTGCCGGATCACCATTCGCACCACCTGTGGGAATGAGGTGAAAACACTCCAAGGCCAGACGCTTGGCCCGTCCCCAAGTCAAGGGTAAAGAGAAAAGTCAAAGCCAAGAAACCGGGGAAGTCAGAGCTTGCCTCTCGAGACTAGAAGCATTTACAAGCACTGTACACCAGTATGTTTGGTTCCCTTCCAACCAACCTACCCATCAAGAAAAAGCAAACCTGAAAACGAAATGGAAGGTAGTAGGTCCAGTTGAGGACATACCTTACGGGCCACACCCCGTTTCCAACGGCGCTCCTGAGCAAAGTCGGCAGAGAGCCACTGCATCTCCTCACACAGATAGTCCCAGTGGCCCTTGGGGCGGGGAGGCTCGGGCACTTTAGGCAGTCTCTTCAGTGACCAGAAACCCTCCTTCCGCAGCTCAGCAATCCGAGTCTCAATCTCAGCCTCCTAATGAGGAAGAGCTAGGTCAATCAAGTTACTTGACATATACTTCACCTCATGACCGTGGCTGAATACCTGACCTCTGACTACGTACAGGCACTGACTGGACTGAGTGTTATATGCTTGTCTTGAGTCCACATACCAATCCTACGAGTTGATATTATACGCTCTTCAGGTGAGCAAAAAGAAGATCAGGGAGATTGAGTGATTTACTTGAGATTACAAAGATAGGAGCTGATAAGTACTGGGAATTAAAAATAGGTCTGACTCCACACACCAGATTTCATGCTTTTTCCATTTTTTCACACTCCATACCTTATGAATATAGGCACAACTTAGGAAAACATATCCAAGGGAAGCTTCCCAGAGAACAAGGAAAGCATGCTTCCTTACTGACTCTAGATACATTGAAGGGACCTTCACTGCCGCAGAATTCTACTTACACAAGAGTATATGTTCGTACTTAAAAATATGCTGTAAAATCCAATTTACATAATCCTGTTTGTTTTTAAAAAATATCATTTTTATAAAAATGTACTTTTTAAAATGTACTTTTTTGTGGAAAATACTGAACAGTTATACACAAAAAGATTAACAGTGGTTAGTATTACAAAAAGATAACAATGTTTCTACATTCATTATATCATAAAAAGAAAAATGAAAGCACTTGAAATTTTTATTTAACAGAGGTGACTTATAAACTCAGAACAACTGCCCTCATTATTTTTGTCCTCTCCTGACAAAAACTAAATCAAAGGAACTAACAGCCACAGATGAGACAAGGAACTAAATGGCCTGATGGTAACCAAGGAAACACCAAGAAAGACATGGATATTAGACCAATGGCTCTCAAGTTCGAGCATGCATCAGAATCATCTGTAGTGCTTTTTAAGACAGTGCTGGACCCCACGCCTAGAGTTTTAAATGGGTAGGTAGAAGAAGGCTACGAAGAATTTGCATTTCTAATAAGTTCCCAGGTAATGCTGATGTTGCTGGCCCAGAGACGACATTTACCTCTGGTAAGTTTAACAGAGACTACAGGAGAAAAAGTAGAAACCAGTAAATCTTAGGAGGCTCATAGCTTACAAAGCACTTTTGTGTCTATTTTCTCCTTTAACTTAAACCTTTTAACAGCCTATTCACTCCTACACCATCCCTATTTTAAAAAAAAGAAAATGAGGCTCAGAGTTCAAGAAACTTGTTCAAGATCAAAGCAGAGACTGTACTGTAAATCAAAGATAAGGAAAGAAATGTAAAATACCCATGGGACATAGGAGTTCAGGGAGGAAGACTCCCAAGAAGCCTCATGGGCCTTCCCAATACATACATGCTTGGCCTGCTCTGCAATCTCAGCATGGCTCTTCTCCCACTTTGGGCCCTTGTTAGCCAGGTCAGCAGCCTGGGGTAAGCTGAGCCCCTCCAGGGGCACTGTGGCACCATCTGGGGGCCCTGGAGGTCCATCCAAAGAGGAATCTTGAGCTATATGCTGGGGGGAGATGCCACCTGCCCCACTAGAGGCTGGGGAACTGGATGAGGCAGGGGACACAGGATTGCTGCCTGTCATGCCGTCCGACACCATCTAGAAAAGGGAGAAATGACAGATAAGATGAATGCTTAGCAGCACTCTACCATGGGTTTTAAGTACATTCCTTCATTCTATCTCCACAAGAAAAAGCTCTGGAGTAAGGTATCAACCTCATTTTTATAAACACAACATTTGGGATAAAGTTTTAATAAGGTACTCAAGACGGCAAAGCCAAGTTTCCAGTAAACACTTGGCATGCAAGAGGAATTAGAGCCTGACATTTACACAATTCCCAAATTCAAGACTACTACTATAGCACATGACCTCAAATTTTAATGATCTTTTCAGAACCTCAATGATTTCACTCACATAAACAACTCCCTGTTTTTCCCTCCTTTTCACAGCAAGTATGACAGATTCACCCATGTGAATAAATCTGAGCTACCACCAAATTCAAAAAGCATCAAAAAATCCAAGATCACCTAAACCTCTTTATGTTCATCACCAGCCTCGGTAGTTTCCTTTACTGGAGAGGTAGATGGGGAAAGGGAGGATTAGTCACTGTTCTCAAATATCCACCTATTACAAGGTACCGTATAAGCAATAATGAGTATAGAACAAAGTCCTACTTAAATGTGCATAGTGAGGGAACTCATGAAATTCACTCTGGCACACAAGCCTCATAGTGGGCCACTCAAATTCCTACCTCAACTAAATGAAGAAAGACATTATGTCCCATAATTTCCCAGCTGCTCAGGAAAATAATATCAAACCCATAACCATCAAAAGCCTACTGTACGGGAAACCTAGGTCTGTCCAGTTTTTTAAAAGTCATGATTTTCTTCTACCTCCAGCACTCCCTCAGTATGAGAAAAGAATGAATACTACACACCATCCATAAGGCTTACCTCATTCCAGTTCCAAAAGAAACCGAGCTATTCTCAAAGTACGCAGTCTTAAAAGCATTTTGTCACAAACGCCATTTCCAACCTGGCTTAATTCAACTTTTTTCAGGTAACGAGGAATTTCCATGCTCTTAGAGATCAACATTATACTAATGTCAAGTAGAATATGAGTATCCAACAGGCTTGACAGCCCACCTGAGCATCAAAGATTCTCCAAACTCAGTTACCAAGGTAGCTAGGATCATGGAAACATGGCTAAGACCTTCCACATTTCTTCTGCCTCAAAGCCAGCAGCCCACAAAACAGAAGCAGAGAAGGAGCCCTCCCCACTTTCAAACCTGTGTTTGCAAGATTGGGAGCTGAGGGTGAGCAGGGGAGGGGCTGCTCTGCATGGTCCCACTCCCAGGCTCCTCTTTGGATGCCTGAAGAACGACTGGGTCGTTGTCACCACTGCTGCTGGCCGAGGGGCTGGCGTCCGGCTGCAGGGCATGCTGGGAGCTGGCCTCATTCTGGGCCACCGGCCACCGGGACCCGCCTTCCAGGGCCCGGGGCCCACTAGGGCGTCCCAGCCTCCACTCAGGTTCACCGGCCTCTGGAGCACCTAAAGTAGGGTAAAAAGAGTAGAAATGGGATTTAGAAAGATTAAAGAATCTTCTTAAAAAACTGGGATAACACTAACAAATAAAGATAATCGAACACAGTGATTACAGCTTACGTTTCTTGAGCATCTACTATGTGTCAAATACTTTACTGAGTACTTACTTGATGTGTTCTATAATCCTCACATCTACCTTATAAACCAGATACTTTTCATGCTGTGATAAATGCTTACTTAGCTCCTTCTACATACCAAAAACAGAGCTACGCAGAAAAGACCGCTGACATAAACGTAGCTTACCTTCTAATATTTCCTCTGTTTTATAAATTAGGAAATCAGAATACAAAGAGACCAAAAGACTTGCATAAGGTCACAGTAAGGAAGTAGGAGGAGGAGGACAAACCTAGACAGTCTGATGCCAAAACCAAGAGAACGTGCTACTCTCCTTGGTAGAGTCAGGGTGATCAGATCTTTCTCTCTCCATAGTCCCAGATCTGTTATTGCACCACAATCATTATCTCAAACATCTTTCCCATTAGCATTAACACATGAAATGGTATATGAGCCCTCACCTGTGTGAGCTGAGACCACACCCCCTGTGAAAGTCTGTACTTCCACGGTGCCGCCGTACTGAGGGGAATCACGCCTGAAACAAAAAGGGAAGAAAACAGCAGTGAGGAACTAATCCACATTTACCAACACCCATCAAAGCCTTCTTTACACCAACTTTTGAGGCTTTAAAATATACCCAAATCAGTTTAAAGGCGGAAGACAACTACAGTAGTAAAAAAAAATCACATTTCAGAAAAATAAAAACAAACCATGTTTTGTGAAAACAGAATTCCCTAGTAACATGAGATTCTGGCTGGGGAGGAGAAGCAGGGAAGTGAAGCCCCCCAAACAAGTTTAAAAAGCTTAAGGGTAAAAGGTTCCAACTTCTGAATGGAGGACAAATTAACAAAGCCAAAAAAGCTGTCACGTCCAGAAGCTCAAAAGGTGCTAGCTGCCTGGCAGCCGGCTCTCCTTTCCAGTGAGGGCTAAACGTAGGAGGATCCACCCTTCCTCAGGGCAGGCCCTGCGACTCCTATACCTGCGCCATATGACACTTCCCCAAACAGCAGAACTAGAGCAGGAGACCTTAGAGGAGCAGAGGTAAGGAAGCCCGAACAGCAAAGAACCATACCCCGGAAATAGGCAGGGTAAACCCACACAAGGCCCGGAAGTGTTTCCCCAGTGTTTAAGGAAATTCTTTAACCACAGTGCAGCCTTCGATTCACTCCACCTTCCACAAGAGTCACTGGAATCGAGCTAACCAGAATCCAAGAAGCTTGAACTCTCGACCCCCTTCTTTATTACCGTCTCCCAACCCGTCCCCACAGCCTGACCCAGCGTGACCCCTGACCTCTGCCCCAACTTGCCACTAGCCCTAAGATAGCCCCGCCCCCTCCTAGACTCCCACCCCACCCAACGTGCGCGACTGGGGGAGGGGCCCGCGCGTGCGCGCCTGGAGGCGGAGAGAGCCGGCTGCGCGCACCGCCCGGGGGCTCCCGCCAGAACCCAAGCCCACGCACCCAAGGGTCGCAGGACTAGGAAGCCTCTCATCCCTGCCCGTCAGGGAGCCCCCACCACCAGACCGCGAAAGGCTGAGATAAGGGAGGGCTCGTGCCGCCAGATTCTGGCTCCTGACTGGATATGGTGGGCGCGGGCCCCGACTACTCGTCCCACGCCCCCCTTCCTCTTCCCGCGCGCCCCTTAGGGGGGACTGGGGTTGGTGGGCGGGCAGGAGCGCACCTGGGTCCGTCCTCTCAGGGCTCGCTCGCTCGCTCAGGCACGCGTGCGCAGACGGGCGGGAGGGGAGAGAAGACGCGCCCGGGCCCAGAACCGGCCGGCCTGGCCCCCCTCAGCCTGTCGCTATGGGCGCGCGCCGACAGCCTCGCGCACCGGCCCCGGGGCCCCGGCCGAAGGTGCGCGCGCAGCACCCCGGGAAGGTGGGAGGGGAGGCGGTGGCGGAAAGATGCGCGCGCAGTCACCCGTAAGGGGAGGGGGAGCTGTGGGGCGTCCGCCATCTTGTCTCCCTCTCCTTACCTGCGTCCTCGGGGGCGTGCGCACCACCCCCCTCCCGCCGAGGAGGGGGGAGGGCCCCCTCTTGGCCGCCGCCTTCGCGGCCTTTAAATTCCCCTGGGGCCCGCGGTTACTATCACCGCCTTGCTTCCACTGCTTCCTCTCGCGGCACAGAGATGCGGGCGGTGGGTGGGAAAAATGGGAGACGCTACTCGCAGCGAACCGCCACCGCCGCTTCCGAGGCCTCACCAAAATGGCCGCCGCCGTCTCGGCCGCCACCACCAACACCACCGCCACCACCACAGCTCACTATCGCTACCGCCGGCGCGGCCCGTCCTCTCGCGAGAGACAGTAACAGGAGGTTCGGGGAGCGGAGAGGTTCGCGTGCTAGCGTAGGGCGCTGTCCGAAGCGCAAGGCAGGCTGGGAGATGTAGTCCTCCCGGAGGCTCGCCGCTTGGTCCGCGGCGGAAAGCTTACCCTCCACCACGGAACCTGCCGCTGGGGCTGCTTTGCGGCTGCCAACTCGGATCGATACACCCCACTTTTTTTTTTGATAGCTCACCCAGAAAGCTGAAGCAATTTCTCAGGTACTTTCAAGAAGTTAGCAGTGGAACCTGGGCCTCTGGATTCCCACGACAGTCCACTTATGTAGAGCTGCTTCGTTTTACACAAGGATGGTACTCCCAGTAACTCCTAAGCACTTATGCCATCTGTTAGCCAACTTTTTAGGTTAAGAACCCCTTTGGGAATATGATACCCTCACCCCGAAATAAAATAATAATAATAACAGATACCTTCTATTGAGGCCACTTTGTGCACTTGATTATCTCTTTTAATCCCAGCAGTGCTCCATTTTACAAATGATTTGAGGCTCATAGATTAACTAGTGACAGAGTCCAGAACGAAGATTCATAACAAAGCGGTCAAAGTCACAAGGATACAAACAAAATTTACCACCTAAAGCCCACCCTAGGAGCCAGGTACAGAATCCTAGATAAAGCTCTCATTCAGCTCCTCTTCATCCACTCAGTTGAGCTCTTCCCCATTCTACTCAAAGAGCTGATTCTCTCTCTGTGTCGTTGATTTGAAGTACTGTTTTTGTTACAGCAAAAACCAGGGATTGAAAACTCAAAAACCTAGGAGGACCGGGAAGGTAGTGTAAATAAAGCAAAGGGGGCAAAATACATCAGATTCAGCCACAGGCTGTCAGTTTGCTACCTCTGTCCTATGCTGGAGCCTCAGGGCACACAGAAGCATCAAGGATGGATTGTTTGATTGAAAAAGTGGGTAAGTGCCCATCCATTTAGGCCCAGTTCAAAATCTTTCCAGGCCAAGCTTACATATTCCTGAGACTCCATAGAACCACACTGAACTCCCAAGAGAGCTCACATTTCTTGGCCTTCCCATATACTTTTTTATCCTTTTTCAATATTTTTCCTTCAGAATTTAGCTCAAGGGCCACAACCCCCAGATGATCTCTCTTGACTACCCTTCTGGCTCCCATAGCCTCCTGGGCTCCATAAAGAACTGATTGCATTGTATCTGGACTCATGGTCTGTCCACCCCACGCCCAAAACTGTTGTTAACCCCTTGAGAGTAAAGACGTGGTTTATACCTGACAATTCACTATGCCAGTCTCAGAAAGATTATTCAGGAAATTTACTAGTATTATCACACCTTATGAAACACAGAAATAACGTATTGGATGTGTGAGCTCAAACTCAAGGTAAGTCTAAAGTCTGTCTTCTATTTTCATTGACTATAACCCTGGTCCAGCCACCATCATCTCTTGGCTTGGATTACTCCTGACTGGGCCTCCCACTTCCACTCCTGTTTCCCTTTACTCCGTTCTCCACACAGCAACCAGAGTGACCTTTTCATATAAATCAGATCATCATGCTCTCACACTTAAGATCATCTTAGTTCTCTCAAATGAAAATGATGTATCATGGTTTAAAATTCCCATAGGACAGACATTATGTTGAGCTGAAGAAGCCAGACACGAGAGTAAATGCATATGATTCCAATTATATAAAGTTCAAGAGCAGACAAAGTTAATTGATGGTGATAAAAATCAGAACAATAACCATTGGGAGAGAAAGGTTTTAACTGGAAAGATGCACAAGGGGGATACTAGAAATGTATCAGGTTGGTAAACTATGGCCCAAAGGGCAAGTCTTGCCCACCACCTGTTTCTGTACAGCTGGCAAGCTAAGAATGGTTTTTACATTTTCAAATGGTTGAGGAAAAAATCAAAAGAAGAAAAAATATTTTGTGATACGTTAAAATTACAAGTAATTCAAATTTCAGTGTCCGCAACTAAAGGTTTATGGGAATCTGACCATGCCTCTTCATCACATAGCAACTATGGCTGCTTTCCTGCTATAGTAGCAGAGCTGAATAGTGGCAGCAGAGACCATAGCCCACAAAGCCTAAACTATTTTCTATCTGGCATCTTACAATAAAAAGTTTGCTGACTCCTTCCTGTTCTATATCTTGATCTGGATGAGGTCACATCCAGGGTTGTATACAGATGTAAACATTCACTGAAATGTGCACGTAAAATTTGTACACTTTATGTATCTCACAACATGTATTTTATACTTTTTTTTTCAATAAAATAACCCTACAGGATATGATCCCTGTCTATTTTTTTTAACCTCATTTACCCCTTGTTCACTATACTATAGCCACCTTGCCCTTCTCCAAACCATCCATCCAATTCACTTCTGCTTCCAGAGCCTTCATCTCCATTGTTCCCTCCATCTAAAAATTTTTCTTGGAACTCCCTGGCGATCCAGTGGTTAAAACTCAACGCTTTCACTGCGTGGGCCTGGGTTCAGTCCCTGGTCGGGGAACTCAGATCCCCCAAAATAATAATAAAAATTTTTCTCATGGCCAACTCTTCCTTTTCATGAAGGTCTTAGTTCAAATGTTGCCTCCTCAGAGAAGTTCCCTGACATTAAATAGCCCTTTCACTGCCTGTCACTCTTTATCACGTGCCTTTTTCACAACGCTTACCTGAAGTTATTAATTTATTTGTATGTTTGTTTATTGTCTGCCCCCTTCCCACTAAAAGATAAACTCCTTGAGAGCAGGTACATTGTCACAGCATTCACAGTATCTCTAGATAATTAATATATGAAAACCATTTCAAACAACCCTGTGAAGAATAGATTGTTCCATTAGGCAAATGAAATTTTGGTTGAATGAAAAGTGAATAATGAAGACTCAATATTGTCAAGATGCCAGTTCTTCCCAACTTGATCTATAGATTCAACGCAATCCAATCAAAATCCCAGCAAGTTACTTTGTGGATATCAACAAGCTGATTCTAAAATTTGTATGGAGAGGCAAAAGATCAGAATAGCCAAAACAGTATTGAAGGAGAACCAAGTTGCAAGACTGACACTACCAGACTTCAAGCCTTACTATAAAGCTGCAGTAATCAAGACAGTGTGGTATTGGCAAAAGAATAGGCAGATCAATGGAACAGAAAAGAGAGCCCAGAAATAGACCCACATAAATATAGTCTACTGATCTTTGACAAAGGAGCAAAGGCAATACAATAGAACAAAGGTAGTCTTTTCAACAAATGGCGCTGGAACGACTGGACATCCACATGCAAAAATTTAATCTAGACACAGATCTTATACCCTTCACAAAAATTAACTCAAAATGGATCACACACTTAAATGTAAAGCACAAAACTATAAAATTCCTAGAAGATAACACAGGAGAAAATCTAGATGACCTTGTATGTGGCAATGATGACTTTTTTTTTTTTTTGGCTGCGTTGGGTCTTCGTTGCTGTGCACACGCTTTCTCTAGTTGTGGCGAGTGGGGGCTACTCTTCGTTGCGGTGCTCGGGCTTTTTATAAAAAATAAATTTATTTATTTATTTTTGGCTGTGTTGGGTCTTCGTTGCTGTGTGCAGGCTTTCTCTAGTTGCAGTGAGCAGGGGCTACTCTTCGTTGTGGTTCGCGGGCTTCTCCTTGCGGTGGCTTCTCTTGTTGTGGAGCATTGGCTCCAGGTGCGTGGGCTTCAGTAGTTGTGGCACGTGGGCTCAGTAGGTGTGGTTTGCAGGCTTCTAGAGCGCAGGCTCAGTAGTTGTGGCGCACGGGCTTAGTTGCTCTATGGCATGTGGGATCTTCCCGGACCAGGGCTCAAACTGTGTGTCCCCTGCATTGGCAGGCGGGTTCTTAACCACTGTGCCACCAGGGAAGTCCAATGATGACTTTTTAGATGCAACAACAAAGGTATGATCCATGAAATAAATAATTGATAAACCGGATTTCACTGAAATGAAAAACTGCTCTGTGAAAGACAATGTCAAGGGAATGAGAAGATAAGTCACAGACAGAGGGGAAATATTTGCAGAAGACCCATCTGATAAAGGACTGTTATCCAAAATATACAAAGAACTCTTAAAACTCAAAAATAAGAAAACAACCTGTTTAAAAAAAAATGGGTCAAAGACCTTAACAGACATCTCACCAAAAAAGATACACAGACAGCAAATAAGCATATGGAAAGATGCTCCACATCATATGTCATCAGGGAAAGGCAAATTAAAACAAAAATGACATACCACTACACATCTATTAGAATGCTCCAAATCCAGAACACAGAACATCAAATGCTGATGAGAATGTGGAGCAGTGGGAACTCTCATGCATTGCTGGTGGGAATGCAAAATGGTACAGCCACTGTGGAAGACAACTTAGTATTTTTTTACAAAAGTAAATATACTCTTACCATACAAACCGGTAATCACTCCCTTTAAACACCCAAAGGAGTTGAAAATTTTTGTCCACACAAAACCTGCACATGGATGTCTACAGCAGTTTTATGTAGAACTGCCAGAACTTAGAAGCAACCAAAATGTCCTTCAATGGGTGAATGGTTAAATAAGCTGTGGTACATTCAGACAATGGGCTATTTATTATTCAACGCTAAAAAGAAGTGAGCTATCAAGCTATGAAAAGACATGGTGGAATCTTAAACACATTACTAAGTGAAAAAAATAAATCTGAAAAGACTGCATACTGGGACTTCCCTGGTGGTGCAGTGGTTAAGAATCCGCCTGCCAGTTCAGGGGACACGAGTTCGAGCCCTGGTCAGGGAAGATCCCACATGCCACGGAGCAACAAAGCCCGCACGCCACAACTACTGAGCCTGCGCGACACAACTACTGGAGCGCACGCACCTAGAGCCCATGCTCCGCAACAAGAAAAGCCACCACAATGAGAAGCCCGCGCACCACAATGAAGAGCAGCCCCCGCTCGCCGCAACTAGAGAAAGACCGCTCAGCAACGAAGACCCAATGCAGCCAATAAATAAATGAATTTTAAAAATTAAAAAAAAAGACTGCATACTGTATGATTCCAACTATATGACATTCTGGAAAAGGAAACACTATGGAGATAGTAAAAAGATCAGTGGTTGTCAGGGATTGGGCGTGGGGAGATGGGACGAATAGGAGCACAGAGGATTTTTAGGGCAAAGAATACTCTGTATGATACTTACTGGCGGGTACATGTCATTATACACTTGTCCAAACCCATAAAATGCACATCAGGAGTGAACCATAATGTAAACTATGGACTTCGGGTGATAATGTGTCAGTGTAGTTTCATCAGTTATAACAAATGTACCACTCTCATGGGAGATGTTGAAAATGGGGCGATACTATGCATGTGTGGGGGCAGGGGCTATAGAGGAAATCTCTGTACCTTCCCCTCAATGCTGTGAACCTGAAACTGTTCTAAAAAATAAAGTCGTGGGGAATTCCCTGGCGGTCCAGTGGTTAGGACTTGGTGCTTCCACTGCAGGGGCCTGCGTTCTATCCCTGGTCGGGGAACTAAGATCCCGCAAGCGGGATAAATAAATAAATAAATAAAATAAAGTCTTAATTTAAAAAAAGGTGAATGATGCCCATCTTTTTAGACCCTCCTCCCATCATCCTCAGAAGACGAGGCCAAGCCAGAGTCTGAATGGATTGAACATAGCCTTGTACTACTAATTCCTTACTATGTGACCTTGAGCAATTCACCTCACCTCTCTGAGCCTCTCTCCCCTCATCTGTAAAGTGGGGATAGAGTTGCTGATGTAAAATTGCTTTGAAAGCTCTAAAGAACCAGCTAAATGCAGGGGTGTATTTTAAACCTCTATTTCAGAGTCTCAAACTCATGATCTTCAGGTCAAGTTTAGCCTTCAGATGTGCTTTACATAATGTTTTGATATTCTGAGTATTATTAATACTTTAGGCAGGAGAATGAAGGTTCTTACTTGCCATAAGCCCCACCATTTCTAATTGTCTTTTACTGGGCGACCTCACACATTCATCATATCTGCCTGGCTCCTGAAGGCAGTTGAATCTGCAACTTCTTGTTCCTACACGTGAGTGGGAGAGACAGGAGCAAAGATGACACAGCCCTTGCTCTCAAGAATTTAGTCTCATTACGGAATGAGCTGTGAGCTTGGTAAAAAGTCAGGGCAGAGCGTTTTGATGCCACGGTGGTCAAGGGTCGTGTCAGATCCAGTGGGGAGGACTTCCAAGGGAAGTTGTCGTTTGAGTCTGACCTTGAAAAATTTAGGCATGAAGGGTAGGCACTTCAGGAAGATGACATGGC